>NC_141832.1:11620863-11958363 GCF_982586985.1 Callionymus lyra | reverse complement strand
CAGAATCCTCACTTTTCGGTTCTTGGTTTTGTCGGAATAGCATTAATCAATCATCAAATTCTTCTTTTTATTATTTGCCAACATTTTAATTGAACAAAATATTGTATTTATTATTATTATTGGAGACATATTTTAATAATTAAAAAATATATAGAAATAAATCCTTGATTAAGATAATTACATTTTTTTTTTTACCAAAAGCACAGCAACAATGTTCCTCATGTTCCTTTCGATTACTTCAGCAGGAAATTGAAGCAGCAACAAACACATAATAAATAATTCCACGTTCATCCCAGGGTTGGAAAGAGGTTCTTCAAACTAGGGAGACGAATTTCAATGAATCTGTTTAAGGGAACAAATGTTGAATATTAATTGACTGACTTTGTCCTTTTTTTCACAGTAGTTTGCTTAATACACAGTACATTTGGTCTTTACCTCAACATTTTTAATAATTATTATTTATTTATTTGAATGAAAATCCCATATATTTGACAAAATGTTATTTTAATTATGTTACCTGTCACTATATTTCGCCACCAAAGCGGGTATTTGAGTTTTGAGCAGCAAAATACAAACAGATTGTTTTATTTTGATTATTGATATTTTGTCTCATAAAAATACTGTAACACCAACTACTATTATACTATATTAGCAAGTTTTTAAATACCATTAAGTACGTCTAGCGTGTTTTTCATCAGAACTGCACGGTAGCTAAAAGTGTGTGTACGTCTTACCAACATTTAACAGATACTACTCACTAATTTATACTTTATTTGGATTAATGGAATAATATGATATAATAGATATGTTATCTTTATCCTTTAAATCAGGGGTGGGCAATATCATTTCCTCAGGGGTCACACTACTTACTATGACTGTGGTGAGAGGACCAAAGGAAAAAAAAACTTTAAAGCTTTTAAAGCTAAAATAAAGCTAAATATGCCAATAATATATATAATTATAAAACATTGATTCAAAATAAATAAAACAACTTTTTTTTTCTAAATATGATCTCAATATTGACTAAAATTAGGAACAATAAATATTCACAAAAAGGTAAAAGAAAAAAAGGGTCAAAAGTTACAAAGAACATTAGAAAGTTATATTTAGTGGATAAACAAGAATATATAGAGAATACATTTGTAATATATCAGAAAAATTCTACATCTTTTACTCTGACCTCACAGGGGCTTCATAACTACAAACAAATGCATGCAATTTACCAATTCTTTAAATAGTCCTTATTGTTTATTAATACATTTATTAACAAAACGAGAAAAATTCTGATATTTTCTTTTCATTTAAAATATTTATTGTGCTGATGAAAAGAGTGAGAGATGGGTGGTTAGGGTTAGGGTTAGGGGTAGGGGTAGGGTCAGGGTTAGGGTCAGGGTCAGGGTTAGGGTTAGGGTTAGGGTTAGGGTTAGGTTAGGGTTAGAGTATTAAATAAAAGTGTTTTAATAAAGTATAAATGCAGTTCTTGTATTTTACTTATTGCTATAAAGTGTTGCCTGTTTAGTTTCCACCAGCAGAGGTAAACATTTTATTCGTATTTCTAATTAATAAGAAAGTTAAAAAAAAAACCATAACCTCCGGTCTATATAAATAAGTAAGTTAACATGTAAAAAAGTAGTTATTCAAGGGTTAGACAAACAGACCAACCAACATCAGTAAATAGGAAAATTGAGAATCATCACTCTTTGGGTTCTTGTTTTTGTCTGAATTGCATCATAAAGTGCAATAAAGTGCAGTCTTAGTCCAAGTCTAAGTCTAAGTCTAAGTCTAAGTCTAAGTCTAAGTCTCTAAGTCTAAGTCTAAGTCTAAGTCTAAGTCTCTAAGTCTAAGTCTCTAAGTCTAAGTCTCTAAGTCTATGTCTAAGTCTAAGTCTAAGTCTAAGTCTATTAAGCATTTAATAAGTAATGTTTATTTTTACTTTATTTTTTGACAAATTTAGCCCAGGGAGAACAACATACACAAAAAAGTGTTTGTTTCAAAAAGGCAGCTTTCAAACAGAAGCAGTAAATAAAGATTAAAATGATATTAAGGCAATTAAAACAAATTAAAAAGCTAGTTCAAAATGATTAATTAATCGCAATTGTAGCTCGCGTTTAAATTAATAACTATAATGTCCCTCAATATATTCCGACGTCCTGATTTGTTTTGCTGTCTTTCTCTCCACAGCTCGGGTGTCGCACTTCTGGAGTCTCCAGCCTTAGCTCGATGAATATAGATGTTCCCTGGAAGACAAGGCAGGGATCCAATCAGATGACTGTGAAGAGGAAAAAGAAAGAGCGTCTCGTTCTAATCTCAGGCCCCCGGTTTGAACCCTCAGGACCATGTGATTGTTTTAAATTAAAAGAGCCAGAGGCTTCCTGAGGACACGCTTCTTTATTGGTCCGGAGTCAAATCGCCCCGGTGAACTTTTGAAGCCATCATGCCGTCGAAGCTGCCGTAGATGATTCCTCCTCCGGAGAGACGGATGTTGGAGACCATCGGGTCTAATGATGTAGCCACCTCAGGTGTCATGTGGTCTTTCATGCAAGACGCCATGGACGCGCACACGGCCTCCATGATTTACGTGAACACCGTAGAACAAATGAACAAATCCCACGAGAACCGAACGGGCGAACTGTTGGACGACGACGACGGCCGGACTTACGCCATCGGCCTCTTCCTGTCCTGCCTGTACACCATCCTGCTCTTCCCCATCGGATTCATCGGCAACATCCTGATCCTGGTGGTGAACCTGAACCACCGGGAGAAGATGACCATCCCCGACCTCTACTTCGTCAACCTGGCCCTCGCCGACCTCATCCTGGTGGCCGACTCCCTCATCGAGGTGTTCAACCTCAACGAGAAGTACTACGACTACGCCGTGCTCTGCACCTTCATGGCCCTCTTCCTGCAGGTCAACATGTACAGCAGCATCTTCTTCCTCACCTGGATGAGCATCGACCGCTTCGTGGCCTTGGCCGGCTCCATGAGCTGCAGCCCGCTGAGGACCATGCGGTACGCCAAGTTGAGCTGCGGCCTCATCTGGATGGCGTCCATCCTCGCCACCCTGCTGCCCTTCGCCATCGTGCAGACCCAGCACCGGGGGGAGGTCCACTTCTGCTTCGCCAACGTGTCGGAGATCCAGTGGCTGGAGATCACCATCGGCTTCCTGGTGCCGTTCTCCGTGATCGGCCTCTGCTACTCGCTGATCGGGCGGATCCTGATGCGGGCCCAGAAGCATCGGGGTCTCTGGCCGCGGAGGCAGAAGGCCCTGCGTATGATCGTGGTGGTGGTCCTGGTGTTCTTCATCTGCTGGCTGCCGGAGAACGTCTTCATCAGCATCCAGCTGCTGCAGGACCCGTCGCAGCGGACGGTGACCACCCTGTGGCACGACTACCCGCTGGCGGGCCACGTCGTCAACCTGGCGGCGTTCTCCAACAGCTGCCTGAATCCCATCATCTACAGCTTTTTGGGGGAGACCTTCAGGGACAAGCTGAGGGTCTTCGTCAAGAGGAAGGCCAGCTGGTCGGTCGTCAACCGTTTCTGCCGTCACGGGCTCAACCCTTGCTTGCCGGTCCGAGGCGAAGTCTCGGAAGTGTGAGGTCGCGCGAGATCTCAAAAGATATGCTCTATTTTTATATTAAAACAATTTTAATTACCTTTGTAAATATATTTTTTTTAAATTGCAAAGTTATGATATGAATTATATTTTTAAGTGAAACACGTTGATATAAATGTTTGTATAATGAGAATTTTTTTCTTGTATTCAAATGTTACATCTTTTCCACTTTAAATGTTTTAAAAAAAGTCTCATAAATAATATTTGAAATGTTAATATTGACTTAAAAAACCTTTTATGGCCCATCTGCTGGTTTGACGTCGGCATTGTTTACGGACATACCTTCGGATAAAAGCAGTAAAAATAAATCATATAGTTTGTGTTTCACTCATTTTCAGGTTTATTTTATAAGTAAACTGGACAGAAAAAGTGTCTCGACGTGTCAAGGGTCACATATAATGTAACTTCGGAGAAAATACCCACATCCTTAGACAGTAATAATCAAAGGAATATACATTATATAGATTAAGTTGTATTGCTAGTAAAAAATCCCACACGGTTTGTATTCATCCTTTGAAAAAGATTTGTAAAACAAAATATATCACTCCATTTTATTCGTATACTTTAAATAGTATATAAGAAATAAGAAATGAAATGTCATCATTATGATAGGATAGCTATAGGAAAGTAAAAACAGCTAAAACAAGTTTTTAAAAAAAAAAAAAGGATTCAAAAAGTGTGAGCTAGCGCTAATTAGCAAGTACAAGCTACAAGCTAACTCATTAGCATCAAAGTTAGCTTCTTCTCAGACCAAATAGGCAAAATAGAAGACAATAAAGACAATATTTAAAGTAATAGCAAGTGAACCATTACAAAAAATACTTTTAAATGTATGTTTTATATCTGTATTTATTTATTTACCTCCCGATAGCAGGTTTTGTTTTATCCCATTCCTGAATTGGCATAGAGCTTAAAAATGTTTGCACATATTTCACAAACCATTTAAAGAAATGATAAATAATGGGACGAGGAAGGGAGGATTAGTAAATGTTGGTGTTGTTCCATCTGGATCCTGTAGTTTGTGCTGCCCACGGCTTTTAGTTCTGTATCCCCACTGCCACCTGCTCTACCATTAAGATAATTTAAATTTTAATTCACTATTAACAACCCCAGTTAAATTTAATTTAAAATAGAAAAAACATAATTATTTAATAAAAAAAAAATGATCCAATGAAATTACATTATAGTTAAAATACAATCTGCGTGAGTTTGTTTCTAATTATTATACACGTTTGTTAAATGGGTATCGAAAAATGGTGCGTCATTCTCTTCATTCAATTCGTAAAAGATAATATTTAGGGATTTTAATAAGGTCCGGCAAATTATCTTTCACACGCTGTATAAATTATTTATGATTCCACTGTGTTTTATTTTTTAATTCCTTCCATCCATCTTTTTTCCCCCCCAAAATATTTCCGCTCTCCATGACTCTTTAAAGTTTAAATAACCGTGTTAATTACATTGTAAATCTCACATTACTACTCCACATTTAACTTTTTGTGTGATGGGATGGAGATGAAGGGAAATAGATCGACTTACTCCTTAAATAATAAAACACATTGTCGAAAAATCGTAATTAAATGTCATATTGATATCGATTTACAAGGAGTTGAAGAATCACTGCATCGTCAGCCTTTTTCTTAGGTGCCTGCCCAGTGTTTTTATTTAAGGCCGCCAGAGATAATGTGTGTCCAAACCACAAACTGTTATTCCAGCTGTAACGACCCCGTAGCATGGGAAAAGAGCGTGGAGGATTATTTGAACTATTATGTAAACCAGTTTTGCAGGGAAAAATGTTCCACTATATGCACAGCCTCATAATACCGTGTACCTTTCGCAGTCGGCGTGTGAAGTCGACTGTTTCTAAATGCTTTTCAAAGGCTATTAAGGAAGGATTTTTTTTTAGTTCTTTGCATTGATCCCCAATGCAGTTAATGTCACATGTGAGAAAAATCCTTTTATTTAGTGCGACATTCACCGTATAAACAAAGGCAGACACCAACAAATATTTAGACGCGATGAGAAAAAGCCAAACTGAGAATGCAGCTGAGACCACTGGGTGAGGTGAAAGGTTTCGAGGCCAATAACGTCACAGGAGACAGAAAGCCGGGAACTTTTCCCTCATGGTTTAATTTAAATGTTTATTTTAATAATGCTGCATTAAATACCCAGACTTGTGTTTGTTGTTCAATGGTTGCATCTCTTGGTAAAATTTTCCAAAACACAAACAATTCATTAAATCTTGGTATGTTAGATATATATCTGTTTTTCTCTCGTTTCGTGAGTGAGAAAATACAAAATCTTGTTTCTGTCCATATAATGTAATATAACGACTAATTAATAATTGCTATTCATGGTTATAATATTCTAAAAATAGACAACAAAAAATCCTTGCGTAAGGTTAGCTGCTGGGGTGGCATTTCCAAGTAATTATCAGAAGGTAGTGGGAAGTTCATCATGCATAATAAACCAGGCAGAGGACTGAAGATGTGAGACTCTACCGTTTGAATAATGAATTTGAAGTGTAATTGCATTTGTGAATTGAAATCCCGAACAAGAAAACAATGTTTTATGGACCAGTTTTTTAAGAAGACGAGCCAGAGGTTGGTGTTTTTAGGTTGTGAGGATATAAACAGCATTTTTAGTTGTTTTTTTTAATCATTGAAAAAAAAACAAGGAGACAGAATTATAACTAAAAGTGGATCTTGAAGAATAGACTACATGTAAGAAGCAGTTTTAAAGTGTTGTGAGGTAAGTTCGTGAGTTTCCTGAAACATATTTTCTTATCCACTTTCTGTAGACGCTATATATTAAAAGATATCAAATATATCAGAGTCAGAAAAAGTTAATTGCCAGTTGTGTAAAACCAATTTTTTTTTCTGTCAACATTACAAATTTAAAATAAAATAAGTCACTCATTATTGAAGTTGCCATTTATAATATAAATATAATTGTTACTCACAGACAGAACTTGTTTTTTAATCATAGGTACAAAAAAATATTATGAATTCAATGTAAAATTAGAAGTTTATCAATTCGTTTTTTTAAAGCAGATCATTCAAATGAGTTGATATTTATGAACTTTATATGAATTTATGTATTGCAATATTTTCAAAATATTTGTTCAACTATTTTCAGGACTGTAGCGATACAATTTTCTTACGATACCCTTATGAGTCGACTGTATCCTCTTGACCTCAGTAATCACCGCCGCGGTGGTTGATACGATGACTGCTAGCGGCCAGAATTACACACACACACACACACACACACACACACACACACATAAATGAAGGCTGTGAATAGTTGAATAGAAATTGGAAATAATTCAATCAAATTATTTTATTTTAGACTATAAATATATTAAAACGTTAAATATACAAGAACTATGATGAAAAATAATAAAACATGATTTCAAAGCCAAAACAAATCGTAATAGAATGGTGGGAAAAGAAATGTAAGGTAAGGTAAAGTAAAACTTTATTGATCCGCTCTAGTAGAAGAACTCACATTTCTCCGATCCTTAAAACTCTTCACTGGCTTCCAGTTTCTTTCAGAATCAACTTTAAAATTCTGGTTCTTACTTTCAGATCTATTCATGGTCAGACTCCTCCTTACATCAGTGATCTGATCCAGCCTTACACCCCAGCTCGGGCTCTGAGGTCTGTGGATCAGAATCTACTGATGGTTCCTGAACACGGTTCAGGACCAGAGGAGAGAAATCCTTCCAGACTGTTGCTCCTAAGCTTTGGAACGATCTTCCTCTCTCTTTGCGCTTGATGATCTACTGACTCCTTTAAGAAACATCTTAAGACCTTTTTATTTGTTCAGGCTTTTCCTTGATTTTCTGGAACTCCTGTTGTGTTATCAGTTTTATCTTGATCTTTAAAGTATATACTTTATTGAATATTGTTTTGATTGTTTAAGTGCTTTGGGACCCTGGTCTGGAAAAGCGCTATATAAATAAATATTACTTACTTACTTACTTACTTACTTACACACACACACACACACACACACACACACACAAATAAATGAAGGATGTGAATATTTGAACATAAATTGAAAATAATTCAATCAAATTATTTTATTTTAGACTTTAACTATATTAAAACGTAAAACATACAAGAACTGTGATAAAAAAATAAAAATAAAACATGATTTCAAAGCCAAAACAAATCGTAATAGAATGGTGGGAAAAGAAATGTATCGACCTATATCAGTTTATCTATTTTTTCTACACCTCTACTAAGAACTAATAAAGTAAGTAAGTAAGTCATTTTTATTTATATAGCGCTTTTCCAGACCAGGGTCACAAAGCGCTTAAACAATCAAAACGATACTCAATAAAGTATATACTTTAAAGATCAAGATTAAACTGATACCAGCTTGAACAAATAAAAACGTCTTAAAATAATAAAATAAAGGAATGCTCTTTTTTCTTTTAAGTAATTTCTTTGTGTCTTTATTTCAAAAAGGGAATTCATATTTTACAGGATAATCATGTTCTAAAATAGAATATATAATCCTTTGTACTCCAGAGTTCTTGAGGGAACATTAAAGACGTGTCGCCTCGCTTTGAGATGTGCACAAAGGAAAACAAGTGTCAGTCTTCAACAGACCCTCAACTCGCGAGGAAGGGAAAAGTTTGAAGCGATCGAGACATTTTGGTTTTCAAGCGAGGAGGAGGAGGAGGAGGAGGAGTGGTCACGTGTCCTTGCGCGTCACTCCCTCGTAGCGCACGGACAGCACTCAAGCGAGCTACATCCCGGCGCATGCGCACTCCATTGTTTTGACTGAAAATGCCGTCGGTTTCGAAAACGGCGGCCAATGCGTCTCCTCAAACCGAGAAACCAACACACTACACGTAAGTAAAAGCTTCCGCGAACACACGCCGTCGCCGTTCGCCGCCCGAACGCCTCCGTGCAGCCGCGGGTCGGTGCGTTTGTTTTTTTTTTAGCATTGTTTACGTTTCAACTCCTGGTGTTGCGCGTTTAAAAAAAACAAAAAAAAAAACATGGAGCTTTTTTTTTTTCCTGGCTTTTGTGACTCACATCTTCATCATCTCGGACGGACAGACGCGACGAGTTTGCAACGGCTCCGTGCGCCTGTTGAATGGTTGCCATTCGCACGCCTTGTCGTCAACTTGTTGTGCTAAAATGATTAGCCCGGAACTGGCTAACCCAGCTTGTAAATAGCACGGCCTTATTTTTTTTATTTTTTTTATGTTCCCTCTCGCTACGCGCTTTTATAGACGTACGCTTAAGGAATTTCCACGAGCGCTGCGCCCGATTGGTCGCGTAGTTTGTTTTGTGAATCCCGGCCGCTTACGTTGGTGACCCAAAAATAATGGAACGTTCCTTTTTTTTTTTTTTAGTAGCAGATCGTTTCGTATCGTTAAAGACTGTTAAAAAAATAAATGTGATTCTAAAACTAAGGGTTTAACTAGCATCGCATTGCCTTGAATGCAAATTTTGAAAAGTATCACTACATAGTTTTTTGGGTAACATTTATTTGTTTACTTTTTTAAAAAATGTTTAAATGACTCCTTTTAAGAAACATCTTTTGTCGTTTTTATTTGTTCAGGTTTTTCCTTTATTTTCTGGAACTCCTGTTGTGTTATCAGTTTTATCTTGATCTTTAAAGTATATACTTTATTGAGTATCGTTTTGATTGTTTAAGCGCTTTGTGACCCTGGTCTGGAAAAGCGCTATATAAATAAAAATGACTTACTTACTTATAACACTAGTCAGTCAAACTCAGTAAGATCCATTAGATGGATAGATATAATTATATTGATTCCTTGAGAAAATTCCTTTAGGAAATAAGAATTTAACCCAATTTTCTTTCCAGAAAATGATGACAATTATGATACCATAGTCCTTTGTGCTTGATGGATCTACTGACTTCTTTAAGAAACATCTTAAGACGTTTTTATTTGTTCAGGCTTTTCCTTGATTTTCTGGACCTCCTGTTGTGTTATCAGTTTTATCTTGATCTTTAAAGTATATACTTTATTGAATATTGTTTTTGATTGTTTAAGCGCTTTGTGACCCTGGTCTGGAAAAGCACTATATAAATAAAAATGACTAACTTACTTTAATTACTTAAATTCAATGAGGTTTCTTAATCAAACCAACATTTTTCTTCATGACTTTTGAAAACGTTTGACATTTTTCAAAATCATCTTTGCTTCGACAATTGATGTATTTTTATATTTCTCAATTTTTGGTTGATTGTCCAGTCTTTAAATCCTTTTTTTTTTAAAGCCTTGAATTTAACCCGCCTTAAGTTAGTAAGTAAGTAATTTTTATTTATAAAGCGCTTTTCCAGACCACGGTCACAAAGCGCTTAAACAATCAAAACAATATTCAATAAAGTATATACTTTAAAGATCAAGATAAAACTGATAACACAATAGGATTTCCGGAAAATCAAGGAAAAGCCTGAACAAATAGAAACGTCTTAAGATGTTTCTTGAAGGAGTCAGTAGATCATCAAACACAGAGGAAGATCGTTCCAAAGCTTAGGAGCAACATCCTGGAAGGATTTCTCTCCTCTGGTCCTAGGAACCTTACAAAAAAAAAAACGTTTTTTGTGCCAAGTCAAAACTTGCAATTTTTTGTTTTTGTTCCAGATACTTGAAGGAGTTCAGGACAGAGCAGTGCCCGTTGTTTCTCCAGCATAAGTGCACACAGCATCGACCGTTTACCTGCTTTCATTGGCACTTTCTCAACCAACGGAGAAGGAGACCCATCAGAAGGAGAGACGGAACTTTTAACTACAGTCCCGACGTTTATTGCACCAAATACGACGAGACGACAGGCATTTGTCCTGATGGAGACGAGTAAGAGGATTCTTTTTATTCTGATGTTGCGAGTCTATGAAGCTTTGATGTTTTTAGACTGGTGTTTACAGCAGCTTTTAAGTTCAAAGAAAGTGTACCATTCATTAAAACAAAGGCCACATGGCTTGGCTTTTAAATGTAAAACAAAAAAGAAGTTATCCCTTTGTCAATTTGCCCACAAACCTAAGTTATTCTTTCTGTAAATGAGCCGCAGTAATATTAAGCACAAGATGCCATGAAAAAATATGTTCAGATCTTATTTATAAAGTGAAAATAAGGAATTTACTAATAAAAAGAATAAAAATGTTTGTCTAGTAAAGCATTATTATGTTTAAAACTCTTAAGAATAAGCAACTATCAATTTTCTTTACCCTAGAAATCTCTCTCTCTATATATAGAATATATAAAAGCATTTAAAAAAAAATCACTCTTCATATATTGTAACTAATGTTTATTAATAAAAAAAATGTTATCACAGTACATAAGCTTTAAATAAATTAGGTTATATTTATATATAATACACTTTCTGTGAAGTAGTTCAACTGGAGAGATGATAATTTACAAAATAAAAAAAGGGTAAATTAGTTTTTTAATTGTTATTTACACAACGATCACGAGAAAAGGAAAACGAGGAGTTCGACGTTGTTGTCCTGGTTTGATTCACAACCACTTGGTATGCGATTTTAAAAATTCTTCCTCTGAATATTTATCCATCATTCCTTTTCCCTTAATGGAGCTCTACAGGCAACATGGTCCAATGAAACATGGAACAATGTCCTCCAATCGCAGCTATTTTTGTATGACCTTACTTGTTGCTATGGCAACTGTTGCTGCTCAGGAAGGGAAGAATCGGTTTATTAAATAGGCTTGTATGTAGTACTATTCTCCAGGCACCAGGCATATTTACCTTGTGTATTTCGACCAATAACATTATTTATGTTAATTATACGTTGTAATTAAATTAATTTTAAAGGTTTTATTTTGATCACAAACAAGTCATTTAGTTTGCTTTGTAAAAAATGTGTTTTTTTAAAAGTGTTTATTTTTGTTTAATGATGATATTTTTTTTTTTTTTTTTTTTTCTTCTAGCTGTCCTTATTTGCACCGCACCACTGGTGACACAGAGCGCAAGTACCATCTACGCTATTACAAGACGGGCACTTGTATCCATGAAACGGATGCCAGGGGGCATTGTGTGAAGAATGGCCTCCACTGTGCTTTTGCTCACGGTCCGCATGATCTCCGACCTCCAGTCTATGATATCAGGTGACCCACAACACAGATGATGTTTTCTTTGACACGGCCTACTCACTTTTTGCTTGCGTCATCATAACATCTACAATAAGACACATTTGTGTTATTAACGGAGTTCTTATCTGAATCTTAATTCAACATTCAAGTGTTAAAAAAGTATGTCTTTTATGGTAATTTATCAGGAAAGTTAGGCAACACCACCCTTTATGTTAACTCCTTTTTTCCCCTTTGTGTCTATGATCTTCTTTGCTCTGGCATTAGCTTTACTTTATAGTCAAAGGTAACTATAGCAACTGAATGCAAGAAGCCCACTGTTCTGTCAATTACAAAATGATTGTAAATATTAAATCTGTCAAATCCCGCATATGAGAAGGTAAATGTATTTATACAAAACATGATTCATTAATAATCAATGTCGTTACAATACAAGCAATGATAATATAAAATATACGTTCAATTGTTTGTGTTAATCCTGTAAAGAATGTGATGATAATGGCAACACGATCTCCATAGAAAAATATTAATTATTATATTTGTTTGTAGCCTATGATTCCCATTGGTCATCTGTTAATTAAGATGCACTAGAAACTAACAGCCGTTTCTAGTTTGTTATCCCTGCTAATTTTGATTCAATCTTATCAATCTTTATCTGTTTTTTTTGTGACGACTGCTTCTTTAAGCAAGTGAGTTTTTGAGACCATTTCTACGTTGTTTGCAGAGAGATACAAGCACAAGAAGCTCTTCAGAATGGACAGTTGGGTTCAGGGGAAGGTATTCCAGATCTACAACCCGGTGTACTAGCCAGTCAAGCAATGATTGAAAAGACGCTCACAGAAGACCCTCGGTGGCAAGGTGAGGGTCCACCCCAGTTCTACCGTCGCTAGGGGTGTGACCAAAATAGAGATGCGCCAATATATTGCTATGTTATTGTTCATTTTCTTATAGTATTTTTCTATATTTTACATTTGTGGGCTATAAATCATATTTTTTATTCATCATACTTTTTTTATGGTTTATATTTCAGTAAAGTGTGTATTTAATACAATCATTCGATTTTCTTTTTTGTTAATTTTGGTGATGCATCTCAAAGAACAATTAAACGCCTTGGCAATGACTGAGTACAAGAGGATGCAGTTGACTCGAGCAACTTTTAAATACATCGACACATTTTTACAACTTTAATTTCACCCAAAAGGGACTGCAACAATCACAAGATGTCACTAGAATTGTTCAGGAAATTATGCAACTGTTTTTCGAAATTTAGTTTATTGTATCATGAGCTTTATGACACTTTATGTGTGTCCAGTCAGTGAGTGGAGCAGTGGATGTAACTCCCAACACCATTGCCAGCTGTAATATGTTCATATTATTATTTTGTAATGTACTTTAGCTGTATTTTCTTTATTTTATTCACCTTTCCATGTCTTTGTTTTTTTAAATAAGTTACAAGTGACTCAGTAAATTTGTTTTTTCATCACAGTCATGTCACCAGATGCACTGTCCTGTCAAAAGTGTGGGTGCTTTGTTTTAAGCTCATGTCCACTTGCCTTGGCAATGACTGAGTACAAGAGGATGCAGTTGACTCGAGCAACTTTTAAATACATCGACAAATTTTTACAACTTTAATTTCACCCAAAAGGGACTGCAACAATCACAAGATGTCACTAGAATTGTTCAGGAAATTATAAAACTGTTTTTTTTTATGTTATAAAGTGTCATAAAGCTCATGATACAATACAATATAGTGAGATAACACTATCGTTATAGCCTTGTGTTTTTCCTGCAGTAAATGTGTTTTACTGTTTTCACAGATACCAACTTTGTTTTAGCCAATTATAAGACCGATCAGTGTACGAAGCCCCCGAGACTATGCAGACAGGGCTACGCTTGTCCACACTACCACAACAGTCGAGACCGGAGGAGAAATCCAAGAAAGTTCAAGTACAGGTGAATTGATGCTTTTAAAGGGTTTGCTGATGTATCCTTAAGATTCCTAATGAACCTCTCTTGATATTTCAGGTCAACACCTTGTCCTAATGTCAAACACGGAGACGAGTGGGGCGAGCCGTCAAAGTGCGACAGCGGGGATAGTTGCCAGTATTGTCACTCAAGAACTGAACAGCAGTTTCATCCGGAGGTGAGCAAATTATTATTTGGTGTGAAGAGTGACGATTAAGACGTATTTCAGGGACAAAGTCAACATTATTTTTCAAATTATTATTTGGTGTGAAGAGTGACGTTTAAGACATATTTCAGGGACAAAGTCAACATTATTTTTCAAATTATTATTTGGTGTTAAGAGTGACGTTTAAGACGTATTTCAGGGACAAAGTCAACGTTATTTTTCAAATTATTATTTGGTGTGAAGAGTGACGTTTAAGACATATTTCAGGGACAAAGTCAACATTATTTTTCAAATTATTATTTGGTGTGAAGAGTGACGTTTAAGACATATTTCAGGGACAAAGTCAACATTATTTTTCAAATTATTATTTGGTGTGAAGAGTGACGTTTAAGACATATTTCAGGGACAAAGT
Source organism: Callionymus lyra (assembly GCF_982586985.1). Taxonomy (NCBI): domain Eukaryota; kingdom Metazoa; phylum Chordata; class Actinopteri; order Syngnathiformes; family Callionymidae; genus Callionymus; species Callionymus lyra. The sequence goes on along the minus strand of NC_141832.1, from coordinate 11,944,112 downwards.
CAACATTATTTTTAGCATCCACTTGAAATTAATTTGTTGAACTTCGTTTTATTTTTATGTAATTTGCTGATTAACCAGAACATCAGCATTTTGGCGGATATGACATATTTTTAAGACTTTAAACAAACAGTTCATGGGTTTTTTTGCAAGAATAGAAAACGTCACTAAAAATAAACTTTGTTTTGTATTTGTAAATGTTAAATCTTTCTCTAATCTCTAAAAAACATTTAGTATCCGTATCGTTAATGAATCTAAGAAATAAATGAGGAGGTAAGCCTTAGTCCATGCAGTGAAAAAAAACCGGAGAAAATATGATGGAAGATGTGCAAAACGTTTTACTTTATTAACCATTTGAGCATTAACAAAAAGTTAGCCAGTGCTAGAAGACAAGAAATCCTTATTCAGACACTTTATATCTCTATCTTCAGTGGTATATTCTTCAAAACAAAATCAATATTTGCAAAAGGTTGATCATGTTTGCTCTGTAGCAGAATAATTTTGTAATTTGCTCCGTCTGTTTTATTAGTTTAGTATTATTCTGGTATAGTATAACATTATTACTTCCAGTGTATCAGTATTATTCCAAGTAACTAATAAAGTAATGTATATCTAGCTATTATTTTGTGGCTAGTTGTGGTGGATTTGAGTAGCTTTGGTCGGTGAATTCAGTTTCAGAAAGGGGAATTAAAGCAGAAATGATCATACAAAATCTGAAATGGCTTTTTTTGGTTTGGTTTCTACTGTCTATTTAAAGTTACGGTGCCATGATGATGTCCCATACCTGTACTTATCCCTTTAAAATGGTGGAGCGCTGAAGTTGTTAACGTGCCTTTCTCGCCAAGTGTAGTCAGAAGATTTTAAATAACGTTTATTGTTTGTTTATCTCTTCCTTAGATATACAAGTCCACCAAATGCAATGATATGAGGCAAACTGGATACTGTCCTAGAGGCCCTTTCTGTGCGTTTGCACATGTAGAAAGTAAGTAACACAGTTCTTATGATTTTAACCGTTACATTTAGTCTAATTTGCAATCCGTTAAATCTCCATTTATGCAATTGAATCAGAAATAAAAAAAATGGAATGTTGGATGTTGCTCTTCCATGTGCTGCTGCAGGATCATTACATTCGTTCTTCTGTGTTTCAGGAATTCCCTCGAATGAAGAGACCATGAGCTCCATTTTATCAGCGATACAGTCAAGTTCACAGGCCCATCTTTGCTCGCAACAGTTTTCCGAGTGTCCAGTCAGCGAGTGGAGCAGTGGATGTAACTCCAACACCATTGCCAGCTGTAGCAATGGCCAAGTAAGAAGTGTATGCTGGTTTTAATACTCCTTTTTTTTAAGATCTCTCTCTGAGTCTTATCTATTAATATGTTCATATAATCATTTTGTTATGTACTTTAGCTGTATTTTCTTTATTTTATTCACCTTTCCATGTCTTTGTTTTTTTTAAATAAGTTACAAGTGACTCAGTAAATGTGTTTTTTCATCCCAGTCATGTCACCAGATGCACTGTCCTGTCAAAAGTGTGGGTGCTTTGTTTTAAGCTCATGTCCACTTGTCGTTCTCAGGTTTCATGTTGTAATAGTGCCACTGTAACGCCGAGCTCAGGAAGCGACAGTTTGATATCCCCAGTGGGATCCAGCAGCAGACACAGGTCCTATACTAGCGGTAGTTTATGTTCAGAGTCAGCCGCGTCCAGTGTCTCGTCTCTGCTGAATAACTACCCCAGAGCTCCGGGGTTTGAACGCGAAGACCAGGTACACGGATTGCTCTTCGTAGTCGTAGCGGGAACAGAAACCAACACAACAATCTCTGATTGATCACACATCTGTTCTCATGTCAATGTCATCTTCAGTCATTCATATTTATTTTCATTTATTCATTTTATATCCATTTGCTTTAGCCTTTAATTAAAGTGTGTATTTGGATCTGGTCAGAATGAAACCTTGATGATCAGCATATATGAAAACTTAAAAAATCTTTAAGAGCAGATAAGAATGTATTTAAAACGTGCAAAGTAGAATATTTGGGTGGTCAGTGACCTTGTTTTGAATTTGTCCTTTAACACGTCCTCGCTTTGTTGCCTTTAGATCAAGAACAAGGGACACATGGATCACAAGTTCATGGACCATGAAAAGCAGGTTAGTACACACAGACAAGTAACTATTAGTTTTAATCTCTTGAATAAATAGTGGTGTAAGAAAATATCATTATATATCAAGCCATATCTCTCAATGTTTCTCCTCACGACATTCATTTTATGATTTCAAATCACTTTCTATAGACTGCGTATGAATATATGATTTGATTTTTTTTTTTTGGTGCTATTCATGGTGCTTTTGTGTTGCAATTAGACTCCCGACCACTAGGTGGCGGATATCCATATAACCTGCTTCTAAAAAAAAGTGATAAAACCCTGCGATATCCTGGAAACAATGAGATGATACAGTCGACTCTGGCAGCCTTTAAAGATGGTGTTTGGAAATATATTGTCATACAGTATCGCAGTCTGTTGCCCCTGTATCGTGATACGTATCGTGATACGTATCGTGATACGTATCGTTATGCGTATCGTGATACGTATCGTATCGTATCACCAGTTTCTTGCCTATACACGCCACTCGTTTTAAAGTGAGCCAAATACTCAGGAGAAAAAAGAAAATAGTTATACATGGAAGGATATCAGTGCCACCAGAATATTGAAAGGTTGAGTTTAACATCTAAAAAGTTGTTTTGGCTATTTTTTGAACAATTCAAATCTAATTTATACAGTTACGTTTGTTTTTATTTAATAATTTGATTCAATAATGTGTGTATTGATGGATTCTGTTTTTTATAGTTTAAAATTCCAAAATGCTTTTTCTAAATTAAATATTTTCTTATTCATATAAGATTTAAATTTAAATTCAATCTGATGTTGTGGTGTTTGATTGCAGACTTACTTATGTATTATTAGTTCAACATTTTTATATTGAATTTAAAAGGATAAAAATCAAATATATTGAATTAAAATGTTTTTTTATTGGACTGTTAAAAAAAAAAAAAAAAAGTATTGTTATTGTTTTTTACACATAAGCTTTGAATATAGAAATGATTGAATTCAATTATTAAAAAAAATAATGTCATTGCTTTAAAAGAAATTTGGATAGAAGTTTTAAACATAACATAATGTTTTGCACGTTAAATTCAATCATTCAAATTCTGATGGCACTGATATACTTCCATAGTTCTGGGATTTTATGACGTTGAAAAAAAGAAACGTGTTAATATGAAAGAGAGAAATGAGAAAAAGAAAAGTGTGGGACTTGATAAATATTAGAGGCGCTGCGGGGTGAACGTTTTAAAGAATCAAGCTCTCTCTCCCAGTCGAATATGTTACATAATGTAAACACTAAAATGCAAATGTAATCCTCTTTTCAGGCACAAAATACTGTATTCTCCGCGGTCAACCCTCTGGCCTCCAGCTTTACGTCCAGTATAACGTCCAGTTTAGCGTCCAGTATCGGCTCAGAGAGCTCGTCACCCACCACCTTATCCACCATGAATGCAAAAGCCACTCCTTTCTACCCGGGGAGCAACACAGTGGAGTCGGTCATCGGTAAGAGACGCAACACTTCATTTTAGTGGAACCGTTTCCTTCATGATCGTTTCCCTTTAGGGTCGGCACTGGATCTCAACTTTAGCGATATCAACGTCGCGTCTCTCGAGAAGGACTTGGAGGAGCAGGAAGCCAATCTGGGGTTAACCAGTAAGATCAGACATTTCTTCACCGTAATACGTTTGGTGTTTTGACTCTTAATGTGGCGGCAGGTCAAAGGATGCTCGGCGGGTCGGCTCCGGTAAACATCCCCGGGTCGCTGGCTCGATCGTCGTCTTTCAATTCGTCCTCCTCGCTCTCCACCTCCCCGCTGAGCTCCTTCTCCCAGTCGCTGTCTCAGTCGCTGCTGTCCGCGGCCAACATGCAGCACAATCAGCCCTCCAACATGATGGCCAAGCAGGAGCACGGCCTCCTGGGAACTCCCACGTCCTCCTCCCAAAACTCTCTGGGTATGTTCATAACATCCGACGGTAAATACCCCCCCCGGGGAGTTTGTAATCCTTTAATTAGGCAGCAACAGGGACACATTATTTAAAAAAGAGTCATTATAAGACCATGAACGTGACGGGAAAACATTATTTAAGATGACGGAATACAGTCTACAAATGAATGCTTATTCCTTATTAAATTGTGCAAGTGATATTATGTATTAATATATACAACTGAAATACCATTGTATAAATAACCTTCAATTATTTATCTGTATTGATCAAAATAACTCATGTTTCATTAGTTTGATCCGGAGGGTTCGATCTGCTCGCTGGTTTTCAATTCAACAAGTTACATTTCAACATGTGTCACGTTATTTACAATTGTTTCAATTTAATGAATCAACTTTAACTATTAACTGTACGACATAAACTATGGAAGTATATCAGTGCCATCAGAATATTGACAAACCTGGTGGAAATAATGTAAGCGTTGAATTATTCTCTTTAAATCATTTAATTAATTTCTGTACTGAAAGGTTGAAGTTGTTTTTAATAAATTCAATAATTTCTTTATTGAAAATTTTAATTTTTATTACGTTTTTTTTATTATTACATTTTTAAAAATAACCCCTTTCATAATGAACACGTTTTTCTACACAAAATTACAAAGTTAAAAATGATTTTTTTTCATTATTCTTTTATTCATTTTAAAAGTATTGGTATAAAAGTGCCAACATTAAAAACATTGCATTTTTGAAATTCATATTTTTATTATAGTGTGTTAATATTTAACTGTGTAAAAAACAAAACACATTTTGCTATTGAAAAATGGAAAGATTATTAAATGCTTAACATTTCAATAAAAAAAAAGGTTTCAAATTCAACATTCTGATGGCACTGATATACTTTCATAGTAAACCATTTTATACTTCAGTATACGAGGTTGAACATGTGACCTGTCCATCATATCTGTTTGACTCTGAATAACCTGTTTGTCCTGACTCTCCTCAGGCTTGAACGGAGGGGCCAGCAGCATCTGGGACTTTGTCAGCGGCAACTTTTCCCCGAGTCCCTCCCCAGTGTTCAGCAGCCTGACCTCCTCCAGCAGCACGGCTGACGTCGCTCGGCTTTTTAGGGAACTAGACGAGGCCAAGAGAAAGATTAAACAGTGGGAGGAGGCGTGGCACCAGGTCAAGCAAGTAAGAAGGGAACTTCTTTCATTCTCTTCTTCAGTCTGTAATCACACGGACGTTGATGGTGGAATATCTTTCAATGGCTGGTTCGATTTTTTTCATTTCAAGTCATAATAATATCTTATTATTAGTTATAGGCTAAGGAACATAATACCAGAAACTGACCCAACTATAGCCTTTGTCCAAATTTGTAAATTAATTGGTATGCTGTATTTGGCAAAGACGCATTTACTCATGTTTTGTAAACAAATGTTAATTCAGATAAATCGGCAATGGTGGCACGGAGACTTTAGGATGTTGCAGTTACATAGCTCCAACACTAGGGGAAGCCAGAAACGCTGGTTAAATACAGCTACAGACAGATCAGTGTGTCAAGAGCCACATTATATACCGGGGGCCACAAAGCCAAAAGAAGGAAGGGACTAATGAAAGGCAGATTAATATGATGGAAAAACATAACTATAAAGTTATATATAAATGCAAAAGATGAAGTATATATTATGCCCTATTATTATTATAATGAAAATCTAAATAAGTTGTCATTTTAAAGATACATTTCATTTAGAATTGTGATATAAAACACTTTAATTTATAAAAAATACTCCCCTAAAAAATTAAAAAACAAAGAAGGAAAAAAAATATCTCCATACAAATATATTTTAAGGAGAGATAATCAAATAGTTGCCCATCAGAAGCATTAATGCATGATCTGTGCGCTCATGATGGCCACATCAATACAGGAAGAGGGCCGCACGTGGCCCCCCAGCCAGACTTTGTCTGGTATATAGTAGATAGTAGAAATCCTTCCAGGCTGTTGCTTCTAAGCTTTGGAACAATCTTCCTCTTTCTTTGCGCTTGATGGATCTACTGACTCCTTTAAGAAACATCTTAAGACGTTTTTATTTGTTCAGGCTTTTTCTTAATTATCTGGAACTCCTGTTGTGTTATCAGTTTTATCTTGATCTTTAAAGTATATACTTTATTGAATATTGTTTTGATTGTTTAAGCACTTTGTGACCCTGGTCTGGAAAAGCGCTATACAAATAAAAATGACTTACTTACTTACGGCAGGTTAAATTCAAGGCTTTAAAAAAAAAATGTATTTAAAGACTGGACAATCAACCAAAAATTGAGAAATGCAAAGATGATTTTGAAAAGCCATGAAGAAAAATGTTGGTTTGATTAAGAATCCTCATTGAATTTAAGTAATTAAGTAAGTAATACATTTTTATTTGTATAGCGCTTTTCCAGAGCAGGGTCACAAAGCGCTTAAACAATCAAAACAATATTCAATAAAGTATATACTTTAAAGATCAAGATAAAAACTGATAACACAACAGGAGTTCCAGAAAATCAAGGAAAAGCCTGAACCAATAAAAACGTCTTAAGATGTTTCTTAAAGGAGTCAGTAGATCCATCAAACACAAAGAGAGAGGAAGATCGTTCATTCTTTAGTTTTTATCCCGATGAACCAGGAGTGAAAAGAACAGAAGCAATTGAAAAACTGAAGCCGCTTGTTTGGTCATTGTTTTTGAACAGTTTCCACACCCCTTGGTTTCTCCTCAGGCCTGCGAATCCTGCCAGAAAGACGCTCTGGAGGCGAAGGAACAGGCGAAGGTGGCGGAGGCGGAGCGGCAGCACGCCGAACAGAAATGGGAGGAAACGGAGCGCCGGCTGAAGGATCTTCAAGGGGACTTTGACGCGCTTTGTCGCGCAGCAGGAACTCCTCTCCTCCGTGGCTACGGGGAGCTGGACCACCTCCCGCTGTCCAAGCTTCACTCTATTCAAAGTCAGCTGCGTAGTGACCTAGACCTTATAGACGGGGTAAGAAAGTCTAGATCACACTCGGCATTTCATTTCTAGCAGTTTTTTTTTTTTTTTTAATTTCTCAAGACTTATCGAATTCATACTCGCGTTTGTTGTCAAGCATGCTCTTTTAACAAGTTCGTATCCTTTAGGTTGAAGCTGATCCTTTCTCCCCCAGACTAGGTTATTTATCAGCTTCAGTCAAAGAAAATTGTGTAGTTTGCCAAAAGTGTGATCGTTGCGTTGTTCTGCAGCCTTGCCAACATGATGTTCTGCGTGAGAAGTGTGCACCTAGTCCAAGCGAACGTCCCTTTTTTTGTCGGACTAAACTATCAACTTCTTCTTTTGGTACTATTCAAAGAGAAAGAAAAATGACCACAGATTTGACATCAGATGATTCTGAACCTCGATATGAACGTGTGACTGACTGAAGCACTATGATATAGATGTAGTTTTACTCAATTGATGGGTCGTCTTTATCAAACCCGTTCAACAAATATGACATACTGAGCACATTTCTGAACATTTAACACGTCGATGGTTGACCTTAAAATGCTTATACTTAAAGCTTTTATGCACTTATTTATAGAACGTACCAGACAAATGCTGTGTCTGCGCTTAAAATCCTCTTTCATTCACACTGCGTAGAACAATTGTCTTATTAATCTCTTAACATCACAACAGTCAATTTAAAGTGCATTTAAAGGCAAATATTCCACAGCTCTTTGTGCTGTTTGGTCTTAACCTGAAGGATTTACTCGTCATTTTCAAGGAATTTAAAAGCGTATATTTAAAGGGGAGACACCAACATTTGACATGATGTCGAATAACTATTGCAAAAACGAAAACCCTGAGCCAAAACATTTTGAGAGATCCAAGTTTTATAAAAACAAGAGGAAAAATCTTTGTTGTAGAAACTTTTGTATCAGTGGCGGCGTTTACATCGACGGCAAAGTTGCGAGTTCTATACTTCGGATGCGGCCAACGGAAGCTTCGTAAAGCTCGGCAGTAAAAAGTGAAACTTTAACTAAAACTCAATTAAGCGTCATCCACGCTGTACTAATAATGTTTCAATCGAAGCACTTTTTGACACAGGATTATTAAAGATTTCTTTTCCTGCTTTAAGCTGCTTTTGTAGCTCTTTCTTTAGTGTCCTTTTTTTACATTTATACTGTTCTTTCTTTTTTCCCAATATAAGCTAAAGCTTTTGTGTGTACTGTGAAACCTCAAATTGAATAAGATGTTAAGTCATGGCATGTTTCTACATATTAAGATTTATTAGACATGGGAGGGGGGGAAAAAAAGTATTTAATAGTTTCTACTTTCATATTTAGATTTATAAAGTATTTCAATCATGTACGTGCAAATGTATGGTGCATTTCTAGGCATAACCAGCATCAGTTAGGCACATGTTTAAGGCTGTTATTCAATCACTTAAGAGTTTTTTTGTAGACATTTCCTGAGGTTAGAAAAGCATGTGGTGAATTTAAGAACCTAAAATGGTGAGTTTTTCTTCTTTTTTTTTGGGTAATCTTGTCTAGAAACATATCGGCCTCTAACTCTAAAGTGCCTTAGTTGATAAAGGTCATATATATGATGGTTTTGAAGGGGGCGGGGCGGGGGGGGGGAAGAGCTGTCCAAACTCGTGCACAGGTTTATATAATATAAAAATTCTCAGCTGTGTGATAAATGTATGTATATAGAATTAAAAAGCAGCAAAGTGTGTTTAGCAGAATCAGGCGAATGTTTGTGCCTGCGTCCCACTCATTCCTCGGCCGTGGTGCTCTCTCAGTGCAGCTTCTGTCTTTAAACATTTGATTTGAAACGTATGCAAGATATCGGACACGTGCATTTGTATAGCAATTTCATAAATGTTATTTTGTTTTTGTTTTAAGTAACATTTAACTGTAAAGTTGCAGTAAATGAAGAATTCTCTACATGGTTTAGGTTCAATTAAAAACAAACAAAAAATCAAAATAAAGACCTTCTACTGTGTTCAAAAAGTCTTGCTTCAGATACAGCTAGAGAAACTTGTACGGCGAGTTTTTTGCTTCTAATATAAAAAAAACAGGGCGTTGTTTACATTCGTACCAGAGGGATAGTTGGAATATCGGCTTCACATGTCATAACATAAAAGAGTCTTCTGGTTGTTGCATGTGGTGCGATTTATTATAACCAGCTACGAAAATAAGAGAAAAAAAAAAAAAAATTGTGACACTGCCAGAATATTTGTATGGATTTATTTCTAGTGTAGTAACAAGGCTTATTCAAATTGTGGGAGCTTGTTGCTGCTATCGGACAAAAGGTGTTTATGTACTTTAGTAGTTTCTAGGTGTTTGAATGTTGTCAGATATTCCGGAAGCATTTTCAATGTATTCATGTGTGTGGTTTCTCCTAGAAAGATGTCAAGAAAATAACTTTTTTCTTTTCTTTTTTTTTTCCATTCATTAGCAACAGTGGCTCATTTCACGGTCCTTTGGTCGGTCCTGTCAGATAAAAAAAAACTCAGTCGTCACTGATGTTTTTATACGATAAACCAAAGTGGTGTTTTCAAAATAAGTATTCAAATTGATGCAGAGGCAGTATTGGAGCCTTGGTTGAAGCCCGAAGCAATAAGAGAGTAATATTTAAATTAAAAAAAATGTAAATGTATTAATACAACTAAATGTTTAATTAGCGGGACTATGCTAACGGCTAGCTTACGACGCCCTGAGTTTCACAGTTTTAACCAAAGACCTGTTTGTTTTCTTCTCCATCCTCGTCTTTTTTTGTTGTTTTTTTTAGTTCGATAGACTTAATTGAAATCACCTAGTACCTTAAATAGATCATTATTCATTTCAGTTTCATATATAGCCAGGTCAAGTGAGTGGTTTGACAAAAACGCATGAGTGTTTGTTCATTTTGTGTTCAGTGTAAACTGGTGTCGGACCCCGAAGATGTGTCAATTTAATTGTCGTCTAACAGTGAAGGGATTTGTCGTTTTTTTTTTTGTTTTTTTAATTTTCAAGTGGCCATAACTTAAACCTCACGACAGTACTGTTAGAAAAAAGGTTGCGCTGGGAACCATTTGACAGCGAGTCGGCTCTTCAGACAGTTTTATGTGACGATTTTTGAGATCGCGAATGAATTATTCTAGTAGCTTCTCTTACATAGAAGTGTATTCTGCGTAGCGTTAATACAAAAGTTTGTTACGCACCGAAATAACTAATAAAACAAAAGCATTAAAAAAAACGATTGAAAAGAAGGCTTGCTGTTTAATGGTTCCCACTTTTCTTGATCTTTCTTTCTTTGCTTTAATGCATCTTTTCAATTACTATGGAAACAAAATGGTTATGCATTCTACCTGCAGTGACTGTACGGTGCTTTCTTTTTTTTTCTTCTTCTTCTTTTTTTTTTACTTTAGATGTGTTCTAATTTCTTCTTAAAAAAAAACTGGACAGACAATGATTGTGACGCATCAAAGGCAGATACAGACATAATTTTGTCTAAAACTTAATATGCCCTTTTTGAAAAAAGAAAAGACATTTTCTAAAAAAATAAATAAAAAAAATCAGTTGAATTTGTCTGTAACAGGCCAATCTGTTGGGACATTTGTGCCTTTTTCTGAAAGTGGAATTTTTGGATTGGTATCGACAGAATTTCTCTCGCTGAAAATGATTTTCAAATCAGTAGTCCAGTGCCTTATCTAACCTATTTGGACTAGAATGTGATCACTTAATTATCTTCTTTTTTTTCGGAGCTCAGCGGCTGATGAAAAAACACTGTTTTCTTGAACTAAATTCTTTTGTAAATTACAGCCGATAAATCCGTCTGTATTTGCCAGACTCCGTCATACGCAGCAATATTGAGTCATCACGCAATTTTGATCAAAAATCTGTCATCTGGCGCCAAAAAAAAACCAACAAAAACAACGCACTTGTTTGTATGGGGAAAAAAAAGCACCAAATAGGAAGAATCTTGTAAATGAACTGTACTTGATGTATCAATAAGCTCTGCATTTGAACAGTTGAATCTATTTTGCATTGTCGTTAGTTGTTGTGTCGTCTTTGTTTTTAATATTCTGAAAAATGGAGCCTGAAGATTTATGCAATCTTGTAAGTGTATATGATATATGGAGCTGTTGGAATTAAGTAAGCATACTAGTGTGTTTGTCCAAGCTAAACAATTTTGAATGTGGAGCTGCTCGGTTCCATATACGATAGAGAATTTTAAGTAGAAAATGTTATTTTACATCCATGAAAATATTGAATGTATTGTTCTATAAATTAGATATTCAATAAACAAATACATAGGTCACTGGAATATCCTGGAATTTATTATTTTGGATTGTAGCATTTAGTTGTAAATCGCTATTCAATAAAAAAAAAAACATCTATTAGAATTAAAAACAAATGTAAGTTTTCTATTTGTCAGCATCAAGTAAAGATTAATCTGCATTTAATTCATTTTACAATCTGTGGGTATAAACGTTAGTCCACCGTTTCGTGGCGAACTGTAGGAAATCACTGATAATTGTGCAAAAATATTTGTTGGCATCTTGATATTTTTATTTGTGTGGTGAACACAAACATAGGTGTAAGAGTTAGCATTCTTTTTTTTCTACATTGAGGATTGTGTACTGCAGGTTTTTTTTTTTTTTTCTTATGTATTTGCTAGTTTGTTAACACTTGTTAAATTGTTACACTACAGTTTATGCAATGGTTTACAAAGAGTTCACAAAGTTATTTTTTATCATCTTGAGAATTAAAATGATTTTTTTTCATCTGAAAATGTGTGATTTCTTTTTTTTGGGGGGGCGCAATGATTTATCTGTATTCTTAAGTAACCTGCCACTAGATGTCAGTATAACCTCAACTTCCAAAGCCCAGAAGGTCCACCAGTGTGGGTGTCACTGCTGGTAAATAACCGAGCGGATTGTTTATTTGTAGTTCAGTCCATGGGGTTCAACGGCTTTTAAATATTTCGACATCCGCAGCTGCAAATAGTGCCAGAGTTCTTTATAAATGATTACACGTTTTATTGGAATTTATTCTGCTTGAATAAATAATTGAATAAGGAGTCAGACGTCTGACGCCCACACTGCAAAGAGATGTATCACGCAATACTGTTTTTCGCTAGTTTATTTTTATTTTTAATTATTATTATTATTTTATTATATTATTTTTTATGTTATCATATGATCGCATAAATAATTCTCTGACTGAATAATTTTCATTTTGCTAAAAGATATTAAAATACCCATAATGCATTGTTGAATGAATGAATGAAATTAAAGGTATTATAGTCAACGAACGCGTTTTCATCAACTTCCCGTGAACGCAACTCGCTTTTTAATTGCCATGGCAACAAGTCGCCTTCAGGTGTGCTCGCTAGTAAGAGTGAAAATGTTTTCGCTGTTGAGAAACGACAGAATGATTTTAAGGTAGTAAAATATATGCTTTTTTAAGAACGTACGTGCTTGTAAACCTTATGTGACTAATGTTAACTGGAACTAGTTAAGGCTAGTTAGACGTTAAGTTAGTTTAATTACTGGCACCTGTGTGTGTTTTTTTTGGACTCGTCGACCATCGAATGCTCTTCAAACTTTGGTTTATTCCGGTAAGTTATGAATGCTTTTATATTCAGAGAAACCTTCTTGTACGTCTCTACACTGGAAAAGCGCTATATAAATAAATATTACTTACTTACTTACTTACACAAGAGTTGAAAACTTTTGTCAAAGTTTTCGAAAATATAATGCAACTTTGAAGTACACTTAAGGTCCACTAACTGAATTGGTTGTATTTCAATAAAGTTTTTTTGGGGGATTTTTTGTACAACAAGCTATTAATATACAGTTTATGTCGTTACGTATGTATTTTAATTTTCTTATATTCAGAGAAACGTGCTTGTATGTCGGTGACAAAAAAAAGATTTCAGCTTTATTCTAAATTTGTCAAAAAATATATTATGCAAACTTTTAACTGAATTAGTTGTATTTCAATAAAGTTTTTTTTGTACAACAAACTCTATTAATATACAGTATATGTCATTACGTTTTGTATTTTAATTTTCTCATATTCAGAGAAACGTGTTTGTATGTTGGTGACAAAAAAAGATTTCAGCTTTATCCTAAATTTGTCAAAAAAAAAACATTATGCTAACTTTTAACTGAATTATTTCTATTTCTATAAGGTTTTTATTTTATTCATTTATTTTTTTGATTAGATTTGTTCAAAAACGTTTGTTTATCCCTTTTTTTCATTTATATTGTAATGGAAATAATTCCAATGTGTAGAAAATGGCAGCCTAAAATAAGTATGTTGTTCACTTTATTTTACTTTCTCTCATTTTCTTCAGCTCATTCCCAAAGTTGTGTGAAAGACAGACGTTTGGAGCAAAGGTCAGTAGTCAACGTCATAGATTTAAAGAAAAAAAACCAAAACATTTACTGCTTTATCAAATTATAAATAGATTTACTGTAATGGTTGAAAAAAAAACCCCACAAAGACACTGAGCTGCTCTGGTCCAATACATTTATTGCTCTTTGAGACAGTTTCACAATAGTGCAAAGTTAAAACGAACAATTTTGAGCTGAAACAACACTTATATCAGCTAAACAAACATGTGAAATAAGTCAACTTTTAAACACGTCAAACCGAGAAAAAAATAAATTGTAAATGAAGAAGAAATCATGAAGGTAAATTCTAAAGTCAATCACTCAAGGCTTTGGAAATAATATTTTAAAGGAAATTGAATTTACTGGCCTTTACAAAACCTTGTGGTCATTTTCTATAATCATAGCTAACATGTATAGTTTACAACACCAAAGTCCTTTTCTTCTACTCGATTAAAGCATTTTTTTTAAACATTAAACGACTAACTGTGCATTAAATCATATTCAAATAATAACAGCATTTGGTATAAAAGCTGCAACCATATTTGTCATTAGTTTTTTTAAATTATTGAAACTGTTTATAATTCTTTATGCGGTTATGAGAACAGAAATGCAAAGATTGCCACAACAGATGCATTAATTCTTCTTTTTTTTTTGTTTAGTATTTACTGTATAGTTTTACGATCTCTGTTAATGTCATGAATATTGAATTATAAAGATTATTCTTCGCCAGCTTGTTCCGACAGCTTGTGTCATCTGGACGTCTTAAAAAATCTCAAAGTTTTTCTCGTTCTACAGTGTTGGTTGAAAGCTTAATATTTGTAACTTTACTTATCATTTTCCTCCTTAAGCTGAAGATGTTTTTTGAACTGAATTTGTTTTTAAATTTTTATTGTATAGTCATTTAAATTGAAGTAATAAATTAGATTTTTAGAATGGAACAACACCAGCAGGAAAGTCTTTACATAGACATACGATCCAAGTCCTCTTAAAGATAAAACTTGATCCCGCTTAATATTGTCTAGGGTACTTTTAGTGTTAGCTGGTCCTATGTTTTGTATTTAGCAGGTTTGAAAAACCTCATCTGCGATATCCCGTAGATCCTGACCGGCTAGCCGCGGTGGACTGTTGCACGTGATGTTGTTGTATATGGTGATGGTGGTGTCCGGCTCCTCGGCTTCGGCATGGGTCTCCACCCGCCGAGGTATCACCTGCGGATTCTTCAGGCTGTAGTTTCTGAGGGAAAGGGAGCTGCAGTCGCATTTCCATCGATTCCCCGACAGCAAAAGTTTTTCCATATTGTCGTTGAAGTCCAGGACCACGTTCGACAAAGAGTTCGCCCGAAGGTCGAGGTAGCGTAGCCTCGGGAGGACCGTCTTGGTGCCGTTTTGCAAAAATTGTCGACAGTCGTTGTTCGAAAGCAGCAGGTACTCCAGGTTCTTCAGACCGGAAAACGTATTGGTGGCGAGAACTTCCAGTTTGTTGAAACTCAAATCGAGTCCCAAGAGGCCGATCAAATCCACGAAACTCTGTCGCTCGATCACGGAAATGTTGTTGTGTTGCAAGAAAAGCCTGCGGAGGCCGTTCAGCCCGGTGAACGCTTGCGATGTGACTCTTGTCAGGCAGCCATGGTCCAAGTGCAGGCTGTGAAGCTTCGGGAGACCCCTGAAGATCTGATCCGGCAGACTTTGGAAACAGCTTCCTGAAAGATTTATGACCGCAACGTGCGAAAGGCCCGTGAAACTGCCAACCTGCGCCTCTTGAACTTGGTTGTGTTCGAGTTCCAGCACCTCAAGGTGGCCCAAGCCTTCGAAGATCCTGTCGCCCAGTGCGCGGATCCGGTTGTGGCTAAGTCGTAGTTCTTCTAAGTACTGCAGATCGCGGAAGGTCCTGGGTCGAATTCCAGTAATGGAGTTGTTGGAGAGGCGCAGCACGTGAAGGCTGTGAAGGCCGAAGAAAGTATCGTCGTGCATGGATGTCATTCTGTTGTTGGTGAGATCCAACCATCGGAGGAATTTCATACCCATGAAGGCTCTCGGAACGACCGTCCCGATCTGGTTCTGGGCGAGATAAAGCTTCTGCAGTTTGGTGAGTTTGACAAAGACGTTGGCCTTGATGACTTTGAGATGGTTCCCGGTTAAATCTAACTCCTTCAGCTCGGCGAGGTTCTGGAACAGTTGGGGTTGTAAGTAAGCAAGTCTATTTCCAGCGAGGACCAGCTCCCGTAGCCCAGACAGGTTGTGGAACACGGTTTCAGGCAAGACTGCGATGGAATTCCAGCCTAGATTCAGAAACCACATTTGGGAGAGTCCAGAAAACAGTCTCTCGTCGATGCGTGCCAGAAGGTTGTTGTGCAGGCTGAGCGACGCGATGTTGGGTGTGTTCTGGAAAAGGGGCGCCGGCAACACTCGCAGACGGTTGCGCTCGAGGTGAACGTGAGCGAGCGACCTCAGACCTCTGAACGCCTGAGGATCCAACGTCCCCAGCTGGCCACTCTGCAGGTTCAAAAAGTCCAGATTGCTGAGGTCCTTGAAGGCCGACGCTTGGATGGAGGCGAACAGGTTGCCATCTAGCCAGAGGGCGTGGGTCGTGGGCGGCAGGTCCGAAGGAACCTGAGTGAAGTTTCGGAAGCTGCAGTAGATGTTAAGCTCCGAGCTGTAGTCGTCGAGATGGCAGGAGCACCCTTTGGAACATGGGATCGGCTCCTCGGGGACCTTGTCGCCCGCCGTGTCGGGGTCTGGCAACACCCGCGACGTCCCCAGTACCCAGATCACGAAGATCACGAAGCTTTTCATTCCTGCTGAGGGGAGGAAATGGAAACGGTGCCATCAATTTATGATACTTTTTGAGAATATTGACACCTATTTTTTGTCCTTACCGTTGAACAGGAGGTCTAAGTTTGAGGTTGACAGCCCATGAAATGCGGAATGGTTGGACCTTGTGCTTGTATGCTGACGGGAGAGTCTGCCAAGCCCCCGAAACCTTTTTTTTTTTTTGTTTAGCTTTGGCTGACCCTTAACCCATTCGTCACCACAACAGCAACTCTTTTTCAATATTTGCCCTTTTTTAAAATCTGTCCTAAATTGAAGATCCTCATCAATGATTTCTAACCATAGTACTTATTGATTTTGTTTTTTCTAACAGAATTAAATTTGAAAGTAACCAACATGAACCGTATGGGCTGGTCTTTGACGTTAACCCCTTTAACTGAACGCCTTTACTGTAGATTGTCAACGTTGGGTGAGAGATAAGATGAACCCAATGCCCTTGAACTTACAGGAAATAATCTGGCAGTATTGACAAAAATCTCTCCCTCCTCCTATGTCTATAGTTTCATTTATGTCTCGTCACATATCTCTGCCCCGCGAATCAGAACTTGTTCTGTGCGTCCGTAACAGTCGAACCACTAAAAACCTGATAATTGATAAGAATATATGTTTGATACATCAGAGCAGAATGAGGTCAGTTCCAGAGGTCCGGGTCCCTAACCTGTCATTATAATGACTAACTTCATGTTTACTTTGTCCATCGCTATCTGGGATCATTTTAACAAACCATGAACTTCAGGACAACAAAGGCCAGATAACCTTCATTACCTGAATGTCATTGATTCACGTTATAAAAGGGAAACACCCCATAATAATAGGAACATTTGCAAGATCGAAAGATTTTATTAAATGAATTATTCTTTATGTATAAAGGTCATATCAATATGAAGAAATAAATTAAATATAATAAATGAATCTCCTCATAAATGTCTGTGTAAAATGATCTTTATTTAAAAAAAAAACTAAACTAGATGCTACCAACTGAAGATGTATAATCAATAAGTTGTCTTGTTGTCTACAAATAATATTAGTATACGGTTTTCTGTCCATTATATTTTTATCTCTGTCCCATTTTTATGGCTTTTTTTCCCTTTTTTACCCATTTTTTGTATAGATAGTTGTGACTTTATTTATCCCGCCCTCACCAGTAGAGGGCACTGCTGGTTTGCTTTCCGCTTCATGATTCTTATATTCACTTAATTGACTAAATGTTGATTTACTTTGTCAGCCCTTCTTAATGCTAGAGCTGGTATATGCAAAAAGGTCTCTTTAATTTATTTTTACATGTCTATGGCTCAATGGCAAATATCAAGAAGACAGCTCTTTATTAACGATTTGAGTGATTTAAAGTTGGTTAAATATTTTGCTTAACTTTTGATGTATAGTTGAATAAAGCATCAACTACTTCTGAGCAATATTTTCAGCACTAGACAAGTTATTGCTCTTCATTTTTTATTTCATTCTCCTCTTGTTTTTACATCGATTTACAAATACAATATCTACAGTATATAATGTTTCACAACCCATACAATGTTTTTATTTTTTACACATCATACACTTTCAATCATTTAATTTCAAACTCCAATCAAATACAATTTTACAATTAAATTGTTTCAACCTCATCTTGTACTTTTCATCAGCAGATTAAAGTTAGTTAACAAAATAAAAAAAATAAACATTTTTCTTTGTATATATCATCGTTACAATTGTAGAATTTTCATTAGTAACTGTAATCAGAAATACAACTTTACTGTAATATTTGTATGTAAATAATAATATTGAATGGTTTGATTTCAAACTTCACATTTCTAAGCATTAATTTATGTTTATATATATTTAGTAAAAACAAATTCAACTTATCATTTCAAATAAAAAGTATTTGTTAATACCTTTTCTATGGCACTGAACGCAATAGTTACTTCAATATACAACCAAAATTGATTTATTTAACACCAATTATTTTAACACTTCAACAATTTTCTATAACTTCTACCTCTACAGTGCTTAATTTTTAGAATTTATAATTTCTTCCTAAATGTTCCTATCATACAATACAAAAAAAGCTTAAAATGAAATTAAACAAACTACCTTCTACATTTGTGCTTCCATTTTAGCAACATTAACCCCATCATGCTGCAAC
The DNA here is from genome assembly GCF_982586985.1 of Callionymus lyra. Classification (NCBI taxonomy): domain Eukaryota; kingdom Metazoa; phylum Chordata; class Actinopteri; order Syngnathiformes; family Callionymidae; genus Callionymus; species Callionymus lyra. Next base: position 11,925,737 of record NC_141832.1, on the reverse strand, counting down.
TGACAGGAGCCACATTTGGTTAAAAATAAATATATCTAACCACAAGAAACTGCTCATTCATTATCTTTTTTGCTGCAAGCGTGCTTGGCAATTAAATGAAAAGTTTGTTACGATTATTTTGTCTGGCTGTATTCTCATGAGAAACGCTCGCCTCACATCATGTCTGAACAATGAGCTCCACGATTATTCGTCCCCTGCCAAATGCTCCAAATTGGCTCATTCTCCTGCACTCAGCTCGACACAAAGAGGTCTCCAGGTATGTCAGCTGCTGTGGGCTTCCTGAGCGGAGGTGAGCAGACTTAATTGAATGACTGAGCTCAGGTCTTTCAGGATCTGCTGCTACTGTCTGGATGCATAGAACATTTCTTTATACATATATATAAATATATACTGTGTGGAATCTTAAATAGTGTAACCACAAAAATTACATTGGTCATATGTGGTGATGTTTTATATTAAATACCATTTAAAATAGAGAGACTTATGTTTATTTTTTGTGTTCTATAGGTTTCCAAGAATCAGCAAATAACTAAGATCATGCTTTTTTTAGTGCATTTTCTTCTTCAGACCTCATTTTAAATTCACAGCTTCCTTTTTTATGACACTGACAAGGTTCCCTCTTTTGGGCTACACATTTCAGTGTATTTTTGTAGTGGAGTCTGATATCATACTTAAGTTTTCCGACATTATTTTCCATTTTAGGACACGTCGACTTTTGGCCACTTTTTAAAGTTTGAGTGATTAAATTCGAAAAGTCGAATCATACCTTTTTTCGAGCCTTCAAAAAACAACATTTTAACATATTCGGGCAACAATTTTTTTTGCGCTCACATGGTCCGTCTGATATACATTTTTTTCCATTTTTGGACACGTCGATTTTTGGCCACTTTTTAAAGTTTGAGTGAAAAAAATCGGTCGAATTATACCTTTTTTCGAGCCTTCAAAAAACAACATTTTACACTTTTGGGCAACAATTTTTTGTGCTCACATGGTCCGTCTGAAGTATTCTGAACTTTTTTTCCATTTTCGGACACGTTGATTTTTTCCCATTTTTAAAATTTGAGTGAAAAAAATCGGTCGAATTATACCTTTTTTCAAGCCTTCAAAAAAGAACATTTTACACATTTGGGCAACATTTTTTTGCGCTCACATGGTCCGTCTGATATCATGAGTTTTCTGACGTTTTTTTCCATTTTCGGAGACGTCGATTTTCGGCCTTTTTTACCAGTTTGACCCGAGCAGGTGTTCCTGGATGAGCCTCTTCAACCTCCTGACAGCCACATACCTTCAGCATCTATTAATAAATCTCCGCCTCTAAAGCTTCCTCAGCCAGAGAGAGATCGTCTGCTTGACACTCAGGAAGTGAGCTTCACTATTTTTAATTGATCCACGACATTAGTCCGATCATGGCCTAATTATTTCATCACTTTTCACCATAATTTTCACCATAAGAATCTGGCTAACGCTTTATTTGCATATAATGCGATACTGTAGTAACAGGGATATATTTGTAGTATTCACCTAGTACTTGACCGTAGTGTTGCAGTATTTAAAGACCACGTGATTCTCGACGACGTCGTCACTGAATCGTTTGTTTTGAAACGTCCACTTTAAAACTGGGTTGAGCCGACTGTATCCTCTCGTCCTCAGTCGTCACCAGGATCGCGCAGGATTTAATGTTTTCTTGAGCTGCGGTAGACATGACTGCTGACATCTAGTGGCTGGATTTTTATTTGCAACACATAAATTAACAAATGCGGTGCACATTTGCCTATTAATTGTAAATAATAATAAATATATATATATATATGTATATATTTAAAACAAATGATTTTATTTATTCAAATGTTGTCGAATATTAAAACGGAATCGTAAAAGAACTTAAAACATACTCAAGCGACGAAGCCGTATATGTATTTCTAAACTACACTGTTGAAAGTCTGTTTTATGTTGTCAGGTATCATGATACAGTGTCCATTTTTAAAAAGTCCACTAGATGGCAGTCTCTACTTTATTATCTTCGGCTCTGATCTACAAATTCAATGAAACCAGGTATCATTTTCAAACTTACAGGTGCCATCTAGTGGTCTCTTTCAGAAATGAAGACACTGTATCATGATACCTCCTTGGCCGTTTCACCAGCCTCTTCCACCCATCAATACTTTTTGTCGTCTTATTTATAGGACGTTAAATATATGTCGATAATTATTTTAACATCTGCTTCTCAAACTCGCGGGACACATTTTTACGGACACCCTGAAACATTTAACACAAATATGACCGTTTTTAATATTATCTCCAGGGTCCAATTGGTGGATCACTATGTTCAATAGTCTTGGTCTTTGAATTCATTCTGAAAGGAAGTGCAGTACTACAAGCTCTCAAAGTAAAGGAGTTTTTGACCATTTTTAAAGGCTCCCTGCACTTAAAATAACTCATGAATATGAAAACATAAAACAGACTTTCAACAGTGTACAAATACATACATACTTCGTCACTTGAGTACAGGTAGTTTTAAGTTCTTTCACGTTTCAATATTTGACAACATTTGAATAAATTAAAACATTTGTTTTAAATATATATATATATTTTGTATTATTATTTACAATTAATAGGCAAATGTCATTGGTTAATTTTTGTGTTGCAAATAATAATCCAGCCACTAGATGTCAGCAGTCATCATGTCTACCGCAGCTCAAGAAAACATTAAATCCTGCGCGATCCTGGTGACGACTGAGGACGAGAGGATACAGTCGGCTCAACCCAGTTTTAAAGAGGACGTTTCAAAACAAACGATTGAGTTACGACTTTGTCGAGAATCACGTGGTCTTTAAATACTGCAACGCAACGGTCAAGTACTAGGTGAATACTACAAATATATCCTTGTTACTACAGTATCGCATTATATGCAAATATAGCGTATAGCCAGATTCTTAAATCAGTTTTCAATAATCTTGATGAACAATGTATGTATTTATTATTAAATTGACTTATCTCAAATTAGTAATAAAAACATTTGTTTTAAATATATATATATTTTATTATTATTTACATTTAATATGCAAATGTACACTCAATTTTTTAATTTCTGTGTTGCAAATAAAAATCCGGCCACTAGATGTCAGCAGTCATTACGTCTACCTTGCAGCTAAACCTCATTAAGTCACATGACTTGGCCATTAAACAACCATTTCAACAGTTTGACACAGAAAAAAAAATCAGAATTCACCCCCTTAAAAAAACGAACCCACCGTTCCAAAATATGTGTTTATATATTTGGCTAAAAATGTGTTTTCATCCAATTTTCCCGACGACCGCCATAGGATTTCTCAAAGCCTGACCTTGAATGTTGACTAATGCTACTGTTTATAGTTTGTTTTGTTTACGTAGAGAAAAAACATTTAGTGCGTCTTTTCTCCACTGATATTGTCTGGAACTCGGTTTAAGTAGAAGAAAACTTTCTGTCTGTAGAAGATAAAATAAGTCTTTGTCCTCCTTTTTCTCCGAGGATCCCCTCGTTCCTAATCCCTTCCTTCAACTTCTCTTTTTTCCAGCCTCTTCTCTTACCTTTTATAGCAGCAGCACTCGTACAGATTCAACTCCTTCTCTGCTGGAAATCCATTCATCCTGATAATACAAAGTAGAAATCCTGACCAATAATTACATATTTTCTTTGTGTTTTTCATTTAAAAAAAAGAAGTCAAATAGTTAATAACCTCGACACAAAAGAGTGGCATTCTGCTCCATCCCTCGCTTTCTTCACCTTCAAACAATTACGACGTCTCGGCGGAATAAAAGGGACTTTGAATAATTACAGATAAATCCAGAATCTCATTTGTACGGCATCTTGAACGCCTCGGTTTCGATGGTAGGAAAAGTTAATATGACCGTGTTATTCATTTTTTTTCAAATCTTTAATCACAGAGTTGGAGAAGAATACATTTCGGAGGCCCATTAAGATGAAGTAGAAGTAGGTTTCGAAGTGTATCGGATCATTTAAAATAAGGCATCTTGCAGTTTTGTGGCCTGGAAATACCATCGAGCTGAACTACTGAACAACCTGACTATACACTACCACTTGTTTTTCCAATAATAAACATTTAAAGTAACCTAAAATAACATTGTACTTTAGTCCTGCATTTGTGTTTGAATTACTAGTCCGGTTTAGTAGTAGCCAGAAACATTCTATATATCTATATATATATATATATATATACTAAAAATCATGATCTTACTTATTTGGTGCTTCCTAGAATATAACAATTTTCTTTACAGTACATTAAATCATATTTTATCATTATTTGTATGGTTAATATTTAAATTAAGTGTGTTTAAAACAAAATTATTCCTTTTTAGTTTTTTTTTAATGTACAATTAACAGGTAAATATTCCTGCCGTTTATCTATTTTCGTGTTGCAATTAAACCTTTGGCCGCAAGATGGCAGCAGTCATTACGTCCTCCGCAGTTAAATATGGTAATATGGAAAAAGGTAAATCCTTTGCGAATCCTGGCAATGACTAAGGACGAGAGGATACAGCTGACTTGAGCTTATTTTAAAGCTAATAATTGGACAAATTTAGTTGCAAAACAAACGAGAGCAGTCCACACATCAACAGGGGGGGGGGCTCAATGCCTGTGACCCAGAACTCCAACCCCCCAGGACCTGGTCCAGGTCCGATTTCGCCCGAAATTTATTGAGACCCGCCGATTAGAGTACCAAACCCACGCTCAGGCCCACATTCCTGCGGGTGCCCCTCACCCCCAGGCAGACCGTTCTGGGCCCAGGACCCTGGCCTCCTATCCATTTTTTCGAAGTCCTAAAATAACATTGTACTTTAGTCCTGCATTTGTGTTTGAATTACTAGTCCAGTTTAGTAAGTAAGTAAGTAATATTTATTTATATAGCGCTTTTCAAGACCAGGGTCACAAAGCGCTTAAACAATCAAAACAATACTCAAAAAAGTACATACTTTAAAGATCAAGAAATACTGAGGACAACACAGGAGTTCGAGAAATTCAAGGAAAAGCCTTTAGTAGTAGCCAGAAGTGTCGCACATCGGTACATACTTTCCTCGGAGCTAAACTGGGTTACTGTGCTGATTTAATGTTCCGGTGGGAAGCAGCCTAGTGGTTAAAAACAATATTTGCTAATTAAAAAAAGGATGTCTCGAGGTGTTGTTAAGAAGACGGCGCTTCAGGATCAGTTAAAAATGAAGGGCTTTATATATATTTATATATATTATATATACTGTATATTGTGTCATTCATATATTTTATTCAAGGAAAGTCACATGTTTATGTATGTCCTAGAGTTGAAGGTGTCTTTCTAACCTTTATTATAATGGTTTAAAAAACAACAAGAGTCATTTTTTCTACTGAAATTTGGAGTATTTTTTTTACTAGTTGCACCTTACAGATATGTTAGAAGTACAAGAAATATCCGTGCAACACTAACAATAGATTTTTGATCCAGATATCATACTTTGACCTCTGATATATTATCTGTATTTCATCATTTAATGTCAAAAATATAAAATGTATATTTTAGCAGAGTATTTTAGAGTGTAACTCACACTAGTTGGTGTTAAAACATTTTAAGCAAAAAGTATTTTGTATTGTCATTTGTTTTTCTAAATACAGTTTGTGTTATATTTTAAGAATTTTTTGGTGGCCTACAGCATGATAGAGTTATCATTGAAACAAAAAAAAAGTACATTTTGGGAAATTTCGGTCTGAAATTATTAAATTATTATTTAATTTATTGAGACCTGGCTGCAGCCGATAAGGTTTTTTTCTGTATATCTTTGTGTTTCATGTCATGACACTGGGTGTTTCTGTGTTGTTTTTTTTTGGTCAAATTGTATGTTCCATCTTAACTAATCTAATCAAAGGTATATACCATTTAATGTGAACCTCTTTTAAAACTGTTTAATTTCTCCTATCATTAGTTTTTCAATGATGAAAGCTAAAAGTATAAAAAAAACATATATATATATATATATATATAATATAATATATATATACTAAATAATCATGATCTTACTTATTTGGTGCTTCCTAGATTATAAGAATTTTCTTTACAGTACATTAAATCATATTTTATCATTATTTTTATGGTTAATATTTCAATTAAGTGTGTTTAAAAAAAAAAAATGATTCCTTTTTTTTAAGTTTTTTTTTATGTACAATTAACACATAAATTAATTATTATTTAATTTATTGAGACCTGGCTGCAGCCGATAAGGTTTTTTTCTGTATATCTTTGTGTTTCATGTCATGACACTGGGTGTTTCTGTGTGGGTTTTTTTTTTGGTCAAATTGTATGTTCCATCTTAACTAATCTAATCAAAGGTATATACCATTTAATGTGATTTATCTTTATTCCTTAACACTTTTGTACAGTCAAGTCCCTTAGACATCAAATTTAGGGCCGCAGAACATCATCTTACTGGTCAAAAATGGCCAGTATCCTATAGTGTATACTCGATTTCGCAAACCGAACATGGACGGTTTTTTTTAAATATTTGACTAAAAAAATCTTGACTAATACATCGATGGACATATTATAAGCATCTTTAATGACAATAAATACATTTGTAATGACTGGACCCTGAAAATAGGGCAAATAACCAAAATACATATTTTCAGTTTGGCTACATTTACTGTATGTGCTTATACACAATTCAAATAGTATTTCTTGAAACGGTAAAAAAAAACAACTAATAACAGGTGTTTTAAATAAAAACAACATTAAAATGATGAATGATTTCACAAACTTCAATATTAGGCTCCATTTATAAAGTCGATTTTTAGACTAAATCAATCGCACACAGTAGAAAAAGGGGGGGGGTAAAAAAAAAACACAAACGATATTCTATATTTATCACGGACAGATAATCTAGTTAGTATATCATAACCAGTTCTTTATTGTGTTCAGAAAACACACAGCTAAGTGATAGAAGAACGAGTTACTTGTTTAAAAAGATTGCATACTGTAGTTGTAGTAATACTGTGTTGGTTAAAACCAGTCTCCGGTAACAGTCTATAGTTCAGCCCCTGGTCATATAGCGTGAGATATATATACATCAATTCTATTGATATAATTGGATCATCAACGATAATTCCTGTCATTATGAAGTGAAGTTTTTGTGTGATATATTAGATATTTAAGTTGTGATGAAAGGTGTATTTCAAAAATCACAAACATGGTTAATTATTTCTGTACCACATAAATTGTCCAATTTTCGAAAACCAAAAACGATTCACTTTATACCGTGACTTCCGTCTTGCTGTTTGTGACGAAGTAAGGTTGCGAAGGCATGTGTTGTCGCATGTTGTGCATCTCCTTCTCCAGGAGGGTGAGTTTCTGTGGGCCGTAGCTGTGCCTCAGCCCCATCGCGTCCTTGCCCTCCCAGGGGCGCAGGATCCCCGGGCCGGCTAAAGTGCCGGCGCTGTAATACAATGACTGAGCGCCTCGGCTCCTGGGGCTCCTGTACTTGTGTTCAATCTGCTTGGCAGACTTCTGTCTGGGCGGGCTGTAGGGGTTCCTCGGCTCCGGGTCCACATTCAACGGCTCCATGGGAAGGCAGCCCTTCGCTGCCATCTCCATCACCTGCTGTCTGAAGAAGCTGCTGTTGGCTTTCTCTGCTACAAAAACAAACATAAGTGTTATTTTCTCTTACCACGCAGATGTTATGTTCTTTATTCCCCCTTTTTTTGTATAAAATAAATTAGCTCCTTATTGGTTATGAGGAAAGTTGAGCAATTCTCTTTATTTTATTCTTTAATTGTCTTTAATCAACAAGAAAAATAGTATTTTTCGACAGAAGTTCAATAAGAAATAACAACAAAATGAATGAAATATACATGAACCTCTTTTAAACCTGTTTAATTTCTCCTATCATTAGTTTTTCAATGATGAAAGCTAAAAGTCATGTTTTTTTTTAGATGCTCTAATATTAGGGTAGTGAGAAAAAAAACATATATACTGTATATATATATATATATATATATATATATACACATACTAAAAAAATCATGATCTTACTTATTTGGTGCTTCCTAGAATATAAGAATATTTCTTTACAGTACATTAAATCATATTTTATCATTATTTTTATGGTTAATATTTCAATTAAGTGTGTTTAAAACAAAATTATTCCTTTTTTTTAAAGTTTTTTTTTAATGTACAACCAACACATAAATATTGCTGCCATTTGTCTATTTTCGTGTTGCAATTAAACCTCTGGCAGCAAGATGGCAGCAGTCATTACGTCCTCCGCAGTTAAATATGGTAATATGGAAAAAGGTAAATCCTTTGCGAATCCTGGCAATGACTAAGGACGAGAGGATACAGCTGACTTGAGCTTATTTTAAAGCTAATAACTGGACAAATTTAGTTGCAAAACAAACGAGAGCAGTCCACACGTCAACAGGGGGGGGGGGGGCTCAATGCCTGGGACCCAGAACTCCAACCCCCAAAGACCTGGTCCAGGTCCGATTTCGCCCGAAATGTATTGAGACCCTCCGATTAGAGTACAAAAGGGGGCGTCATAGCTCAGATGGTGAGAGTGGTTGCCTGCAGTCCAAAAGGTTGCAGGTTCAATCCCAGCTCCAGACAAGCTTGTGTCGTTGTGTCCCTGAGCAAGACACTTCACCCTGATTGCTCCTGATGGTAGACTTGGCGCAGGTGTGCAGCCTACTCCCATCAGTGTGTGTGAATGGCTGTAAAAAGCACTACCGAATTTCCCCTCGCGGGACTAATAAGGGATTCTTAAAAAAACCAGACCGTTCTGGGCCCAGGACCCTGGCCTCCTATCCACTAAGACCTGATCAAAGTCCCATTCCCCCTGAAATTTAAAAAGCCCCGCCGTTCAGAGCGACAGTGGGTCGAAATTCCCGCAGGTCAAGATTCACAAATATCGTTATATTATATTGGGTCTTTATCGTGATATGTATGGCGTCGCCAGATTCTTGCCACACCTATGTCTTACAATATCTTTTCATATTTTCAAGTCCCAAACTCATAGAATTTCGTTTCTTAATTCTTGGTCTTGACTTGAGTTGAGTGGTTAATTCTGCACCACCTTCAAGTTATCTTCAGCATCTTCCCCGAGGCTCACCCGATGAACACCAACCTCGCGCGAACACATCCGTTTACCAAGCTTCGACTCATTTGCGACTTGATCAGTCCTGATTATCTCGTGTCCCAGGCCTCATTATGTGCCATTCGCTCTATTTTTAATTTCTCATTATGATCATTCTGTATGATGGCTTGACAGTTTGATTACACACTTTAATGATTGTTGCTCACATTTTCTTCTTTTTTTTTTCCGGTAGCCTGTCTATCAGACGGATTACAACTTAAAAAAAAAAACACCTCTTCAACGCTTCCTGTTCATTATAATGATTACAGAACGGATGAAACGATTTGATGAGCTTCATCTCACCGACTGCCTTCAGAGTGGCGTACTGGTTCAGTTCCATCACGGTCTTCTGTGGCTCGTAAGGGCTGGTAATGGGTCCCACGTCGGGGTACGGCTGCGCTATGAGGGTGGATGCTTGGATGATGTTGTTCATCTGGGCGCTGTCTGAGGGAAAAACATTACGATGTCAGTATTTCACACGTTTGCTCAGGCAGCAGAATCTTATTATAAAGCTTAGAACTTGCACTTACTTAACTTAACTTCTAAGTTTCAAACAAATGAGTTGAACGTTAGTAATCATACGTTTCATTTGCATAAGTCTTAATGGTCAATATTTCTGTCAAAAGAATACATTAATGTGCAACTCTAGATCATCTGAGGGTTTTTTTTTTTTCAAACCGCACTGGAAAGTAATGACGGATCGCTCCACAATGCCACTAATCCTACAGAAACATCTGGTTAATTAAGGGGTGCGAAGCTGCCCTCCTGCCATCTGGCACCGAAGCTTGAGCAGATGTTTTCATGCTTTTGTCTCACCGAGATTATAGTTAAGTGGAAAAGTTCCACTAGATTCATAATGTTGTGCCTTTAGAGTCAGACTATTATATTATACTGATAATAGCAACTTATTTTGAAGTCCTTCACGATCATCTGCTTTTACAACATGGCTTTGAACCCTCCATCTTAATCAACAATCTATCGATTTTTTTATGGGAATAATCTCAGGGGGGCGCTAAATCAGACAAGGCGGAATGTGTGATGCGTTGAGAAAGACGGTTGGATTTGGAAGTGCAGAAAGAGGACAAAAACTTTCTGGTATAAAAGGTATAAAGGCAGATGGCTTAACATGACAATGACAATGTTCTTTTTTCTCCATCTTAATAAACAATCTATCGATTTTTACGGGAACAACCTCAGGGGGGCGCTCTAGCGGGAATCGTTAATCAGACAAGGCGGAACGTGTGATGCGTTGAGAAAGACGGTTGGATTTGTATCCTTTATAACTTTGTGTATCATGCACACACTCATGACGTAAAACTCGAGGAAATGGAGATGATGTTTGGAATCTTGGCATCAAATAATTAATAGTGAGATGTTGGTGATGGCAGCGTAAAGATCTGACTGAAGTGCAGAAAGAGGACAAAAACTTTCTGGTATAAAAGGTATAAAGGCAGATGGCTGAACATGACAATGACAGTTCTTTTTTCTCCATCTTAATCAACAATCTATCGATTTTTACGGGAACAACCTCAGGGTGGCGCTCTAGCGGGAAGCGTAAATCAGACAAGGCGGAATGTGTGATGCGCTGAGAAAGACGGTTGTATTTGTATCCTTTATAACTTTGTGTGTCACGCACACACTCATGACGTAAAACTCGAGGAAATGGAGATGATGTTTGGAATCTTGGTATCAATTAATTAATAGTGAATTGTTGGTGACGGCAGCGTAAAGATCTGACTAAGTGCAAAAAGAGGACAAAAACTTTCTGGTATAAAAGGTATAAAAGCAGATGGCTGAACATGACAATGACGGTTCTTTTTTCTCCATCTTAATAAACAATCTATCGATTTTTACGGGAACAACCTCAGGGGGGCGCTCTAGCGGGAAGCGTAAATCAGACAAGGCGGAACGTGTGATGCGTTGAGAAAGACGGTTGGATTTGTATCCTTTATAACTTTGTGTATCACGCACACACTCATGACGTAAAACTCGAGGAAATGGAGATGATGTTTGGAATCTTGGCATCAATTAATTAATAGTGAGATGTTGGTGACGGCAGCGTAAAGATCTGACTGAAGTGCAGAAAGAGGACAAAAACTTTCTGGTATAAAAGGTATAAAGGCAAATGGCTGAACATGACAATGACAGTTATTTTTTCTCCATCTTAATCAACAATCTATCGATTTTTATGGGAACAACCTCAGGGGGGCGCTCTAGCGGGAAGCGTAAATCAGACAAGGCGGAATGTGTGATGCGTTGAGAAAGACGGTTGGATTTGTATCCTATAGTAACTTTGTGTGTCACGCACATACTCATGACGTAGAACTCAAGGAAATGGAGATGATGTTTGTAATCTTGGCATCAATTAATTAATAGTGAGATGTTGGTGACGGCAGCGTAAAGATCTGACTAATTGCAGAAAGAGGACAAAAACTTTCTGGTATAAAAGGTATAAAAGCAGATGGCTGAACATGACAATGACGGTTCTTTTTTCTCCATCTTAATCAACAATCTATCGATTTTTACGGGAACAACCTCAGGGGGGCGCTCTAGCGGGAAGCGTAAATCAGACAAGGCGGAACGTGTGATGCGTTGAGAAAGACGGTTGGATTTGTATCCTTTATAACTTTGTGTATCATGCACACACTCATGACGTAAAACTCGAGGAAATGGAGATGATGTTTGTAATCTTGGCATCAATTAATTAATAGTGAGATGTTGGTGATGGCAGCGTAAAGATCTGACTGAAGTGCAGAAAGAGGACAAAAACTTTCTGGTATAAAAGGTATAAAGGCAAATGGCTGAACATGACAATGACAGTTATTTTTTCTCCATCTTAATCAACAATCTATCGATTTTTATGGGAACAACCTCAGGGGGGCGCTCTAGCGGGAAGCGTAAATCAGACAAGGCGGAATGTGTGATGCGTTGAGAAAGACGGTTGGATTTGTATCCTATAGTAACTTTGTGTGTCACGCACACACTCATGACGTAAAACTCGAGGAAATGGAGATGATGTTTGTAATCTTGGCATCAATTAATTAATAGTGAGATGTTGGTGATGGCAGCGTAAAGATCTGACTGAAGTGCAGAAAGAGGACAAAAACTTTCTGGTATAAAAGGTATAAAAGCAGATGGCTGAACATGACAATGACAGTTCTTTTTTCTCCATCTTAATCAACAATCTATCGATTTTTATGGGAACAACCTCAGGGGGGCGCTCTCGCGGGAAGCGTGAATCAGACAAGGCGGAAGGTGTGATGCGCTGAGAAAGACGGTTGGATTTGTATCCTATAGTAACTTTGTGTATCATGCACACACTCATGACGTAAAACTCGAGGAAATGGAGATGATGTTGGTAATCTTGGCGTCAATTAATTAATAGTGAGATGTTGGTGACGGCAGCGTAAAGATCTGACTAAGTGCAGAAAGAAGACGAATACTTTGAGAGTATCAAAGCAGATGGCTGAACATGACGATGACGGTTCTGTTTTCTTATCTAGCTGTTATACAAGTAGTCAATCCTGGTATCGGGTATTGGTCCGATCCAGCCTTTTAAAGTTGGATCAGGTATCGGTGAAAAAGGTCAGGTCCGTGAATCAAATCTAGGTAGCGATGAATATCTAGTTTGCACTCCAGTTTCCTCCCACAGTCCCAAAACATACAGAAGTCAATTTGGAACTTGTGGAAATTGTCCATAGGAATGAGTGTGTGTCTGTGTGTGGGTGGTTGTGTTTCTTTGTGTGCCCTGCGACAGACTGGTGTCCTGTCCAGGGTGTCCCTCGCCTCTTGGCCTGTAGAATCTGGGACAGCCTTCAGGTCCCTGCCACCCCCATAAGGGATTAAGCGATAAATAAAATGAATGATTGTCAAACTGTTGACACCTGCGGCTTACTAACCTGCAGCTGTATTATTATTAGAATTTAGTTTGTGTAGCTCGTATTCAGGTGCCATCTATAGTCGAGATATTACGGTAAAATCTTTATTTGGCGTTTTTTTTATAATTATTGTAAAAGTCAATCAAGCTAGGGGCTGAAGTGTTCATCCAAATGTATTGAATGGTCTCCTACTGGTACTTCTTTATTCCTCTAGCTTGAGGCAAAATACATATTTTCTGTGCAGAGTTTCTATGTTCTTCCCATGCTTGCTCTGGGCTTTACTCTGGGCTTTACTCTGGACTTTACTCTGGGCTTTACTCTGGGCACATCGGTTTCCTCCAACAGTCCAAAAACATACAATAACTAGATCATAGAATCGATATTTTCCAATGGAAGAATGGAGGATGAGTTCTGAATCCATTGTATCTCTTGAAAAAAAATTCTAACTAGAAACAATCAACATTAACTGACACAAAGTGATGCAGTGTGTTCCTTTAAGAGTCCCTTTACCTTGATCGCTGTAAGTAACATGAGAGTTAGAGGTCGGTTGTGGTTGCGAATGTTTGATGGTGAAACTGCACTCCGCTAATTTCTCTCGCAATAGTATTGATCCTTCTTTGTTTAAATGATATTTTAAGACAGTGAGGGAGACCTTTCTCCCCTGAAAATAACTTTAACTATATCCATTTTACAGTCATGTACAAATGAAAAAAAGATGGCATCAACAGTATGTCTTTAGTGCATGATCAGGTGACTTTCTAAACTTGTCGACCTGCTTTCATTTAATACGGTTAGTTGTATGTGGGACAGCGTCAGTCAGTCAGCGCTTGCTCAAGCTGACTCATTGTTTAGTTACACTGAGTTTATAAGGATTTACAGTTAGTTTCTTGATTTATATTTCCTCTTATCGCGTTATTTGGGACCCAGGACGGTTGTCAAAGCTTTAATGAGACAAAAAAGACAGTATAATACCACTCTCTTTTCGCAAAAAATGTTTAACCTAGCTCATCCGGAATGTTTCTTTTTGTTATGTGAGGTTAACCAAAACTATGGGGTAAACACAAAAGTTGCTGAGGACATTTGATTGAATAAAGTAACTGATGTTATTGTGATAAATTGATATTCGTAGACATTCGCCTGCATAATTTTAGTCATTGATAATTTCTATTTGAGCCTGGTTTCATGGGTTTGTCTTTCAATATTGTTTTGTTTTTTAAACTATTTGTAGTATATACCCAATATAAGATATAAAAATTCAATTTAAGGGAGATTATTTGGAAGGAAAAAGTGACTTTTCCGTACAATAATTATTTTTTACTATAGCTTTGGATGTTTGATGATCTTCCCTTTGTATTAGTACCTTAGTATTGGTAAATATTTCATAAAAGTGATTACCGATGTCAGTTACAGCCGTTTAAATTAGTAATGGGTCATACCGTGTCGATGCTATGGAGTGCGTTTTTTGTGAAATTTCGGAAGTCTTTAGTTGAGCGTGTGTCGGCGCTTGTGTTGTTTGGGGCGAGTGAGGTCACCAATGACTTTTGAAGCCTTGGTATGTCTGGAAGTGGTTTGATTATTGGCCGGATTTATGAACCTATAGGTCCATATAGGTGCCCCAAGAGGCCTCACAAACAGTTTAAATGTCAGGGAAGGTTTTGACCATCATAAGAAGCCTCAAGAAATGAACCTTTTCTCGAACCAGTTGGATGGAAAGGTTCAAGGCTTCACGAGGCTTCATCTGCCCATCACTAGTTTGAAGTCATAAGTGTACGCTTAACTCCAGTCTGTATTCTTCGTTTTTAGGTCATCTAAACGGTGATATTTAGGGACTGTTTATGTCGGAACGGTTTGCATCCACACATCTACGAAGCATTTTGTCAAAATCTTTTGATTTTTCTCCAGAATAATGTCCAATAGCGAACAGTTGTGTTTGCATACAAAGTATCTGCATGATATCTTTCTTGTTTGCCAGAAGCCCAATAATTGTTTGGAACAATTTAAATTGAAACATGTAACCCACCTGGCATCTTACAAACACACATGAATCCACTCTTGGGTTTGTATTTTTAGCTTTTCTGTCAGGTGCCGGGTGAAAAATAGGTCAGATTTCTTGTGACACATCAGGTTAAAAGGTGGTCTTACACTGCAGACAGACGCCTCTCTGGAACGCATGACAGATTGAAGGAAGTAATCATCAGTGACGGGCCGAAAAAAAAAAAAGGGCACGATGCTCTTGTTTGATCTACCAGCCTACTTTAAAGATGAATTAAATGTATGAGTTGTCATTGAACCAGAACCTCAATTGTGAAAGATCAGTGTAACTAAACTGAGCTCGGTTGAAATGTAGGTTTTAGTGAATAAGGGAAGTTGTGTGGGTAATGGACAAAATGACAAAAAAAACTCATCAACTAGGACATTTTTACAATTGGATCCATGTCTGTGATAAAGAAAGTATGACTAATGCTCATGATGCCAAAAAGGATCGGGTTTTTTATTAATATTTTGAATGTTTTAAAAAACACTTTGTTTGTTCTTTGTTTGTTGAAGCTTTTAAAGCTTCATGAAGCAGTGTCATATTTTTAAGAATTTGAAATTTTACGCTCTCATTTTATTCATGATGTGAGGCTTCAATAGTATAGCTGTACATGGCAATATATTATAGAGGAAAGATTGTCATATAGTTAGCCCTAAAAGTAATGATCATGTTTCATGGTGACTCATCAGCACTAGATAGAAAGTACATTTCAATATAATTTAACCCTTTAATAAAATATATTTTCAATTTATTTAGCTGTTTGAATTTTGATACTTACAGAGACTGTTCACAGAGAGTCCTGTATCCAGGTTCTCATATTGTTGGCCCAGTCCGAGCTCATTTGTATGTTCTGAGGGGGGATGACGGATCACGTGTGCAAGTGTTCTGTGGACACAAAACGTCAATATGAATCGATAATTAAAAACATTATATGAGACCAAACGTAAATGCAAGACAAAGGTTAACGTACACACTGCAGTTACAAGTGACCTGAATCGGATTGTTTCACTTATATGCCACCAATATTTTCTTTTCAGTGTGAACAGCATAAATCGCATTGAATCTGACATTATTTAATTAGAATTAGGCAATTTAACTAACCATTTGAAGAGGCCGTGTTGTGGTGAAAAAAGATATTGAAAAGAAATGGGTTTTCTTTCCCTAATGGAGCCTCCTCTGATTGGTTGATACCAAGCCAAGTCAGCCAAATTTTCTATTTTGCATATTTTATGAAGATTATACGATCTTTGTCTTTCATATAATCAAATGTTTCAAATGTCTCTCCAAGATGCAGTAAGTCCCTCATCATGGAGATTTTTTAAAAGTTATTACTTTATGAAGTTCCTCCCCTGTCTGAAATCTCGGCGAACGAGAGGTTACGAGAGCGGAGTCCATTATGACGTGTAATAATGGCCTTCGCTCCTCCTCCAGCCAGCTGTAATCACGCCCCACTTTGTTTATACAACGAGTCAATGCTTGGCCAATCCCAGCAGAGTAGGCGTGGTAAACAAGATTTCATCCTCAGAAAGCTTTTAATGTGGGCGGAGCTTAAGCACATTTTGGAATGTAAATATTTGGATTAAAGAGAATTTGGTACAAATGGACACATGAGTGCAATAGAGGTCTGAAATTTATTTAAGAGACACATTAGTTGTCCTTCAATACAAATTGTTGTGTGGTCATTTCTATAAGTATGAATGCAGCTATTTCTGCTTACAATTTTTCAACATTTAGTTAATATTATGGTTAAAAAAAACATCGAGAAAGCTCCTTTATCATTCATATTTTACAATTCCTATATAAATATATTTTTTTAAATCATAGAGACCTTGACTAATGTCATCTGCTGTCTGTAACACTACAATAACAGTGTCTTTGTAAAAGGCAAGTACAGACATGTATTACATGCAAAAGTGTGGGCTGAGCATAAATCATGATTATAAAAAAAAATTAAAAGTGTGATATCAAAAGCGCCATTTTTAATGAAATAACTGACAATTTGGTTAAAAAAAATGTTTTAAGTGGATATTTATTTTGTTGTTGTATTATTACAGTGCTTTAATATTATTTTGTATTTCTTGACACACATAAATCTCGACAGAGAGTTTTATGACCTCGTTCAGCGGGGTTTATTTTGTTGTGGATTAATGGGAAGAGAAATAACTCACCTGGACACGTTATCCGTTCGTGGGCGGTTCGACTTCTCCAAGCCCAGTTTGGTAAAGATCCCGATCAGAGCCAGGACCGCCACGACCCCGCAGATGACGTACACGATCAGGGTGGTCTTGTCTCTGGACGCGTCCTGCGACACGTCCGCCTTGGACGGGGGTCTCCCGGTCATCATCCAGGGGGGGGTGTCGTAGTTCTTACAGGTGGTCTGGTCCAGCCTGGAGCTCCCGAACGCGCAGCAGAACCGGAATCCACAAGTGCCACAGCAGTACAGGTAGTTCCCGGTCTGGCACACGAACGGCGGGTCCCACTGACCCATCACGTCGTAGTACCCGCGACACTTGTCCTCCACGTGCGCGGGGGTCTCCGTCGCCTCGCCCTCCGCCGTGGAGGACGAGTTGGATCCCGTCTCGAGCATGAAGTCGTCCACGGTCTGAGCCCTCACCTGGCCCAGGAGGAGGCTCAGCAGCAGCTCCAGGACGCGCATCGTCTCTCTGGCGCTTTTACCCCGCTCTCCGTGCGCTCTTGTCCGCCTGCATCCTCCCGAGGGACGCGCCAAGGTCGTGCGTAAAAGTCATTCGTCGCGTCCCAAACTTCAACCTACTCGTGACAAAACTACTCGTTGGTGAAGAGATGGTCCCGGACTGGGGGTGGGGGGGGGGGGGGGTCATCCGTGATCCAGCGCCTCTGGTGGCGCACGAGTGTCGCTCTGCTGTGGGGGGGTTAGTGTGCGAGCGCGCGGATGGAGAGAGAAAGTTGGGGATCAGCCAATGACGAGGAAACGTGTGAAGCAGTGGAGGAAATGACAATGAAAAAAGAACAAAAAAAATACATCTATATATCTATATATAGTTACAATATATAGGTGTCGCCAAACGTCCGTGTCAGAATTACACTCTTTTAAGATGTAAGTGAATCAACTCTGAGAGACGGGTCACACACGTGGTCATAATGTTTTGGCTGATCAAGAATAATATGGTTTAATAGCAATAACATGGGAATGAACGTTTACAGGACAAAACCACTTCTGTTGTAAAAAAAAAGTAAGATATATATCTATATATATACTGTATATAGATACATATATAAAAAGGTGTAGAGAAATATGGATGATACTGTGAACCTTAAAAAAAAAAATTGTTTTTATTTTTTTATTACAGGTTGGATTTAAAAAGGAACGCTCATAATTATTGTTATTATTTGAGTCAAAATATATATTTTTGAGGTATCAATCTATTAAGTAAGTAATTTTTATTTGTATAGCGCTTTTCTAGACCAGGGTCACAAAGCGCTTAAACAATCAAAACAATCTTCAATAAAGTATATACTTTAAAGATCAAGATAAAACTGATAACACAACAGGAGTTCCAGAAAATCAAGGAAAAGCCTGAACAAATAAGGTGGGTGGGTGTGGGTGTGGGTGTGGGGGTGTGTGTGAAGAATTATGGCAAATGATATTTACTGATATTTTAATTGCACTTGAGTATAGTACCTGTAATTTTCCCAGGCAGTTTCTAACTGAATGTAAGTCCAGTTTATTGTGACTGATGTGGTGAACTAACATCGGGGAATTCAAAATGGACTGAAAAACTCTAGTTATTTGTGAGTTTAAGGATGGAAAAGAAAACATGGAATTCCCAAAAGAACTGTTTTAGCTATTGATACAAGAACTTAAGTGATTTCTCTTGTTACTTAATAAGCCAAATAACTTGCACAGCTTATAGGTTTGACATAAACTTCAATTTTGTTCTGTGTTTTAAGGTATAGAACTTGTTCTAAAAGTACTGCATCCCTCAAAGGTGTTTATAAAAACATCAGCACAGCTCTCTTTACTCTCCCTTCAGCTACTTATTGATCGTTTACAGAATGACCGAAGATGAAAAGCTCCGACAAGCTCAGATCCACCAAAAAAAGTCGGATGACATATTATTTTTAGAGGAGGCGATTCATCTAAAATTACAATGAGCAGAAGAGGCTGCCTCTGGAGAAATCTCACTCCTCGTTTGAAGTTGAATCATCTTGACCATCAGAGGCCACTTCTCCTTCCAATGGTCCGTCTTCCGTTGGTGCAGTTTTTGAGTTTCCTATTATTAGTGTGAGCTGTCCCCGAGGATGAAGCTTTTCTTTGCTAAAAGTAGAGATGATTTATATATGATGTGATTTCTGTGGCATCGCTTCGGATTTAGATGTTTTATTTTTGATGACTTAACACTAATTATTACTATTGCACCTTTGTCTTGAAACATATATACTATACAATAGTTTTGACTGACAGTGAGATTATTAATATAGTAAAGTAGTAAAAATAATAGTATAGTCTATTGGCAAGAATCTGGCAGGGGACCACGACAAGATATATTGCAATACCGTGGGAACAAGGATATATTTGTAGTATTGTCGAGTACTTGACTCTGGTGTTGCAGAATTTACAGACCACATGACTCTTGACGAACTTGTTTTGAAACCAAAATATGTCCAAACGTCAGCTTTAAAAAGGGCTGGAGCCGACTGCATCCTCTCATCCTCAGTCATCGCGGCAATCTAGCAGAATTTCATTATCATTTCATTGCAAGCAAAGTTTTCCTTTTTCAAATTTTTAAAACAAACACTTAATTAAGCTGTAAACCATGAAATAAATATCATAAAAACATGATTTAAAAGCAAAAAATTCATTTTTTTAGGTAAAAAATTCAGCTTTAAAAGCTGTTGGAGTCGACTGTATCCTCTCGTCCTCAGTCAGCGCCCGAATCTCGCTGCATTTCATGTCCTTTAGCTGCAGAGGACTGTTATCATCTAGCGACCTGAAGTTTAATTGCAACACAACGCTGTGAATAACTGCATGTTAAATGTAAATTTAAAAAATATTTTAAACACACGTTAAGGAACTGTCAACAATAAAATAACTATTGGTAAAAAATGAAATATGATTTGAATTGCCACATTGTTTTTGTTTGTTTTAAACTGCTAAAACTAGATTTAACATTCTTTTTTTGTACCGGTTAATTTCTCAAAACATACATCTTAAATGAAATAGACATTATCTGATCATGGACACGACTCAATCTGAGAAAAAGAGAGTGGATTATATTCAGGTTTCAACAAGTTTCTAAAATTATTTTGGATTTTTTTCATTTTCTACATTGATTTCTTTCAATTCTGCCAATCTTTTACACCTCGGCATTTAAGAACAGGCTAGTAATAATCCAGCTTGATAGTATGCGATAGATAGTATGAAATACCCAACATTATTAGTGGTTCAGGAAAAAGAATACATAACAAAAAAAAAAAATGAATGTGTGTTGAAAATTGAACTGAAAAACTCAAAGTAAATTGTCCCATAGTTTCAGCCCAAAGTCTCTCATCTGTATTTACTCTGGCCGGACACCAGTTCGGTGTCTCGCCAAACCTTTCCAAACACATCCATCTAAAAAAAAACACCTGGCTCCAAACATTTGTATTCTGGGAATCGAGTGAGCCAGGGGATTGTTTGTCACATTTGTTTGAATAAAGTCAAAGAAGCAGGCGGCTGGCATATGTTACAACGAGCCAAACGTCCTTTAATTAGCTTTGCTGGTCGGGATTCAGGGACTGTACTCAGTTATTGAAGTGCACATCTTTTGAATAATACTTAAAAGTAGTGCTTGCGATGACGTTTTATCCTTTCTGTATTTCCGAAATCTTTTATTTTACATAAGCTACAAACCTACATCAAAACGTTTTTGAAAACCAGCCAATTGGACGCACAATTCTCAAGAGGAAATTCAAATTCTGTGCTTGCTTTTTTGTCTTTTTTTTAGAATGACGGTTCTTATTTTCGTCTTCTTGATTCAGGAAATTAAATTAACCACCAAGTCAAGTCTGGCTCAAGGCAACGATCACACAAGCCCTTGAATTCAATTCATTTCACTTTTGGCAAAGCTTTAATCTGTGTATCGCACATCGGGGTTTGGTGTGTTAAAAAAAAAAAGAAGCTTCTGACTATCCTTGAGTTTGGCATCTTTACAATAAAGTTTGTAGAGTAAAATGAAAAATCAATAGACCACCGCAACTTTTTAACTTTCTTTAATGACATTGGTTTCTTCAACATTGCTGACAGCTATAGTTCAATCCCACTCAGTTTTCTTCTATTTAAAAACTGTCACTTTAAGTTTTTCTAGCCTTGGTTTCCACTGTGTAATTATATGAGTCAGGAGTTTCAAAGTTCCAGGGGAAAAAACGTTTAAAGAAGTACAGGTCGATAACAAACAGAATTCCAATTCATTGAAAAATCAATGATTGAACCTATTTTAACAGGAACAGGGTAATGTGTTTTGATTCTAAGAAGCTTATTTCAGCATGAAACTTTTTTCAACATTTCCAGATGAACTTGAGACATTTAAGATTTGAGCTTCCTAGAAGAAATCTCACTGTAATCTCTTTGGGTTATGATGTTAACATAGAGGTGATCAAGTTCATGCAGTTTAAATTGGCTAATTCCATTTTTGTTTCATGTTTCTAGATCTCTTGTGGGACTTACAAAATGACTTATTGCGCCGGGTTGGGACCACAAACCTTAGTTTTGAAGCTTGTTTATGCGAAAAACAAAACAACAACAGTGTTACTCTAATGTCGTAGCTTCTCCATTGCGCAGTTGTCACATAACACATGCCAAAACCAAGATAAAGGATCTTCTAATTTTCCTTATGTCTTCAAAATGTCTCTCAGTACTTGAAATATGAAGTATGAAAACTCTGACCAACTGCTCTAAAAAGTTTGATGTTCTTGTCATCAATAACAGACTCGTAAGGCAGATCTACCCTGGAAAATAAACATGGTTAAAAGTACTGTGGAAATAACTGCTAGAGAAAGTATGGATGGGAATTTAAAAAAAAATTAAAATGTTGTGTAGTACTGCTTTAATTGGTTGAAACAACAGTTTATTTCTATAAAGAACCAACCCCAATCTGTTATAGAACACCTAAGTGTTCTATATAAATATATGAATTACTTGTATATTAATTATATATTATTATTAATTATATTAATTATTATTATATATTAATTCAATTAATATATATATATATATATATATATTAATATGTATTATATTAATGCATATATTATTAAATATATGAATTATGAATTAATTATTATAATATAATATATTAATTATATTATGAATTATATTATATAATATATGAATTAATTATTAATTATATTAAATTAATTATAATTAATTTAATATATAATTGACCTATGTTCTTTGTCTTTATCTTTACACTTAGATTGTGTCATCTTGTTCTTCCTCTTTATGTTCTTCTTCTTATTTTATTTTTTATGTATTATTTTTTATTGTTTATGAAAAAAATTGCTGGCTATTGGTAAAAAAAAAAACAATTTCCCGAAGGAGACCTCCTGAGGGATCAATAAAGTTTTACCTTACCTTACCTTAACTATTTCCACCGATATTAGATCGAATAGTTAAGGAGCTTCCTGGATAGTTTTTGTCTGCTTCTTGCACAATAAAAAAATCTTATGCTTCTGCTCTACCAAGTATCTAGAGCTTGAATGTTCCGCTCAACAAAAGTTCCTGCTTCGATGAGGCATCGCTCTTCATCCCCTAGGGGGTGCGTAAGAGCTCTTTTATATTGAGAAAGCTGAAAAAGGAAAGGAAGAATAAAAGAACATTTGTAAAGATTGACAGTCTGAGTAGGTGCCGCCGTGAAACGAGTTTGATTGAGGATTTTTTTGCAAGCTTTGACTGACAGGTACTCTTTTGTAGCCGTTTTATAATGTATAGTAAGGTATTTTATTTACTCCACAATGAATTTTATAAGATGTGTTGTTCCCGAAGAGACGGTCCAGTCACTGGTTTGAAACCAAATTGTATGTTATTTTCATCATGAGGCAGCAGAGAGAACACAGACATGGTTGTCATGGCATCAGAAAAAACGGCTTCAATGGCCAGCAACACATGACTCATGGTGCCGTGTATAGACCACAGGTTGGTATTACAAAAAAAATACACTTTGAACATAATCTTCGTCACCAGTGTCTTTTCCCAACATAGCCGCTGCTCTAAAGTACACCCAGACAGAAGTGGTCTATTGATATTGATACTATCTATTGATACTTGAATACATTACAGGTTTTATTGAATGAACTGACTGTTTTTATTTGCCTCCATATAAGAAGTTTATGTACTGAATGAGTATTTTTAAACACATTTTCAATATTTTTAGGTATTCATGATAAATATTTTCTATAGTATTTGCATGTTGGTTTTGTTTTTATTGTAGTTTATTAATCAATGTAAAATATTGAAAACACATGTGTTTATTAGCAATTGTTTCACAGAATATTGACATCATTTTGCAGAAAGTACTACGACCTATATAACACCCAAACAAATGCTAACCCTCTGTGTGTCATATAAACTAAATTAATATTAGGCGTCCGCTTTAAAGATCATATATACACATTTTTATTTCCTTTTAAAGTATTACTGTCTAAAGTTATTTTTGAAATATATCATATTGACTCATATGTATATTGTAACAAATCGTATCATGAGCTTAAAATATTGTAACAAATTCCATCATGAGTTGAATATATCGTAATGAATTTAATCGTGAGCTAAATATATCGTATCGAATCGTATTGTTAGGTGAATGTATTGTAACATATTATATCATCATCATAATATTGTGTATCAAATTATATTTATTAGCGTAATATATGGTATCGAATCATATCGTTAGCATAATATATGGTTTCGTAAACATATTGTTTTCTGAGCTCAAATATTGTCATCAATGAGCTATAAATATTGTAACGAATTATATCATTATCGTAATATTTTGTATCAATTCTATTCTTTAGCGTCAAATCATACCGTTAGCATAATATATGGTATCGTGCGCTAAAAATACTGTTACGAATTGTATCGTGAGCTGAATATATTGAATTGCATTTTATCGTAAGCTGAATATATTGTATCGGATTGTATTGTGAGCTGAGTGTATTGTATTGTGAGCTGAGTGTATTGTATTGTGAGCTGAATGTATTGTATTGTGAACTGAATTTATTGTATCGTGAACTGTATATTTCGTATCAAATTGTATCGTGAGCTGAAAAATATCGTAACAAATTATATAATTATCGTAAAATTTTGTATCAAATTGTATTATTAGCGTAATATATCTTATCATATAGTCGGCCGAATAATATTGTATTATTGTGAGCTTGATATATCGTATCATGAGATTAGCGTAGCGCTAAAGCCCTACGATTTTAACGTTATCTACGTGAACATTAATCTATTTAGATGTTATTTACGATTTGGCCACATACATCATTGACTCGATAGTTATATTTGGTCCTGAGTTTAGAGAACTACGGTTTATATCATGGCCTATTTAAAAAATGTAATCCAGATCACCAGATCTTATCATAGTACCTGAAACGAGGATGTAATAAACATACAGTCCTTTTATTATTTTGACGCGGAACGGGCTGGTGGGTCTGAATCTTACGTCTTTTTTTTTACGAGACAATAACAGTGTAATTTCCACAGCTGCCGAGCACCAGGACAGCTGCCTCGGCTCCAGCCAGCTCCATGTCAGCGACTCCACTGGAGTGCCAGGATCATTATGGCAGGACGAGAGCAAGTCTTCTCTCTAAACGGTAAGACCGGGCCTGGAACTAATGAGCCTCTTGACCACTGGATGTAAAATACTTTCAGCGATTGCTCTATTTCTGCCTTACATTCGATTTTTTTCGCCAGCGACAACAAAACGTAATCACTATGATTCGGTTTTTTTAAACTCGTCAGCTGACATCGATCTGAGACAAAAGTTCAATATAAGCTTCTGAACACATTTTTTATTTGGGCCAGCGTTCCTCTGTGATTTTAATTCTCTTTTTTTCCCAGTCTAAAAAAAAACCCCTTCTGCTGTCATTGAGCGTTGACCTTGTCTGACAAAAACGTTTTGGCTCCAGGCGAAGCATTCTGGCTGAGAGTCCCAGATATGTTGGTCTTGGGGAGGAGGGTAATAATTTTGGTGTTTTCGCTTGCTTGGATGGAAAATTTGTGGACCTGCAACCACAGAGATATCCATGACTGAGCTGCCAGGCTTTGGATCACATCCCGGAGAATTGTGACTCCTCTGTAGCAAACAAAAAAACCGATGTATGCTGGTCCAGCCTCATCCCAGGTGGGCCAGCCTACTAAGTAGCCACCATATTTGCAGAACTTGTCGCTTTGTTGTCTATTTCTGTGCCGCTTCCAAGCTCTGTCAAAAGATTCAATGTCATACAAAATGGTGTTCCAGAAAAGCAGCTTTTCGACCGATTTAATAATACATCTGGACCACGAATGAGTAAGAACTCTATACGTTAAGTTAAAGCGAGCAAAAAACAAAGTTCCTAAATAATAATATTCAGATTATTTGCTCAAACAGACAAATAAAAAAATTAATTGGTAGTTCAATGGGTAAACAATTCAATGTAAAACATGTCAATGTAATAATTGAATGTAAAAACAATATTCAATGCACATCAATTAAATATAAACAAAAAGGTTCAAAGTTTAAAAAAAAGGAATGTGAACCAGCCTTACACCCCAGCTCGGGCTCTGAGGTCTGTGGATCAGAATCTACTTATGGTTCCTGAACACGGTTCAGGACCAGAGGAGAGAAATCTTTTCAGGCTGTTGCTCCTAAGCTTTGGAATGATCTTCCTCTCTCTTTGCACTTGATGGATCTACTGACTCCTTTAAGAAACATCTTAAGACGTTTCTATTTGTTCAGGCTTTTCCTTGATTTTCTGGAACTCCTGTGTTGTTCTCAGTATTATCTTGATCTTTAAAGTATATACTTTATTGAATATTGTTTTGATTGTTTAAGCGCTTTGTGACCCTGGTCTAGAAAAGCGCTCTATAAATAAATACTTACTTACTTACTTACTTACTTACTTACTTACTTACTTTAATTAATTATTAAATGTAAAAAAAATCTGTTGTCGTCCTGTAAACAAAGGAAAAGTATGGAAGTAAATGTGTGCCTTCAGACATTTAATTTGAATTTCTGACACTGAATTTTTACAGCATCAAAATCTGACTTTAAATTTGAAAACTTTTACATTTAAATTGTTTTAAAAATTCAATGTGTAAAAAAAAAAAAGTCTGATTTTGATGATGTAAAAATCCAGTGTTAGAAATTCATAATAAAATTTGATTGGGGGACATTTACTTTCATGTAAAGCTGTTTGCATAATAATTTAATTTTGACTTAAAGATGTATTCATTTTTTTTTAAGGTCTGCATCATTTTATCTTCTTTCTTTTCATAGTAAATTGCACGAGGGGACAAAATGTTTATCTGGCAACAAAAATTACCATAAAAATCATGATCTAAACGTCACGCAGCCAAACAATAAGCTGAGGTGGACATAAATATTGCAATAAAATACAAATATTATCACATAAAGTCACACATATTCAAGCTATGGAAAGCAAAAGTTGACAAACCTGGTGATATAACGTCTCAGCCTGAACCAGCGTAAATTTAGAAACTTGTCATCTTTCAGAGAAGAGAAGATTCTTTGTTGATGGTGTTTTTTTTTTAATCTTCACTTTCATGTCAGGTTTCCGGAAATGTCTTTTGTATTCTATTTATACGAAATATTTTTAGCACTTTATGTAACATACAAGTCATTTAGAATCAGAGGCAAACTGGAGTTAATATTTCTGGATATTTATTAACAAACTTGGATGAAGGTGAATTAAGGTTATTTTATTTTTTTGTTTATTTTTATGTAATACACCCTTTTATATTCATTTAAACTTTAATAAATTTTACTTTAAATGTATGCAAGTCCAATAGTTTCTACATGTACATGTATGAACTCATTTATACATTAATAATTATCATAAAATATAAATGATTTGTTGTAAAATGTGCATGTTTTTTAAATAGATATTGAAAATGGATATTTGTATCAACTGTTGTTTTTAAGTGTTTTCCGTCGGCCTGGAAGAAGAGTGAGGAGGACACCAGCGCGAGCGTCGGCTGCTCGGGTCTCCTGTGCAATGTAATATGAAACTATATTCTTCGATCTGACCTATTTTCAGCTCGCACAGTCAATCGGACCAAAGTTGATCTCCCTCCTGGTGCTCTGAAGGCACAGTCGCCCATCAGAGAGCAGCTCTGCATTCACACTGAGTGTGTTTGACCTCCGGGTACGGACACGTCTCAGATGTGCCATCGATGTACAATTATTGAAATATAAGCTTGATATTATCTGCCTTCGTATTGCCAAAAAAATGGTGTTTTCAATTGTGTAATTGGTAAACGTTGATGGACATTTAAGCCTTGGGAGGACAGGAGAAGACTCTTAGGATACAAAACAGGATTAAGATCTTCAGTCGAACATGAGCTAATTCATCGTCTGCAGTTTTCGGAAACACATCCAAGATTCACTTGATCTAGAAGCTTTAGTGGCCGAGCGATGTTTATTTAAAAAACGGCCCTTCCTCTTAAATGATTCTGACATTTAAAGACCGGTGCTTTGCAAGCCTTGCTCCCACGTCAAGAAAAGTGAGTTTGAAAAGGATTGTAGCCGCTGCTTATTCGATTTTTCTTAAAAAAATATATTGACAATCAGAAAAATGGTTAAAAAAAATAGATTATCTTTATTGAGATGTGGTATTTGAAGCATGAGCACCATGCATTTAATACTAAATATACCTTACTTGATTGTGGAATATTCTTCTTTTGCAATCTTAAAACCAGAGACATTTATTGTCTTACAAATGCTAGTTGCCCCCAACCACCGGGTCAGGGACTATTACCAGTGTATGAGGAATTTAGTACAGGACTGCATAGAAACAAATATTAACAGAATTTTTATATTGATTATTGCTAGTGATTATAGTTTTTTAACCTTGCTCTCGAGTAAGTAAACACTTGTTTTGGTCAACTTTTACTTAAAAATAAGCCTGTAAACTACTTAAAACGAGTACATTTTAAACTTTTTATGGGACAATCTGATTTAAAATGTTATAGTAAGATGTATTTTTCATGCACTTAACATACTTTTTTTCCCTCAGTAATTTTGTCTTTTTATTGCTTTCGGTCTTTTCGTTGTATATTTAAA
Source organism: Callionymus lyra (assembly GCF_982586985.1). Lineage (NCBI taxonomy): Eukaryota > Metazoa > Chordata > Actinopteri > Syngnathiformes > Callionymidae > Callionymus > Callionymus lyra. The sequence continues at coordinate 11,897,373 of NC_141832.1, read as the reverse complement.
AGGATGGTGTCTACCAATACATTATCATATATATATATATATATATATATATATATATATAGAGTTAATTTCTTTACATGTACAGGACATAAAAAGGGATTTAAATTACTTTTTTTTTCACATTGAGACAGAGAGGACATTTGAAAGTACAATGCACAGACAATAATACAACAAAAGTAACAATAGACCAAAAAATATTTCTTGTCAAGGTTATTGGTGCGATATTCTGATCATTCTGATCAGGAGTAATCTGATATGCCAGAAATTAAAACATTTTAACTGATACAAACTGTCAAGATCAGGTTCATAATATTCTTAAAATGACTGACTTCTCCAGAAATGAGTGGAAATACTGTATTAGCGGATATTAATGTCCTCAGTAACCATGTCTGACTGGAATTTTGATGAGAAAAAAAATCGAGTCATTTTACTCATGATTCTAGATATTTCCCTGTAAATCGAGCAGATTTTGACCACAGATGTAGGCTTTATTTTTAGTAAAAATGTTTCCATTTTTGTGAGGCTTTATATTTGAATTCATGGGATGGATAATCGAACAATATGCTTCACTGATGGTCGCTGATCACTGACCAGGAATATTACACGCTTCGTGCAACACGTTCTAAATGTGGAGCTGAAGGCTGACATTTGGATGAATTGAAAACATACATGAAGGACTCCAGTGCCCCCTTGTGAGGGAGACATCTTGAAAAAACATGCTTCTTTTACAGTTGATGTTTAATGTATACAGTTCTCACAACTTGATTGTGTTACGTAAATTGAGTTTTTCAACTATGGACAAATGTTCTTAATAAATCAAACGTTTGTTACATTTAATGATATCCTGAATGTTTTTTAAATGCAGTTCACCCTTTTATACACTAGGGGGAGACATTTAGCTATGTTTCTTTGCATACCTATTTCAAAATAACGTTACAAATACAAGGTCAAATTATGTAATGTCCTTTATACATAGCAAATGTTGCGTGATGTTTTCGATTAAATAGCTTTATTATTGTTATTAATTTCATTATTATTATTATTATATGCAGGCTTTTCCATGATTTTCTTAAACTCCTGTGTTGTTATCTGTGTTATCTTGACCTTTTAAGTATATATTTTATTGAGTATTGTTTTGATTGTTTAAGCGCTTTGTGACCCTGGTCTGGAAAAGCGCTATATATATATATAAATGACTTACTTACTTACTTATATGCGCCTAAAAATGCTTTCCAAACGTAACCATTGAACATTCAAATAGTGCATAAACTGCTGAATCAAACCAAAATATATTTTTGGTGCAGCCTGGTTACCTCCATAAAGACATATAATAGTTAGTACTTTCCCATGAGGATTGAAATCGTTTGTATTTGTGTGAATAACTCTAAGGCTGTATTTGGATAACAGCACTAACAAGAGAGAAAAACATTTTTCGTTTTTTTTTTAATTCCATCAATCTTGTTGACATTAAAAATGACCCTCGCATGATCTCATCTCTCTTATTATTTGAGCAAATATCATCTTTTTTAGTCGGGATGGTCCGAAACGTCTCTCTCTCTCTCTCGGGGGAACTCGTGGCCTTCCCAGCGTATGATACATATGCCATGTGGGTGTGGGATCTGGAGTTTGCCGCTGCAGGCCTGAGTAAATAGCGCCGCCATTCCAGGCGTTACTGTGAACTCTGGAGGAAGGAAACGTCTGTAATCGCGGCCACTGTTTCCCAGAGCAGAATCAGGAAGTAAATCAGTAGTAGGTTGATGGAGAAAGTACAAATGTGTTCAGGTTTTACCCAGATTGGCTTTTTTTAATCCAAAATCGTCGACTAACTTTATTTCTTTCTCCATCCGTTTCAGGTTTTTAGACTATTTCTTATCGCCCCGCTGTGAAGCATTAGACTTTATCTCTGCAACAACAACAACACATAGTTTATACTCCTGACATTTATAGAGCGGTTGATGCTTTCCTTGTGGTCTGGAGCATGTTTTCTGTAGCCTGCTGCTCCGACTCCCCGTCAACACATGCACTGTTATTGTTACCTGTTATTCTTGTAAAATATAGAGCTCATCTTTTTTTTCCTGCACTTCTTAGCGCTCGCCTGACGGAAAGATCAGACTGTAATTGAAGAATCAGGAGGAGGAGGAAAAAAAAAAAAAAATCCGCCGCTTTAAGGATTCCGGCTGTCAGCGGCGAGATTTACACACATATTGCAATCGTTTTGTGTCCTAAACTGAATATGCAGACTTGGGAAAAAAGTAAATGTGTTGCCAATCGTTTGGCTCTTCTCCCGTTTGTAAGTCGTTGCAGTGAATTCAATTAATCACGTCTTCGCAGGAACTGAAAAAGCTATTTGCCTGACATCATCTGCTCTCTTCTGCCAGAGCGAGTTATTTGAGGTGAAAACGCTGTACACGTAATGTGACGTAAGTTCTTTGGCTGACATCATATTGAGCGAAACGAGCCGAAACAACCGCCACTTTTTGGTTCCTATTTAAATATTTAAAAATACTTTGTCATCCAAAGGCGCCGGGAATGATCAGGATCTACTCCAGCGCATAGTTTGCGTCTGGGCATTAAGGAATCGCCACGAGTTGACCCCTGGTGAGCAAACACGAGGTTATTTCTGTCTGTGGTTCGACCCCAAAACGACCCCCTGTGCCGGGCCCTCCTCTAGGCGGGATGGACGGGATAAGAGGAAGCAAATGAGGCTCATGTTTGGTTCGACTTAACCTTAGTTAGAAGTGAGTTATGGGAAAGTTGTACTTGATGAAATCACGCTCACCATTTGGCATAAGTTACAACACTTTTGCTTTAATACGTCATGTACGCCAGACCGTTTTGTTTTTCTCTCTTCTGGTCGAGCTGGTTGTTAGTACAGTCGCTCTATTTATAGCTGCCCCCCCCACCCCCACACTTAAGCAAATGTCCAGATAATAGGGCCGAATGTTACAAAGTCGCTGGTGACGCACTTAAACAACTTTTCCACTGGCAAAATGCACTCTATTCTTAAAAGGAAAGGTTTGAAATGTTGAGGGCTTTTAAAATGCCAACAGAAATACATTCCGCCAAGAACATGTTGTTGCAAGAGCTTAAGACTTCATCACAGAGTCATTTGCCGCTCTTTAGCTTCTGACACTTTGCCATTAATACATTTAACTTGTATATGTATGAATAAGTATTTCTAGTCACTGGTCTTAGTCTACAGAACCTGTCTCACCAGTTATCTCCTGATCTCTAGTATTGGGCTCTACGATCCAAAATTAACTGCAATACCATGTTTTGTGTTTACTTTTTATTTATTAGTTGACTGGTCTTGACCCCAAAATGCTTCTGTCTTGACTCAGTTTGTCTTATCTTAAACCAGTATAATTTTAAAAGATACACATGACTTCACGCCTACACAAACTTCCCCATTTTCGATAACTCTTGGTGTTTTTATTTCTGTGAACTCTGGTGTTCTCCCACAAAACACTGAGAGGTTAAACTCCCATTTTTTAGATTGTATATTAGTTGCTGTCCTTCTATATGTATCTTATGATGGACTGGAGTCCTGTCCAGGGTGTCCCCCGCAACTTTCTAACTGGAATAGGCACCGGCCCCCCTTTGTGAATGATAGTCAATGAAGAATTTAAATAGAGAAAAGAGTCCTTGGGATAGAAAATGTTAAAGGGTTATCTGAGGTTATCCTTAAAGGGATAGTTCACCTTAAATGTTAGTTTTCTCTTATGTCGACTAAGGGTTGAGACTAATTCATATATTTTTCTTGTTTCAGGCAGAAATGTATGTTCATATGACGGTTGGGAATCATGCTCACTTTTCCTTTCCCTCTTACAGTAGTTAGAACATACACACTAAAAAAAATCCAATTCTTCTTTTTTTTCAGAACAATTTCTCTAGTTGGGGCTTCATTACAAGAGGGATACTACAGGCGAGAAGAATATAGGTATATAGATGTTTTTATGTATGTATTTCTGGACGAAGAAAAGTGGGCACGGTTGGGGACCGTCATCTGGACATCCATTTGTGCCTGTAACTCCAAAAAGACATGGATTACTTTGAAAATAATCCCAACCCTTAGTCGACATGAGGGTGAGTAGAAAATGAGTGAAGTTTTAAGGTCACTTTAAGGACCCTGTGTGTTTGAATTTGATTGTACTTGAAGTTTATTTGATTTGACTTGTATTGATATTTTCCTTTGAGCAAAATTGTTGAAAGCAACTGGAACATATAACAAATACAGTTAAAGAACTCCCATGATTTTAGAGTTTTATCGGCTTACAACAAAAATGTAGTTTCTGACTGGGAATGGAACCAAGATAAAAGCTAAAAAACCACCAGTCTCATCAGTGTAGCAGTTAAAACTATTTTTTTTAAACTCGGGGTTTATTCAACCTTAAAATATTGTGGAATAAACAATTAGACTCGAGTGAAATGGAAGTTGATTTAAAATTAAGTTACTCATCTCATTTTGACCTTTACTGTGTTTCATTAAGTCAAAATTCATGTAAATGTGTTTTAAGATAATTTGATAAACAGGCTAATGGCTACGAAGCTTTCCTGGCTTGAAAAGTTATTTATTTATTACTCCCTCCCGCTGGCCTGATCCAACCATCTTAACCTTCAAACCATAATGAGATCAGCGACATTTTTCATCTAATTTTACATGAATCTTTACTTAAAGCATATGTTGTCCTAAGTCATGTGATAGAATAGAGACGACAATAAAGTATGATTTTTTTTTTTATGAGCTCTACTCCCAGCTGTCAGCCTCCGAGCCTTTAGTACTTCCTATCGATGCTCAAAGATTGCGCAACTTGGACGATGAGACAACAAAACCGGCTACATCTGGAGCACGTCAGCATATCTGCAGTTGGTCAAAAACACATTGACCTTCTGAAGAAAATCCCGGAGCTTAAAGATAATTATAACCTGCAAAGCGTGTATTGAGAGACGTCAGCCTACAAGAGGGTTTTTTTTTTTTATAGGATCCGGTGTAACCATAAGCAGAAAATTTAATTGCATCCATTTGATGTTTTACCATGACTCAGATGAGCTTCATGAATCTCTCGTCCCATTGTGCTTCGGTTAAGATGTCAAACCGAAGGCACGGGGGCCATAATAGCCCATGTAAATTATCGAATTCCTCTAACATTGTGTCGATAACCCGGCCGTGGATGTGTTTCTCGGTGTGTGTTTACTAAATAAATGGTTAACTGAGCAGCCATGCATTCATGAGGAAATACCAAGTGGTGCTAATATAGCAATAGCTGCTGTGATCCCTGGAACTTCCATCTGCTTTTAGCACAGTTTCAGGGACAAATGCATGGCTTGAGGGAATTCTGACTAACTTTCCCAGCATACACTGGGGTCATTGTAACTTGAACTTAAATGCGGAAAATAAAGGGACACGCTTAAACCAAACAAATGAAATCTAAATACAAAAATGTATACCTTAATTAAAAAAGAAACATCTACAAAACACAAATAAAAAGCTTTTTTTCAGTCAACCTTCTAATGCTCACCTACTGAAAGCATTGGTCAGTTTCCTAAAGTACTTGTAAACTAACTCCAAATGATGGTATCGGCAAAATACCAAGTGAATAATTATTTAAAATTTGTTCCAGATGGATTTGATTCTTGTATCTTTTGGTTTAACTGTGACTCACTTCCTTTTGCTACAGTTAAATGTGAAAAATGTGTGATAATAAGACAGAAATTAAGTGTTTCCTGCACAATTTCAAGGTAGAAATTTCTCAGTATAAGAGGTAAAAATTAGTTTTCGCCAATGATTCAAGGGGAAAATTTGGTCTTCCGGTTTTGGGTGAGGATGATTGAGTTGGCTAGTTAGTTTGACCTTTGTTCTGACTCCCTGGATCGATGTCCAGGTTCCGAAGCAGAACCATAAAAAGTGCTGAAAAGATTGTCTCGCCGTTGTCCTGGGAATATCGGATTTGTTTGTCCCTTTTGCTCCCAATGAGACTTTTGCCAGAGGGATCTAGAACCATCCTCAGGTCAGATTCTTGGTCAGGCTTTTCACCTGCAATAAATCCTTAAAAATCCTTCATTTTTAATTGTGTTCTAATACAAAGATAAGGCCACGAACCTCTGTGTTGAATGTGCATCAATTCCGAATGAGATAAGATTTATTAAATATTCATTAATCTTCATCTTCTCGATTATTCCGACGACGTAACATTATTTACTATATTTCTGGCGGACGAACACATTTCTTACTCGTCCATCATTCCGAACCCAACTCGGATCCAGGTGTCGTAAGTCGCGGCTCACGCCGTCGTCGTGGCGACCTCATGGCGGCGGCCCAGGCTTGTCACCGGCGTGATAAATAACTCTTAAGACCGACGCGTCACCGTCTGAAAAACACGATCATCCGTCATCCCGAAAAACCCACAAGCAGATGCCTTAAAAAAAAAAATGATGCGAATAACAGAGTCACGCGTTGATTAAGTCGAACATCTGTCTCGGGAAGAAACCACGGGTTTAAGCATTAAGTTAACGTCGTTTTCCATCTTTCTTTTTTTTTTTAAGGCGCCTCAAAGAAACCTGTCCTGCGAGCATACCTGGGCGTTATCCCCCACAACTTCTCATGGATTTCCCCCCTTAAAAACACCTCGGCGAAAATCCACAAGGAATTTTGACGTAGTCTGGGTTTTATCCCGGAATCCTTCCGTGGACCAGCGTGGAGGACTCTCTCCACACACACACTGATACACATTATCTTTATCATATTATTGTCCTGAGGGATCAATAAAGTTCTACCTAAATTAACTTATTATCAGAAGGATTGTTGAGGACACTGAATTTTTAGTGAGCTAGTTCACTCTCTTATGGTTGAATTAATAGAACCAACGCCGAAAATATGTCCAAACATTACCTTTAAAAAGCAGTTGAAGCCGAGTGTATCATCTCATCCTCAGTCATCACCAGGATCTCATGGTGGTAACTGCAGAGGACTTAACGACTGCTGCCATCTGGGGGCCAGAAGTTTCAATGCAACACCAAAATGAACAAATGTCTTAAATATTTGCATGTTATTTTTAATTTAAAGAAACATTTTTTTAAATCTTTCAATTGTTGAAATAAGCTCAAAATATTGAGATAAATATCGATATATATATTTATTTATTTTTCTCATTCACTCATTATGATTGATTTCTATGCTATTTATGTTACTAGTAGCATCTGAAAACCGGTTCACTTTCCTGGTTATTGTTTGAAAATGAAGGTCTTTTATTCTATTCATCCACAAAATTCAGATAACAATTAACCATGAATAAATGTGTGCTTTATTTTTAATTATATTATCATTATTGTCACAACTTCTCATGGATTTCCCCCCTTAAAAAACACCTCGGCGAAAATCCACAAGGAATTTTGACGTAGTCTGGGTTTTATCCCGGGATCCTTGCATGGACCAGCATGGAGGACTCTCTCATAACAGAACACCTGTGGGTGGTTACAGCGGACCCATCAGCAAAGCAGGACCGCATTAGTGGCCGAAGCTCTTAAGGAAGGGACTTTACGGAAGGTTGATCGTTTTGACCGCATGTGATGGAACTCTGTTTTTGTCACACATTTTTATTTGACCTCATGACTTACGAAAATACACAGTGTTTGACTTTAAAATGGAGTGTGTGTGTGTGGTGGGATCAGACGCTTTGGTGTTCAAAGAAAGTCCATCTGATCGGAAAAGAACAGTGAATCTTGGTGTGAACTTCCAATTCCAGAGAATTCAGATTTCAGGGATCATAAGTGACAGAGATTCAGCGTTCTTTTTTTTCACCGAGGCCATCTGGTTTCTATCAAGTGGTGTGCATGCTGGCTTTACTGGGCTTGTGTTTGGATCGCACACTGTCCCCTGCAGTATCTCACCGCCTACCTGGTTTGTTTATTAACGTTTTTATAGGAAACTTACGAGTCCCTTTTGACATTATTTTTAGCCTAAGTTAAAAAAAAAAACTCAAGCATTACGAAGACCGAGAAATAAAATATGTGATTAAATACTAAATATGTGTAATGTAACTAACTAAACAGTTTTTTAAAAGTATTCCTTTCATTTGATTCCAACACATTTGCATTCATTTTACCAATGATAAAGCCCCAGGAAGTAAGATTGAAAAAAGGTTTCTGCTTCTCTTTTGCAGAAAAATAAAACTGCAGGTTTCTCACTCCTATTATTGTGCAAAACATGTACTTTCTTCTGACATCCAACTTCCCTATTCAACAAATTCAATCACATCTGTACTATTTGCAGATTAATTGTTAACTTTAAACATCCTAATAAACATTTATTCATTAATTATTGATACATATATTCACATATATCATATTCAACTTCAAGTTTTTTAAAAGTATAAAAAAAATGGTTACAGTTGGGTCTGTTGAAAAATAAAACGTTTTCATTTTTAATATTTTTATGTAAGTAAGTAATATTTATTTATATAGCGCTTTTCGAGACCAGGGTCACAAAGCGCTTAAACAATCAAAACAATACTCAAAAAAAGTACATACTTTAAAGGTCAAGATAAAACTGAGAACAACACAGGAGTTCGAGAAATTCAAGGAAAAGCCTGAACAAATAGAAACGTCTTAAGATGTTTCTTAAAGGAGTCAGTAGACTTATGTACGACTTATTTATTATTATGGTTGCAAATGCAACACCATTGTTAGTTAGTTTGATTTGTATCTGTTTACTATAGTTTGACAGTTAAAGAAAAGTAAACTGATTCACTTCCCTTATAAACTCTTTATTAGAAATGTACTCATACACTAATGTCACGATACGATGTATTCAGCTGATAATATGATTTGATGCAGTATTAGCTCAGGCTAATTTTGGATACCATATATTTTGATACACTCCATCATTATGATATTATTGTCCTGAGGGATCAATAAAGTTCTACCTAACTTAACCTATTTTCAGAAGGATTGTTGAGGACACTTTTTAGTGAGCTAGTTCACTCTCTTATGGTTGAATTAATGGAACCAAAGCCGAAAATATGTCCAAACATTACCTTTAAAAGCAGTTGAAGCCGAGTGTATCATCTCATCCTCAGTCATCACCAGGATCTCATGAAATTTCATTGTTCCTTTAGCTGCAGAGGACTTACCGACTGCTGCCATCTGGGGGCCAGAAGTTTCAATGCAACACCAAAATGAACAAATGTCTTAAATATTTGTTATTTTTAATTTAAAGAAACATTTTTTTTTAATCTTTCAATTGTTGAAATAAGCTCAAAATATTGAAATAAATATCGATATATATATATATATATTTATTTATTTTTCTCATTCACTCATTATGATTGATTTCTATGCTCTTAATGTTACTAGTAGCATCTGAAAACCGGTTCACTTTCTTGGTTATTGTTTGAAAATTAAGGTATTTTATTCTATTCATCCACAACATTCAGATAACAATTAACCATGAATAAATGTGCGCTTTATTTTTAATTATATTATCATTATTGTCAATTAGCCTCAACCCTCCCACATCAATGTTTGCAGGTGAGACACAATTCCAAGATCACCTGAAGAGCAAATGTAAAAGTTTCAGGTTAACTTGACTGTTCAAAAATCTGTCCGTACTGTAGATGAAATCTTAATATATCAATACTTGAAACTCAAAATGTTGAACTTAAAAAAAAATGATTTGTAAGCGCAGACTCTGCAGAACTAAAAAAGAATTTAGGAAGCTCTTTTCTTGAGAGATATTCTTCCTGAAAACCATTCGTTCTGTTATTGTGACTCATTATGAAATCCAACAAGGCAAATATAATGATGTTGTTCTCAATTGAAGTCAAGAATGGACGTCTGTATCTGCTAACACTGGGAGCTGCAGTTATTTACCTTTAAGCTCCGTGGAAAAAGACCAATAAAGTCGGATTAATTAATGAGCCAAACATCAACACTCGGTTTACAAATAGCATCTGTTGATCATGTTGGGTCGTTCAGGGCCCGGCTGGGACAACAAATTATTTTCAGTAAGTTGTTTGTAGAGTCAAGTCTGGAACACATTCAAAATTGTGTTTGGACGCCAGCTTAAGTAGTCTCTGGTATCGCAAGTTCCTTTTCTTGGGAAAAAAAACAGTTGTTCACACTTTATCTTTTAAAATCGAAAGATCCAGACTTTCTCAGCTTCTTATCATTAATTGACCCGTTACTCAGTTCCCTCGAGACAAACTTTCGCCTCGAACACGTTGTTCAAAATTCTGTACTTAGCAACTACGTACTACTTTTATTGAATTATATCTTCCTCTTTATGTTCTTCTTATTTTATTTTTTATGTATTATTTTTTTTTTTACTGTTTATGAAAAATTGCTGGCTATTGGTAAAAAATAATTTCCCAAAGGAGACCTCCTGAGGGATCAATAAAGTTTTACCTTACCTTTTACCTTACTTTTATTGGATTATTTTCCGTTCAATCACATGCTTTTTGTTACATAATTTTACTTAACAAATGGATAGATGTAAAATTGAAGCAGTAAATATCTCCTGCTTTGGAATGAGTTGCAGTATTTTAACCTCAATGTTTAACAGCCCTTTTTTTCCATAAGCAGGTAATTTATTTTTTTTCAAAATCTTCACAAAAGGATAGATGATTGTGCTTCATATAGAACAAGATTTTAAGATTTTAAACCGGTGACAAAGTGTATGTTCTGTTTGCAAACACAATCTCAGATTCTGGAGGCTGAACCACTGATTTGGGGTGATTTATTAAGTAAACGATACTACGTTGAAAGAGGTGAAAGATTATCGGTTTCATATTTCTTAGTCTGGAGACTTTTGAGGCAGACAGCGCAAGAATAAGGTAAGGTAAGGTAAAACTTTATTGATCCCTCAGGAGGTCTCCTTCGGGAAATTGTTTTTTTTACCAGTAGCCAGCAATTTTTCATAAACAATAAAAAATAATACATAAAAATGAAACAAGAAGAAGAACATAAAGAGGAAGAACAAGATGACACAATCTAAGTCTAAAGATAAAGATAAAGAACATGGATCAAGAAAAAAACAACAAAGACAAAGGATACAAAGACTAACATAGAACAGAACATCATGATACTTTCACTCCACTCCTGCCCCCGAACTCAGAATTGTACAATTTAATAGCCCGAGGGATGAATGAGTCCCTGAGTCTATTAGTGTTGCACCTGGGCAGGAGCATTCATGCACTCATTCTGCTTCTCTGCTCACTGATGACAGTGTTCAGAGGATGACTGTCATCATCCATGATGGACAGTAGTTTGTTCAATGATCTCCTCTCAGCAACTGTCACCAGTGAGTCCAGCTTCATTCCAACCACAGAGCCAGCCCTCATGAATACAAGCTAAATTCGTTGACCTCGCCACCTGACTAAAAGCTGCATTAAAAAAAATGGTTGCAAAAAAAAAAGGCAACTGCAATAGGCCAGTTAATCTTGACTGACTTGCTTTTTTCACTGTTTTCACAAAAACTTTCTTAGGCAAACACAGAGCACAGTGTGTGTGACAGTTGAGAAACATGATTTATTTAATAATTCCTACTAAGATAAGAGTTTCAAAGGCATGTAAATACTTTAGTACAACTGCGATAGACATGTCATGGTTTCCCACCGTCTTTGAAAATCCAACCTAATGTTGTGCAGCATCAACTTTGGTTAAGTTAAGGCACATTTATTAGCTTATTTTGCCCCCAAAATTAAGTCCAGAACAGGGCGAGAATAGCTGCAAACTTACCATTTTTAACTCATGTTTGTCCTTTTACTCTTGAGTTCTACCCTATGAGTGATTGAGGTTAATAAAATAAACAACATTATCTTTTCTATTCAAGGCAACTTTTTGTATTTTTTTTGCTGCTCATTTTTGGGTATAAAATAAACCTTGAAATGTGAAATGATTAACAGGCAAACGTACATTCCTCTTGTTTATTCAGCCTTATTATAGAAGGTGCATTGTAAAGGAAGCTTAAATGTTTCTCTTACCCTAGTGGACCGAGGATGTGAACCTCTGAAGGATTTGTGTGTTTAAAGATATGTTATATTTGGAGGGATGATTTTCCACATTCCTCCTCCACTCGCCACACTCCCCTTTATTTTTCTGTTAATAAAAAAAAAAGGTTGTTAACCATTATTCGATCTCGGTGGGGACCTGTCATAACATATTCCGCCTGACTGCCTTATTAATGTTTATCTACGATCTTTGGGTTTCCTCAGTGTCCTGCTGTTTAATAAGTATATGCTCGATCCCTGACGTGAACCCAACTCTACCAAAACACAGCAATTTACTTGTCATAACTTCTTCTCTTTTCATTTACCAGAAACAAATGTGTTCCTAAACGTGTGCATTAGTTGGTTTTTTTGAACTCATTTTAAGCCGCTTCTTCTTTCCGTCTGGCTTTTAAATAGTCATTGAAAGTCAATTCTGTAGGTATTTTGAGAAGAATTGAGTGTCACTATTGGGTAGCAATTTACATATTTTCGGAAGAAAAATAAGCCGAAAAACACCTCACCCTTGAAATTGTTTGCATTTTTCAAGTTAGCCGCTTATTTCCGATGATTTCATTATTTCCTCATTCCTTCTTTCCTCGTACTTGTAAAAGTGTTTTCTACTCTCTGTACTGGAAAGACTTCAAGTTATTCTTGTTAATAAGTATTGATATAATGGAGATATAGTTATGTTTATAAAGTAATAATCTATCATCTCTGACCGGTAATAGCTGTTAAATAAAGTTTAAATGAAATTGTCTTCAAACAATTCTTAGTTACATTACAACATGATTGTTCTGTTTAGAATTGTTTCCTCTATTATGCACTTCTGCATTCTATTTCAAAATAGTATCGAGAAGTGTGGGTTTAAAAATCCGCTGTGGGTTTTAACGAAATGCTCTGATCAGATTGTTTATGCAATACTCGGTCATAGCTTAAGAACTGGCCACCAAGAAAATAGTTTTCTCGGTAGGATTATAATCAGAATTTGTGGTTTTGGAACTTCCCTGTTTGGTCAAGTTTGTAGAAATACCAGCCATGACTTTGTGATTACGTCAACAGAAACATACTTGGAGCTTATTACAGTTTTATCTGAAATGTTAGGATATAAATCTTAATTATATATTACATATATAATAACTATGCCATGTAAGTGCTTAAGTATCCTTTTTTTTTACATGCAAAATGCACATACTTATACTTTAAGGCACGTCCGAGTATTACCTTCTTTATGTTTGGTCATGACAAAGTTTTCATCAGGTGATAAATAATGTGTTTTGTTTCGCTCATCACTGGTTCCACTGGGTCACAAGGGGCTCGAGGCAAATAACATCTGGCCAGAAGTGTGTAAATTGTGTTCTCCTGTCTAATATTCCAATACTTTTTCTGCCAAAACACGCGTCTGCTTAACATTTTAAGCTAATCTTGGCTCATGAATCTGATCTCAAATGAACATTAAATATTTACATCCTGATTTTTATTATCATTTGATAACATTTGGCAATGTTCTGACGTTTAAGAGACTTTGGACGGACCGAAGTCCTCCCTCCATGAATAAAACAACATATCTGAATGTAAAGAAAACATATTAATCACTGATAACTAGATATGTTTCCTGTCTCGAGGGGCTCTGTTGTTTTAAAATCCCTGTAAACACGTTTTCTATAGAAAACAAATAGTTCTGTCACATATTATGTTCCCATCGCTTGTTTTTTTGCTTTAATTAATAAATATAATCTGCTGGAATCGAATTCCTTTATGAGTTTTTTTTGTTGGGAGTGACCCAGCGAGGGTTAACATGCACAGAGTCGTGTTCCCTCCTCCTGACGTCGGCCTCGACGCTCACACACATGAAACTCACAGACGCTTTTTTTCCCCTCCACACCAGAGAGGAGGGTCCTCCTGCCAGCTGTCCTTACGCTAAGAAGCCGGATCTTCTCTCGCTTCCCACCGGCATCACCGCTCCATGGGACTCCAGACCTGGCCCCCAAGTAAACCAGCGCTGCCCTCCATGGCCTGTCTTGATGTGGAGACCCCTTCCATCTGCAGGGGTAAATTCAAATCAGGTGCTTTTTTTCTTATTGTTTAGACCTGCTTATGATGGGGTTTTAGAAGTTTGGGTGATGAGTGGCAGGGGGGGTGGGGGGTACTATTGTGACCAAGTCAGCACCAGCAGGAAATGACCGGGCAGCATCACCCTGACTCACGTCCAGCATCCTTCACTCAGCAGATTCTCGTGTACAGTCGCTCTGACAAAACAAACGCTGACGTCACGTGAGGCTGAAGAATCATAAGCGGTCTGACCAATATGGTCACGATTGGATTTCTATTTTGCTCCAAGTTGTATTGACAGCAAATACTTAAAAATGAGTCTTGATGTTCAATCCCCATCGGGACCATTTTGTTCTTTCCATACTCCCAAAAAAAAACGTGCCTGCAATTAGTTGGATTTAATTTTCCATAGACAGGAGAGAGGTCTTTGTGTCTGATGTTTTTTAACAAAGTGAAGTCCAAGTTTGTGTTTTTTAAAAAAAAAAAAAAAAGTTCTGTCTGTATATATTTATTTCTAGTATTTTTGTATAACTTTCCAAACCACCTGATGCTCCTTTTTGAAGATAAGTGGGACAATTTTGGATTAGAAAAGTTGGATTTATATACTTTTTACAGTCTAGTGACTCCTTTTAAGAAACATCTTAAGACGTTTCTATTTGTTCAGGCTTTTCCTTGATTTTCTGGAACTCCTGTTGTGTTATCAGTTTTATCTTGATCTTTAAAGTATATACTTTATTGAATATTGTTTTGATTGTTAAAGCGCTTAGTGACCCTGGTCTGGAAAAGCGCTCTATAAATACATATTACTTACTTACTTACTTACTTTTTCATTGTATAGTTGTGATCTAATCCAAGTGCACATGTCAGAGCAGGTCAAGTTTGGCTCTCAAACCCTGACAACGAATAAATGAATGTGGATGTAGTTTATCTACAACCTTATTGTTCCGTAACTAACAACGTTTTGTCTTCATAATTGTATATATGAATAGCTTAATTTAATGCCAAACAAGCTCAAGATTGAAACAGTCATAGTCACTGGGTGAACCTTTTAATTTTTGAAGGATACATTAGAGCACAACACACCTCTGGGTGCCTTCTCTCTAAACACAAGAGATACTATTATTTTCTTTATAAATAAACATACACCAAGTATCTAAAGAAACTCTCTGTCAAAATCTTTATAGGTCTTGCATGAGAAGTGATCTTGTTTTGTCAATTTCAAATCCCTGAACCTCTTCTCTTCTCTCTCTTGCTCACTTTCTTTAGGCATGTTTTGTTTTTGTTTTTAAAGGAAGTTAGTTACGTCATCATGTAGAATCCTCTGCTAGAGTGTTTTAGAATGAAGAAGTAGACTTGGAGCGTTCTTTAGTATTAATGCAATTTATAAAAGCACTTAAAAGAGCGCAGACCTCTGCCAAGCTGCTCATTTCCACCAACATTGTTTTTTCCTTAAAACTATATAAACTTTTTGGCATTTTCTAATATCTTTGACAGCATTAAGCTCGGAAAAACTGCAAACCTTTCTAAATCTCAGAACGTCACTTAATATAATTGGTTTCTTGTCCCATTTTTAACATTTTCTGAAATATTCGTTTACATTTTTTCATCCGTTTTTGAGTTATTTTGTTAGACAGACACAGAAAAACATTTCTCATATAAGTAGGGATGTAAAACTCCATCTAACAAGGGGAAAACATTTTTGACTTAAAATTAATCACCGGCCAAACAATATTAAGATTCAAATACGAGCAGAATGTCCCATTATTTCCTATTTCAACTATCGAAATTTCAAATCATTTTTCTGGTCTGGTCTCTAGTTTAGAGTAAAACTAGTATTCAAAAGTTGTTGTTGGCCAAAGAAAGTTTGGTCAGATTTGGCCCCCAGGCCTGAGTTTGACACCTTAAAGTAAACAAAAGAGACATGCAAGGACAAGGATAACTTTTGATTGTGTGGACTTGAATTTTTCGGATAAACTAAATGACAGAGACTTGTGAAGTCACCTGACCAATAAATCTAATGAAAGCTCTTGCTGGTCCACTTAAGAATAGATGATGATGGGCTAGATTTTGACACTTCAAAAATACTCTCTCAACTAAAGTTTTCCTTCAAATGTTCTGGTGCTTGACGGAACTTTTGCGCATCAGCGAACACGTCGGCCCTCACTGGAGGTCCACTGTCTTACCTTGTGAAGTCCACATGACCCCGCGTGACCTCCTGCCCCTGCACTGAGTTTTTTAAATTTGTCTGGGTCGTACAAATCCCGCAGTGTTTTGATTTCGAGCGAGTCAATAATACGAGACTGTAGCTGGGAAGATCTTCTGAGAGCGACATGGGTCGAAAGATTAGAGATTACATCAGCAGACAAGGATTTCAGTGGTTCTCTCTCTCTCTTTTTTCTTGGGCTCTGATGGTTGTGCTGGAAGAAGTTTATCCAGGATTCATTCTGTCAAACCGCCAGACGGACCCTCAGGCTTCTCTTGTACCCTGGCATTGGCAAATGTAATTGTTGGAAATCAAATTGAATGTTATTGATATGCAGTTATATAAACTCATAACTCGGGAGCGGCAGAAGCAAAAAAAAAAAGCTCTCGCTGGTTTTGTTATAGGAAACACAGGAGCCACTGCTGTGTTCCTCTGCCACGGACTTGCTCGGGCCACTTGCGAGCGTGGAATCCCACCCCTTTTCGTCCCCGTCGCTCCAACATTCCCCCTCGCCCATGAGCCCGACGTTCGACGGGAGCTCCCACCCCCTTAACCACCTCTTGATTTCATGGTTCCCAGGCCTTGTTCTCACAGCTGCCCGGTTTATTTTTGCTCCGGGTGACTCAGAAGAGGGGCCGGCTCGGATGCAGGGCCCGTCCCTGGAGAGTCCCGCGGGTCCGACTTGTGTGTGTTTGTGTGCGAAATTGTTGTCATCAAGATGAAACCCCCTAAAATGTACCCCCGAAAAACCCACTTTTCTCCTTGGAGCACCTGTTTTCACTTCTGTCAGCAGGGTGTTATTCCACTGAAATAACAAGCTCGTCGGTTTGTAAATATTTAAACCGGGGTCGTCCTACAGTTTATATTGATTGGAAATTAACGGCTAAGTTCCTCACAGAGGGTCCGGGGTCCGGCTCGGCGAGACTCAACAACCCCCTGCTGGAACACAGTCATGTGTTTAATGTTTGGCTGATTAGTATCTACGGCCCTCGGTGCAGCAGGACTTTTCTTAAAACAATTTATGAGATCGACACTGAGTCACTGATCCCCCCCCGACGCGATGCTATGACCACCTCCAGCTTTTTGCTCGTTTATTCCGAACGTGGCTCCGACGTTAATCCAACATTAATCCCTCTGTTAGCGAGTCGTTTTTGACTCATAACTCTGGATTTAAAATAACTACAATGTGAACAGTTGATCAGTCGGAAGAATGTCATTGGGGTTTTTTTTTTTTTTCTTGGCTTTATTCAAAAGAAGTTGTGAAATGTTTGTTGTGCGTCCCAGAGGGGTTCGTTTAAACGTCTAACTCTGACCTCAGCGTCTCTGCTCTCACAGTCTTGCAGCTCTGCCTGCAACAGAGGAGGACTCGGGAGCAGCTCGCCGAGCAGGGCATCATGCCACGTGAGTCTTTCATTCATGAAAAAACAACACCCGGCCACAGGTCTGTTCCTCATTTACACTTCTTCGGGGGGAATTAAAAAGGCATCACCTGAGTTGACCTGAGGAGCTGCATCATTGCATGATTTAGGTATTTGCGAGAATTAAAGGCAGTAAGAACCTGTTTGTTTTTTTTCCCATAGTAATGTTTAACTTGTGTGAGCTTAAGTTTTGGTTTAATGGAGGAAGTGACATTTCAAAATAATTGTTTAAATGTCTTAATTAAACTTACTCTTTGTCTTTAAGCTTTTGGGTGAATTTCAGCTAAGATTGTGTTGAACATGCAGCGGTCACGCCCTCGGTTCAGTGTTATTGTTGACGGTTTTGTTTGGCATAATTGGACACGATAAAGGGTAGTTTTTTATTTACAGTATATAAGTGTTTTATAAGGTAAGGTAAGGTAAGGTGAAACTTTATTGATCCCTCAGGAGGTCTCCTTCGGGAAATTGTTTTTTTTACCAATAGCCAGCAGTTTTTCATAAACAATAAAAAATAATACATAAAAAATAAAATAAGAAGAAGAACATAAAGAGGAAGAACAAGATGACACAATCTAAGTCTAGAGATAAAGACAAAGAACATAGGTCAAAGAAAAACAACAAAGACAAAGGATACAAAGACTAACATAGAACAGAACATCCAGATACTTTCACTCCACTCCTGCCCCCGAACTCAGAATTGTACAATTTAATAGCCCGAGGGATGAATGAGTCCCTGAGTCTATTAGTGTTGCATCATGGGAAGAAGCATCTGTGCTCCATCTGCTTCTCTGCTCACTGATGACAGTGTTCAGAGGATGACTGTCATCATCCATGATGGACAGTAGTTTGTTCAATGATCTCCTCTCAGCAACTGTCACCAGTGAGTCCAGCTTCATTAACCCTAACCCTCCTGATCAACCTGTCCAACCTGTTGACACTCCTCCCGGACACATTTCCACCCCAACACACCACAGCATAGAACACTAGCCACCACAGACTGGTAGAACATGCAGAGGAGCTTCTTGCAGATGTTAAATGATCGAAGCCTCCTCAGAAGGTACAGTCTACTCTGAACCTTCTAACCTTTAAGTGTTTTTCTTCATACTGAGAACAGTTCCCAATTTACCTGAATTCCTCACATGTTTCAAATGTCTTCCTCTCTAAAACATGTCATGCCGAGGGACTGCATCTTGAAATTATTACTTTATAAAGGTTTCCCCCCATTTGAAAACTCGGCGAATGAGAGTCCAAGTCCTTTGGAGGAGTAGGCTCCCAGGATTGATGACGCACAGTGACCAACCTATGATGCTTGACCAATCACAGCAGAGTGGGCGTGGAATAAGATTTCATCCCAAGAAAAAATATTTCAGTGGGCGCAGTTGAAGCATATTTTGTACTAAATATTTTCATGAACAAAGTTTTTTTTACACACAGACACATCCTTATGAGTATAATAAAGATCCAAGATCGATTTAAGAAACGCTCAAAATTTGTTGCCCCCACAATACTGTAAATACCCTAATGAGTTGTGTACTCATCTGAGGTTAGTGACACTGGTCTCATTAAAATATTTTCTTCTTGTGTTGTGAAAGAAAGTACTTTTTTTCTACGTTACTCATCATCCCTCCCATCTAGAACAAGAAAAAATGAAAGATCTGCCAACAGTGTTTTTCCAATGCAACAGCTACTCACGAATATTTGTCCGCATTTGCAAAATGTAAACAGTGTGTCTGTCACAAGAGTTAAACACAAGAAGGGGAAAGAAACACACAAACTCTGTCTCTTACGTTAAATGTACAAGATGAAGTAACTGAAAGCCTGAAATGACAACATTTAATGGCAAAAAGCATAACTATATCATAGTTATATCTATTGAAAACAATTGAAAATCTTTGGATACAGGTTTTTTAATGTCAAAATATGTAGTTTGTTTGTATAAATAAGCAAATAAATGTAAGAAAACAAGGCTTATGCTTCCTCGCTGCTGCCTCCTTGACTTTTAATCAGTGCAATGCAAAACTGTGAAAGCTTTGAAAATGTTTTGGTAAAAAATATTATTCCACCCCCCAAAATTGCATTCGCTACCTCATCTATCATTTTACTTGGAGGATTTGGACACGATAAATGGGATTTTGGTTTGAAAACATTGGAAACATTTCACTTATCAGCTGTCAAACACCACATGTCTGTGGTGGGTGGAGGAACACCAGGCAAAAATATATGAATACATGTGAAATGAAAAGAAACAAAACGACGCACAGAAAACAAAGTCAATACGTTTTTTAACCCTCAAATTCCCCTTAAAATGTAATTATGAAGCATTCTTAAACGTCAAAAAGGACAACTCTTTGTGGTGCTAAGTAATTTCCTGAATAGTTTTTAGACGATTCTTTGGATGAAATAACACTATACCGATAATTATACCTTACTAACATGTTTTTTTGTCTGGCTTCCTTCCATGTTATAGATTAACTTTATTACTTTTCATGACAATGAACAGTGACGAGTGAACATCAAAGACTTTATTAATAGCGTTCATAGAACACATGTTCAATATTACTTCCTGACTGTATTTTTACAGCGGCTCACTGACCTTCATGAATCAGTGTGTTTTCTTTTAAACAATGTGACTGATCACAGTGAAATGGGAAGAACAGTCTCCTCTGTCTGGCTCTTGCTGAGTCAGCAGCCACGTCACTGGAGGAGGTCAGTCACCCCACATGTCCCGACCAACACGTGTGACGGCTTCTGTTATCTTAATTATTCTGGGATGTTGCTCTATGGTTGTTAATTATAAATAAATGTGACAATATTTCTGCTCACCATGGCATTAACTTGGGATTTGTTAAAGGAAGGGTAGGTGATCTTCAGACCTCAAGCTTCCAAAAGTCCCTGAAAACAATACAAGTCCAACTTATATACTTTACTATTACATCATGATTGATTGGTTCAAAGTTAAAATGATAACACTGTTTTCTTTTTTAGTCTCCTGCGTTTGTTGAACCGGTGGTTATCGAGGTGTGAAGAAAGATTTAATTTAATTAAGTGTTTCGGGGAAAGAAATCATACTTATCCTACTTCAAAATGAGTTGGTGGATGAGAAAGTGCTTTACTTTTTACGAAAATCTACTTTTATATTTCAAAACGTCAACAGTATTTTTGTCGTTTTGATGAAGTTTTGTCCGTTCTGCAATCTCTAAAAGTTCAAAGGACGTGTTTCAACACATCACAAAATTTCGTCCCTGGATCTCTTTCCCTCTGGTTGATACTGCTGTTTTTTTATCATGGAAATTTAACATTTAACATTTATTTCACAGTGCTGTGTTCAAAAGCAACAAAAGACAACTAGTGAAAAAAATAATGCTGACTCAGCGTGCCATATAGAGTTTTTTGTTTATTTTTGCTAGTTTATTTTTTGTTAACTCGACCATATTCTGACCCAATTTTTGGTCATTTCTCTTATTTTATTATAATGTTTTGTATTTTAATAATCTATCATTCATATTATTACATGTTTTATAATTTATGGATAAAAAAAAATTCTGTTTTGTGTTTACAACACCGGGAAATAAAAGTCTTGGAAAAAAATAATATTCTGAACTTGTCAAGAGTCACAAGATAATTAAACATCAGAGAAATAAATGACAAAAGATTCAAAATAAAACACCTTTTCAAAACAATAGAGACGTTATGTTTTTTCCTGGCCTGGTATCAAAAGCCTCACACATCACCGCTACTATCCGTAGACATATTAAGAGGGTGTTTCTTGAAACATCGTCCCCTCTGAACGTAACTGATAAACAACAATGTCTTTTTTTAACTTTCCCCGCAGCTCTGAAGACACCCGTCGCCTTCCACCAGCAGATCCGCAGCCTGGAAAGAGCCCGAGTACGAGATGTAATTATTCGTCAACGCCGCTGCTCATCATTCCTCGCCGATAATCCCGGGAGTTAAAAACTCTTGTCGTTCTTCCAACAGACTGGAAACTTCCTGAAGCACAAACTCTGCAGCCGACCCGAGCGCTCCGAGCTGGTGCGCATGCACATCCTCCAAGGTATCCCTTCTCTTGGGTCTCTTGTTGTTAGAGACGTTACAGCAGATTCTGAGCCGCTCTAGTAGAAGAACTCACATTTCTCCTGATCCTTAAAACTCTTCACTGGCTTCCAGTTTCTTTCAGGATCAACTTTTAAATTCTGGTTCTTACTTTCAGATCTATTCATGGTCAGACTCCTCCTTACATCACTGATCTGATCCAGCCTTACACCCCAGCTCGGGCTCTGAGGTCTGTGGATCAGAATCTACTGATGGTTCCTGAACACGGTTCAGGACCAGAGGAGAGAAATCCTTCCAGGCTGTTGCTCCTAAGCTTTGGAACGATCTTCCTCTCTCTTTGTGTTTGATGGATCTACTGACTCCTTTAAGAAACATCTTAAGATGTTCTTATTTATTCAGGCTTTTCCTTGATTTTCTGGAACTCCTGTTGTGTTATCAGTTTTATCTTGACCTTTGAAGTATATACTTTATTGAATATTGTTTTGATTGTTTAAGCGCTTTGTGACCCTGGTCTGGAAAAGCGCTATATAAATAAAAATTACTTACTTACTTACTTACTATGATTTGTTATCAATTATATATATCATCAATATAATAATGTTAGATTTTTTAAGTAATTCTTTATTTAAATATAGTTTCCGCTTGGATAACTATATTAGAATTAAACTTTATTTTCACCGTAAAATAACTGAATCAAATGAATCTTACTATTTGAACATTAATGCTGTAATTATTGTCTTCCTTTAGTATCACATTTTATTTTTAGATTAATCAAATAATTTGCTTTATTTTCCCCTTGTGTAGATTAATTATAATGATGGTTATTGAAAAATGTTGCTCAAACCCTTTCCTACTTTATTAAAACATATTGAAACTCAAATTTTTTGAACTTAGCAATTCAGTTTTTGTTGACTGTTCTTAATTTCATTTAAAAGATCGTTGAATAAAAATGGATTTTAATCTAGAAAATACTAAGATACAATAAGTAGAATTTTTGTCCCACTTTTAAAATTGTCGGAACACAAATAAAAAATACTTACTTACTTCCTTACGAATGTGTTTCTGGTGGAGATCTGAGACTGAGTTTCGCTGTGAGTCACTCCTGACCGCCGCTCTTTTGACGGATGACGACCATCTTAAGATCCGACATGTGTTTTGTTTCTCTTCAGAGACTCAGGCCGAGGCGACGCTGCAGGCCACGCGGTTGAGGCTGAAGAGAGCCAGACTGGCCGATGATCTCAACGAGAAGATCGCTCAGAGGCCCGGTCCCATGGAGCTGGTGGAGAAGAACATCCTGCCCGTGGATCCTGCCCTCCAGGAGAAAAGTGACGGTAGATATGAATAGATAGTCTGGAAACATCCATGATGTCATTTTTTTTACACACACTTGAGACACTGTGACGATATCAGGTTTATATTAAAGTCATCAGTGTTGTCTTTTAATCTCTGAATTTAAACATTACATCACGTGTACTGTTCACCCGACCTCACTGTTGACTCAATAACTTGAGCAGCTCAATCTATCGTCGGCAGAAATAAGGACACGTTAGATTTTAACCTCATTTTTTAATTACTTTTACTGTGTGAAAATGCAGTACATTTGAGGATGAACTGCAATATAAGCATTTATCTCACCCGTGGTTAGGGATGTGGCAGCAGTATTTTCTAGCTCAGTAGGTGGCGCCGACAGCTTCAAAAGGTTTGACTATGATCGCTGTACAAAGGGATGTATTATAGAGCAGAGATCGCCATCTAGTGGTCACTTTTAATAAGGCTTCATGAAGCTCCGTCAGTCTATCCTGGATTGCCATGTACCATATTATTACCTCCCCCAAGGAGGTTATGTTGGCAAAGGAATTCCCCAAAATGTATTTCAGTTAAACTTAAGGAAATGAGTGGATTGGAACAGGAAGTGGATGATTCCAAAATGGTGGCGTTCTGTAGTTCTTTTTCGGATTTAGGAAAGTTATTAAAATGTGGTAATTTACACATACACTTAAATATTGCAATATTGTTTCCGCGTTACTGAATTGATTTTACTGTTTACAATTAACATGCAAATGTTAGCGGCGTTTGTTCGTTTTTGCGTCGCAATTAAGCTTCCGGCCGCTAGATGGCAGCCGTCCATGACTGAGGACGAGAGGATACAGTCGATTTTAAAGCTGATGCTTGGAAATATTTTGGTTTTAAAAACAAATGAAAGCAGTTACGACTTCGTCAAGAGTCATGTGGTCTGTAAATTCTGCGACACCAATACATCGTATCGTGATATTTATTGTATCGGAAAATTGTATTGTTAATCGATGTGTTTTCGTTGTTTTGGAAAGTAATTTGTTACTTGTTTCTTTTTAATGGACTCACCAAAGCGAGTTTAAGGCAAATATCAAACTTTTAAAACCTTCCTTTAGATTAACAGAACTTTGTTCCATCATCAAGATTTTGTTTTAAAAAACAAGTCCTTGGCAGAGGTATGATCCGCCTCAGTGTCTTTTTCTTGTTGTTCTATGGTGAGACAGATGTGACCCACGGAGCACTTCACTGGTGTTGTTAATCCGTCACATCTTTTGCTAGGTGGCGGCAGCCGACCGCAGAGAGACCCGGATGTTTACAGCTTCAACGACGACAGCAGCGACGGATCGTCTCCAGAACACACTGCAAATCAAGGCTCGCCAGGCGCCGACTCAGCGGCGAGCGAAGCCGCCGAAGACGCCTCCTTGAAGGTGATTACTAAGCAAAAAAAATTCAATCGGTTTATGCAAAACCCCCTCTCACCCCCCTTACAAAATATCACTTTCGTCTGTGCTCTAGAGTTCAAAGGCCACGTCCGACTCCAGCGATCTTGTTTCCAGCGGCGAGGAGCAGATCAACCCACAAACAAATGCGCCTCCTCCGGCGGCCGCGGTCGCCAGCGCCATCGCAACAGGACCGGTTCTGATTAAGGTCAGACTTTGAAGTCGGACGAAACTGATAATGTGTGTTTTCATAAGACCGGGATGAAATCCAGAGTTTACTTTTGTGCAAAAACATGGCGCTGACCTCTGACCTACACGTGTCTGTCCATGTGTGTGTGGGTGTGTGTGTTTACTTAACACAACATTGAGGACATTTTTCAGAATACACTTCCGATAGAACATTTCCAATTGTCACCGTTTTGTTCATGAACCAACATCTAAAAATCATTTTTATAGATTTGAATAGTAAGTGTATGATGTTGAACTTTGCCTCTAGCGTTAGTGTGAGGTACTACACCCCACAATGTCCCCAACGTGGCTATAATTTGTGACAAAAGTGTGTCATCGATGGATACGACAAAGATGTTCTTTATGATAAGACAAGATAAATCCATAATAGATAATGATTTATACTATGAGTGTATAAGTAAGTAAGTAATTTTTATTTGTATAGCGCTTTTCTAGACCAGGGTCACAAAGCGCTTAAACAAACAAAACAATATTCAATAAAGTATATACTTTAAAGATCAAGATAAAACTGATAACACAACAGGAGTTCCAGAATTCACTTTATACTCACACTACAACATTTGATCATTGTAGTCTGGTTTTAAAGACATACTACTAATACTTACAAATTCGGTTTCCCAGAAGTCAAGGTAAAAAAAAAACATATTTTGGAAATAGAAGCTTTCATTATTTTAATCATAACATTTTTATACATCTAGTGAAAGTTTCAGCTGCTCTGAGTCGTAACCGTCATCAGATCCCGAGTTCTCTCCAGCACCCCCATGGACCCTCCTACACTCTCCTCTTTTCTCTCACTATATCCTCCCTCACTCCTCTCCTTATCCATCTGTCTACCCCCCCCATCCTTCCTCCCAGCCGGTCAAAGCGGCAGGCCATCAACAATGAGTCGGGTTCCGCTCGAGGTTTCTGCCTTCTAAAAGGAAGTTTTTCCTCGCCATTGCTCACTGCACAGCTCACTGTACAGTGTTTTGTTTCTTGCTCTTTGTTGAATTGCTGGGATCTATTTTTCCTTAATCAACTGTAGTCTTATTTCAACTGTATAGTGTCTTGAGATAACTTTGTTATGATAAGACACTTTAAATAAAATTGAATTGAATTGAATTAACCATTACACACAACTACACACACGCAGGTGGTGTTGTGTCCGATGTCCTCAAAAGTGGCCTAAATATGTATGTGTGTGTTGAACACAAGTCAACGCCGTAATCAACCGAGATGCCAAGATACGTCTCCGGTTACCCCCGAAATAATCTCAGCGATGAAGCTCGTGCAATCCAATCGAATAAAGTTGGACTCGGAAAAACAAGTCGGATTTCTGAAGAATTTCACGGAGATGCTTTTCCAGTTTTCCTCTCCGGCTTTTCCGACTCCACTGACAGGGAACGACATGTTTTTATAAAAGTGTATCTGATGTGTTTTCCAGCAAGAAAATTAGCATCAATACAACGTTTGTCAAGCAGAACTCGTGGATCATTTGAAGATCTTGGACAGTGACCCGGGTCTAGAGACAGCTGTGTCGTGTCCAGATGTTGCTCGTTGTTTATTACACGGAGATGTTGACACGACTATATTTATGTTCGTCGATGTTCAGTCGTCAAGTGTCGGGTCAAAGTTTGATTGACACATAGACTTGAGGACGTGTTGCCTCTTTAACTCGTGCAGCACAGAAGATACAAATTATTTCTTCTTTTTTTGGAGTGGATCGACTCGATACCCAACGACATCTCAAGTTGTATTTACAGTAGAAACACACAGACATGTTTCTCATAGTAAACACAGATTTAAATTATTATTCCTCTTTTTTTTTATTCTTTTAATTATTCCTGTTTTCCTTCTTGTTTTTCAGCTGTTGTACTTATACTTGTGCTTATTTTTGTTCTTGTTGTTTTTATTCTTTCTATTGTTATTATTTTTCTTGTTCTTGTTGTTTGTTTTCTTTTTGTTCTCCATGTTTTTTAATTCTTACCAATGCTCTTGGTCTTATTTATTTATTTATTTATTTTTTCTTGTTGTTTTTATTCTTTTTGTTCTCTCTTTTTTTCTTTTTTTTTTTATATATATTTTTTGGTCATCTTGTTCTTATTTTTGATCTGCTTGTTGTTTTTATTCTTTTGGTTTCTCCTTGTTTTTTCATTCTTATTTTTGGTTTTATTCTTTTTTAATGTATTTTTGTTCTTCTTGTTCTTATTTTTATTGCTCTTCTTGTTGTCTTTATTCTTTTAGTCCATCTTGTTGCTCTTGGTCTTGTTTTTTTGTTCTTATTTTTGTTCTTGTTGTTTTTATTCTTTTTGTTCTCCTTGTTTTTTAATTCTTCTTTTTTTGTTCTTCTTGTTCTTATTTTAGATCTGCTTTTTGTCTTTATTCTTTTTGTTCATCTTGTTGCTCTTGGTCTTGTTTTTATTGGGGGTTTTCTTGTTCTTATTTTTTAATTGTTTTTGCTCCCATTTATGTTATTTGTATTTTTTTCTCTTTGTTCTTCTTGTTGATTTTATTTTGTTGTTACTTTTTCTTGATGTTCTTCTTGCTCTTCCTGTTTTTATGGATTTCGTTTTTTTGTTGTAATTATTTTTGTTTCTTTTAGGTTATTTTTTTGTTCTTATTCTACTTCCATAATCTTGTATTTCCTGAATGAAGCTGATTGGTCGTCTCTCTCTTTACCTTTTCATCTTAAACATATCGTTTGTCTCCCTGACTTTTCCTCCAAACGTTTACATGATCTGTCGCTCGGATGTAAACTTCCACTTCCTACCCAGCTGAGCATCTTTAACTCTGACTCTTCTAACTCTGCTTCATGTTGTTTTTTGGTTGAAAATCATTAGATTTTTAATCATCTTTTATTCAAAGATTGTCAAGTCTTTGTAATAGATTTCTGTTCTGAAGAGAATGTTTTTCTTCCTCCTCAGCAAACGCTGTTGAAATCCCCCGGCGACAAAAGTCGCAGCAAAAAGGGCAAAGATGCGAAGCCGAGGATCAAGAAGCTGAAGTACCATCAGTACATCCCGCCGGACCAGAAGCAAGAGCTGAACACGGTGCAGATGGACTCGGCGTACGCTCGTCTGCTGACGCAGCAGCAGCAGTTCCTGCAGCTTCAGATCCTCAACCAGCATCAGCAGCAGTACAGCTTCCAGACCGGACCCAGGTACTCCTCCCACTGGACCCTGTTGTTGTTGTTGAGTAACGTCTGCTGTTCATCCCACAATTTTAAAAGTAGGACAAAAATTTGATTTATTGTATCTTAGTATTTTAATAATAATCTAGATTAAAATCCTTTTTATTCAATGATCTTTAAAATTTAATTAAGAACAGTCAACACAAACTGAATTGTTAATTTCTATAAATTTTAGTTTAAATATGTTTTAATAAAGTAGGAAAAGTTCAACATTATGAGCAACATTTTTCAAATAATCATCATAATTAATCTACACAAGGGTGAAATAAAGTAATTCTTTTATTAATCTAATATTAACTAAAAAATCGAATCTAATAAATTAAATTAGTAGGTCTTTTCAGTAAGAATTGAAATAGAATTGAAAAATTGTGATATATATCTAATGTAATGTAATAAAGATCTAATACATACCTGATGAAAAAAAAATTGATTCACCAATGTGTCAACATGTTGATCTTCTATCAATAATTTATATAAAATCTAAATTATTCAACATTCTTAGATGCTCATGTGTAAAAATAAGATCTTTTTTTAAGGATATATGATACTTAAGGAAGACAAGGGACTAATAAGGGATTTTAAATATATAAATAAATAATTACATCAACATATTAATGTTCAAATAGTAACATTCATTTGATTCAGTTACTTTACGGTGAAAATAAAGTTTATTTCTAATATAGTTATTCAAGCAGAAAATACAATTTTATTTAAAAAATGTCCATTATTATATTGATCATATATATAATTGATAACAATGTAAATTTAATATGTATTAGAATTTAAATAATTTCTGCCAAAACGGTAGTAAAAAGGGGTTTTATTATAACAAATCATGTTGATGTATCATAAATAATAAATTAATATAAAATATATATATCATGAACCACATATTTCAAATAAATGTATATATTAATCAATAAAAGTGATGTCATAACCTTTGGGTAAAATAAATATATATATATATATATATATAATATCTAATCTAGTTACCCGAGTGGAATCTGAAATTATTAAATTGATTATACATCTAATTGAAAACAACAATAATCTAACATATATTTGATGATTTAGTTTGAACTAAAACAGCAGTAAAAATGGTTCTTAACATGTTTTTAACATCAAAAAATAATTTGAATATAGCATGAATATATAAAAAAAAATAGAAATCTTTATTTGGTAAATATGGATGATGTTAAAGAAAGAAAAATGTATTATTTCTCTATATCATGAAGGTTTTCATCGCAAATATGCAGAACTTCCTGTTCGTCGTGAAGGATAAACTGCTGACTCATGATTAACTCTAACCCTTGACCTCTCTCATCTTGTCCTCCCTTTTCTCCTTCCTGTCTCACCCCAGCAGACCCACGAGTGAGTTACAGTCCAGCTGCTCCGGCAACCATCTCACAGGAAGTCCGCCTCCCGCCGGCAAACCCGACCATCTCCCGGCGAACGTCGACGACATGAAGGTGAGGTCGGCGTCGAAGAAGAAGAAGAAGACGGGGCTGAAGACCACCTGACTCTCTGTGGTCCTGGCAGGTGGCGGAGCTGAAGACGGAGCTGAAGCTGAGATCCCTGCCGGTGTCCGGGACCAAGACGGAGTTGATCGAGCGTCTGAAGCTCTACCAGGAGAACACGGGCATCAGGATCAGCGCCACAGGGTCTCAGTCGGAGAGGTTGACGCCGCCCGTGTCCCCCGTCGCCACCAGGGTCTCCGGCCTGTTCATAGAGGACGAGAGTCCAACCGGTTCCCCCGGACCGCCTCAGGACCAGCGTCCAGAGGGGTCCCGGGCGAAGGACCGACGCCTGCACGAGAAGGAGCAGCAGATCGAGGAGCTGAAGAGGAGGCTGGAGCGAGAGCAGAAGCTGGTGGAGGAGCTGAAGCTGCAGCTGGAGCTGGAGAAGAGGAACCAGCAGGGGGAGTCGCCCCGGGCGGCGAGCCCTCCTCCTCCCCGGAGGGTCAAGGACGAGGAACGGATCCGATCCAGCTGCGAGGCCGCTCTCCAGACCCCGCCGGTGACGGTGAAGCAAGAACCGCCGGATCGGATGATTCCGTCGAACCGGGTCGGTCGGCGGGCGGTCCGGAAGCCCGAAGCGAGCTCGGGTTCTGGTTCCGGACCCGCATCCACGGCCCCGCGGCCAGAGAACGCAGAAGTAAGAAAACATCTGTCGTCGCTGCCAACAGGAAGCTGAGGTCATGAAGCTGAGATCGCATAAGAGTAGGATCGCTGATCGCTTCCACAGATGTGCAGCGAACACAGAAACCACACCAGTTCCTTTACGCTCTGATGTTACACTGGAGTCTATCATAGTGTGTCTGTGAAGCTTCATGATGCAGCGGCATGTTCTGCAGAGCTCAGTAGGGGGCGCCCTCCCTTGAACAGAGATTATTGATATTTAATAGCGGTGCGGTAGATCAGGAGCAGACGGCGACATCTAGTGGCTGTGAAAATTGTGATGAGGCTTCATGAAGCTTCGTCATCGAGAGAGAAAATGGTTGAAATCCAGAAGGACGTTTAAAAAGTAAAGATAAGCTTAAGTGTATTAAAAAATCATTAAATTAATTGATATACCAGTATCTTAATATTCTATAAATAATTGATTTTAATCTGTGTGATTTTATTCAATTTTTTTTAAATGAATCAAGAAATTTTATTTAAATACTCAAAATGTAAGTACAAATATGTGATATTAAATGAACATATTTAGGTTTTAGTTTTTTTTTAATCGTCATAAAAACTTTTTAAATTTTAAGTTTTATCCTCAAGATTAAAATATTTTTTTTACTTTTCAATATATTTGTCGAATAATTTAAAAAACCCATCAATTATTTAGCCGGTGTAAACTAACTTTTTAAAGTTAATAATAAGATATACGACTTTTTTTTAATAATAAAAATAATTTGTAATAATTATGTTATATAATAAGATGTAAAATATATTATACAGAAAAGAGAAAGATTGTGTCAATTACCAACATCAACATTATTCATTTAATATAACTCATAATAATATTCTTAACAGGTTTTTTTAACATGAAAAATATATATATATATATATTTTATCTTTTATAAAGAAATCCACATTTCAGTACAGATATGTGATACTAAAGGAAGAAAACCATATTTAATTAATCATATTTAAAATGATTAAATTAATGTAATATTTTCACTTTATGGTGAAAATAAAGTCCAGTTACTCGAGAATTTAAAATACAATTAAAGATCTAATTGATTTAAATCTGATAAACTTTGGTGACGAACGTGTATTTATTCCTCATAAAAGACGCATTAAAGCCGTTTCTAAGGTAGGGTTAAAGCGGATGAGTCAGCATTAAAGATATCTTCTGCCTCTGAGGTTGTTGATGTACTTCCATGTACGACCAGAGTAATTACAGCCTCGGTCGGAGGAGAAACTTCCACATGAAATGAAGCTTTGTAGAAAGTTGGATCAGTGTTCGGTCAGTGCAGACCGCAAACCCCAGCCTTACCTCATGGTGGCTTTATTTTCTTTTCAGAGTCCAGATATCTAAGCACGACTGATCTGGTGTTTTAAACTCTACTTCTGCTGATGCTTTCATCCTTTTATCTTTTTATTCTCGTGTTGGTAGAAAAGTTGCCGGGTTGAATCTGGGCCTCGTCGGGTTTTTTGTTTTTTTCCCAGCATGACAAGCGTGCGTGTTTGGCAGCATTTTTGGGAACTAATTGAAATGACTGTGGTCTCTTATTTCCTGCCCATCCTCTTCCCTGTAAATCCTCGAATATCTGCGTCCGCACTTCACTCACGATGGTTCCATGTGATCATCGCTCTTCGTCAACCTCTCCCTTCGTCGTTCTCACACTCGCCGGTCGACTCCAGACACACTGGACGTGATGTCATTCAACACAAGCCTCAGAATATGAATATCCATTCAAGGCTCATTTATACACGTGAAAACCTCTAAAGAAACTTGTATTCAAGGCTCATATTCACACGTGAAAACCTCTAAAGTATCTTGTATTTAAGGGTCATATACACAAGTGAAAACCTCTTAAGAAACACACGTTCAAGACTCGAATACACATGGGAAAACCTCTAAATAAACTTGTGTTCAAGGCTTATATACATGTGAAAACCTCTAAAGAAACATGTATTCAAGGCTCATAACCACATGTAAAAACCTCTAAAGAAACTTGTATTCAAGGCTCATTTATACACGTGAAAACCTCTAAAGAAACTTGTATTTAAGGCTCATTTATACATGTGAAAACCTCTAAAGAAACTTGTATTCAAGGCTCATTTATGCACATGAAAACCTCTAAAGAAACTTGTATTCAAGGCTCATTTATACACGTGAAAACCTCTAAAGAAACTTGTATTCAAGGCTCATTTATACACGTGAAAACCTCTAAAGAAACTTGTATTCAAGGCTCATTTATACACGTGAAAACCTCTAAAGAAACTTGTATTCAAGGCTCATTTATACACGTGAAAACCTCTAAAGAAACTTGTATTCAAGACTCATTTATACACGTGAAAACCTCTAAAGAAACTTGTGTTTAAGGCTTATATATATGTGAAAACCTCTAAAGAAACTTGTTTTCAAGGCTCATACCACGTGAAAACCTCTAAAGAAAGTTGTATTCAAGGCTCATTTATACACATGAAAACCTCTAAAGAAACTTGTATTCAAGGCTCATTTATACACGTAAAAACCTCTAAAGAAACTTGTATTCAAGACTCATTTATACACGTGAAAACCTCTAAAGAAACTTGTGTTTAAGGCTTATATATACGTGAAAACCTCTAAAGAAACTTGTATTCAAGGCTCATATACACACGTGAAAACCTCTAAAGAAACATGTATTCAAGGCTCATATACACAAGTGAAAACCTCTAAAAAAAAAAACACATTCAAGGCTAATATACACAAGTAAAAACCTCTAAAGAAACACATATTCAAGGCTCATAAACACACGTGAAAACCTCTAAAGAAACATACATTCAAGACTCTTACAAATGAGAAAACCTCTAAAGAAATATATATTAAAGACTCATATACACACGTGAAAACCTCTAAAGAAACACATATTCAAGGCTCATAAGCACACGTTAAAACCTCTAAAGAAACACATATACAAGACTCGTATAAACATGTGGAAACCTCTCAAACACAGTTAATGTCTCACACCCACATATGAAAACCTCTCAGACACATAAATGCCTCACACCCACATGTGTCAACCTCTAAAATACACAAAAATGTCTCACAGCCACATTAGTAAACCTCTAAAAGACACAAAAATGTCTCACACCCACATGTGTAAACCTCTCAAACACACATAAATGTATAACACACACATGTGAAAATCTCTCAAACACACATAAATATATAACACACACGTGTAAAAACCTCTCAAACACACATAAATATATAACACACACGTGTGGAAACCTCTCAAACACAGTTAATGTCTCACACCCACATATGAAAACCTCTCAGACACATAAATGCCTCACACCCACATGTGTCAACCTCTAAAATACACAAAAATGTCTCACAGCCACATTAGTAAACCTCTAAAAGACACAAAAATGTCTCACACCCACATGTGTAAACCTCTCAAACACACATAAATGTATAACACACACGTGTGGAAACCTCTCAAACACACAAATATATAACACACACGTGTGAAAATCTCTCAAACACACATAAATATATAACACACGTGTGAAAATCTCTCAAACACACAAATGCCACACACCCATGTATGAGAACCTCATAAACGTACATTTAAATGTCTCACACATATGTGAAAATGTAAAAATCGCTCGCACACGTAATGTCTCAAGCACATGTGAAACCTCCCAAACACACATGTAAGGCTCACACACATGTGTTAACCGCTAAAACACACGTGTTAAAACCTATACGTCATGCATGTAGAAACCTCTCCCCCCCACACACGCGTGTGTTAACTTCCTTGCTGTTGCTGAGATCGTCTTCATCTTCTCTGTGGTTGCAGAAGACCACGTGTGGAGATCCTCCTCGCTACGAAGACGCCGTCAAACAGACGCGTCTACTGTCAGCATCACAGGTGAAGATTCCGTCGATGGTTGGATTCTCCATCCTGACTAACCAAGTGGTGGTTCTGTCCACAGGGGGCGTCAGTGAGCAGCCAGGAGATGGACGACCTGTTTGACGTTCTGATCGAGAGCGGAGGTGAAGAACCATCGAGTCCATCCGTTTCATTTTGACTCTAACATGTGTGCATGTTCCTGTAGAGATGTCTCCGCTGGTCAAACAGAACCTCTCCGGTCCCGACCCGGTGACCGCCAGCGTCACCACCCTGCCCGTCAACACGGTCCTGTCTCGGCCCCCGCCCCTGGTCCTGGTGGGCCAGCAGCCCGCGGCGGGATTTGACCCCTCGACGTTGTCGATCCTGGACCCGGAACCACAGACTCTGAAGCTGCTGGAGGACCTGCACTCTCCCATGTCCACCATGGAGGTGGACTTGACTCTGGACCTGAACCTGCACGGCGCACACGTGGACCACATGGACTGGCTGGATCTCAGCTTCCTGGACTCTTGTGAGCTCCTCTGACTTGATGTTGCCACTTCCTATCCTGTCTTTTTTCCTATGGCTTCTGGACCAGGACGGCTCAGCAGAACCTTTTATTTATAGAACTGTTGTTCTATCAAAATAAAGCAACAATAACATAATGAATCACTTGAAAACGTCGACAAAGTGAATTGGACTGTAGCCCCAGAAGAACACGAAGATCCCAAACTCAATGTTTTTACACTCTTGAGTTGAATAATCCTCTTATTTTGGAAACGTCATCGTTTTTTCCATTCCCTCACTCCTTTGTTTCCTCCTCGTCGGATGTCCCCGTGGCGCCCTCTGCTGGGCATGTCTGGAATACGTGTAAATAGTTTCCTTATTTAAACGATCTTTTACGTGAAAAGTAACTGGAGTTACAGATGAGCAATGAGGTATTTGGACCCGCAACTCTACATGTATTATTGCTAAGAGAAGAGTCGAGACTTTTGTAATGTTTATACGACAATTCTATCTGCAATTTAATGTTATTTATGTAGCAGAAAGTTCACCTATGAACACTAGTGAAGACTTTTTTTTACTAGACACACCGTTTTTTCTACCTTGAAGTGTATCATGTTGTCGTTTTTTTTCTTAATAAATACAATTTTTTGTGTTTATCTTACACTTAAAAATGTGAGTCGTAAAGTTTCGCACTTCCGTGAAGGGAGGAGCCAATGGCTTCTGCAGAACCCGGATGTAGGCGACACAATAGTAAGTTTTTTTTATAAATAAGCGTGAAAAAATGATGGCTTAATAGATGATGAACATTTTATTGTCATGTTTTAATGAATGAAACGATGTTATTTACAAAATATTATAACGTTTGTAAAAAAAAGTTGTATTGTTTAAAATTTGTGCAACTTTCATCCTCAGTTGTGTTGCACCTACGTCTGAATTGTCCACTTTATGTCCCGCAGGTGGCGCCATTTCCCCGTCCGGCCACTCACTTCCTCCTCAGCTTCTTCATGAACGTCACTTCGTCTCTGTTCCTGATCCCGTATCTGAGGACAAACGCGTCGTTCAAAACTTTTATTTTCTAAAATCCAAGGATTCAACTCACTCTCTCAGCTTCATGTTGTCGTCGTCCAGCTTCTCCCCCTGAAACATCAAACTAAAAGTTCTCCAGATGTATCTCCTGGAAAAGCAAATGAATATTTAATATTAATATTAAATGTAATAGTTAATTTTTTTCCTGATTTCTTACCAGCTGATGTTCTTGCCTCCACCCTCTCTCTGTTGCTTCAGCTCCATGAACCTACGAATGGCCTTCTTTAGATCCAGCACTGACGCGTTCTGGACCACGACGATGGCTGTGAGGTTGAGAAGCTCAATAAAGAAAACTTTATTCATTTATTTTTTTAATAAAGACTCACGCATGATCTCCTCGTCCGCCCTCAACACCCTCACCGTCATGGCCTGACCGTACTCCAGAGCGATCTGAGAGTTCACCTCCTCCAGGGTCACCTGACACAAAAGGGAAGGATTTCAGAACTCAGGTTTCCTCCCACTGTCTAAGAACATACGTAGTGGTATAATGATGGATATGAAGACTATTATAGAGTGAATACATGTTTAAAATACATTTTAAATGTATCTTTGTGTTTCATTGTGTTTCCAAAATACATCAGTGTTTAAGTGTGCATTTTTATTTAGCAACATCATGCACTTTATGTGTTAATCTTATGGTTTATTTGAATTTGTATGTCGATTTTCTGCAATGGAGGATGTTTTTTGTGCGTTGGTCTATTATGCGTTTACAGTGGGAGAAAAAAAAAGATTGACTTAAATAAACATTTTTTTCCACGATAATGTAACAATGAAATCCTGCAAGATCCCAGCGATGACTGAGGACGAGAGGATACAGTGGACCGTCAGCAGCTTTTAAAGCTGATGTTTAGACATGTTTTGGTTTCAAAACGAATAAAAGCAGTTACGAGCAGTAGTCTGTAAATTCTGCAACAATAGAGTCAAATACTCGGACGATACTACAAATATATCCTTGTTCCTACAGTATCGCAATATATTGTATCGTCTCTGTATCATGATATGTATCGTATCACCAGATCCTTGCAAATATTCACACATATTTTGCGGGTTTACTCTTTTTAAACATATATTTATGTACATTTATGTACTTGTTTTTATTGTTTATATCAATGTTTTTAGTACTTTTCAGAGTTTGTGTGCAACAGTGTGTTGTGTGTGTGTAATCTACCTGTGAAAAAATAAGTTTTTTACGTGTTTGATGCGTTTTAAAGCATTACTTTAGTCAAACCTGCGCATTAGTTTCAACAAAAGTCTTATAAAAACAGGAGAAATATCAGATTGAAACAACGAATCCAACAACTGTTATAATAATTAAAATGAAAACAAATATTTAAAATAATAACCGAGATGGGAAGGTCACAGAGCAGAGGGTTCTGGACAAGTCGAGCGAGTCCTTCTTCAAAAATATCCAGAATCTCAGAATGAGGCAGATTCTCCACGTCTTCTTCTTCATCCTCAGCCGCCATGTTGGTTGAACTTCCTTCCGCTTCTTCCTTCTGTGCGTCCAGACTCTGTTCCTCCATCACTGAAGCCTCGTCAGGAGAAGAAGAGAAACATTTACAGCATGACTGTCGCTAACCGGAAGCTAGTATGTAAACAAAGTGCTCGTCCGGCTATGAATGTAATCCGGAGGAAAAGAAGCGCAAAAAATTTAAAAAAATGTTCCTAGAGTTAAAAAATGTTATAAAATAAACGTTATATTTCTGTTAAAATGACCTTCCTTCTGATATAGACTGCGAACTAGTATCTGAGCCTGGTAAATTAAATATTACAATTTAATTAA
The DNA here is from genome assembly GCF_982586985.1 of Callionymus lyra. Classification (NCBI taxonomy): domain Eukaryota; kingdom Metazoa; phylum Chordata; class Actinopteri; order Syngnathiformes; family Callionymidae; genus Callionymus; species Callionymus lyra. Next base: position 11,860,100 of record NC_141832.1, on the reverse strand, counting down.
CGAATTTAATATTTTGTATTAGTATATGGTTTTATTTTGACTAAAAAGTAAAAATAAACAAACTATTTATTTAATTCACTTGTGGGGAATTGTACACTAACGATGCTTTGTGTTTTCTGTGGATTTTTCACAGTTTTTAGTTTGACAACCTTTTTCGCGAGTGTATTTAAAGGTCTCTTCTATTTATTTTTATTTTATTAAATGTATCATCTTTTCAACATGCCGTCCTTTATTTGGATCTGGGGTGAATGGACATCTCACTATTATAGCAGCAATTTGTTTTTGTATTTAAATAAATAAAGCTATTATAATTTTTGAAATTGTATTTTATTTTAAAGGATACGTTCGTTAGTAAATAAATAAAACCACATTTTAACTTATTGTTATTAATGCATTATTAAAACAATGGAAATTACCAATACGTTTTAAAAACGTTTAATTGAATTCTAAAAATCGTGAGAACGTTGGTAGGCGCTTTGTTTCTCTTTAGTGTTTCACGCCGAGCCGTAAAAGCTGTGACACCTGTTTTACATCAGCTGGTGTCTTGACACATGAGCGACACGTTTTAAGTTCAAACTTTGAATTTAAACGTGTTATTTAAAATCTAAATCGCCGTCTCGGCTCCACATCTCAGTCCGCTGTCATGCTGATGTTCTGTCCAACGTGTGGGAACGTGTTGATAGTGGAGGAAGGACACAAGTGCCTGAGGTTCGCCTGCAACACTTGTCCGTACGTACACAACATCACACGAAAGGTAAACAACACGTGAACTTTTAATCCTTTTTAGTTTCTGAAATAATGTCGTTTCCACGTCAACTGCAGGTGAATAACAGGAAGTATCCGAAGCTCAAGGAGGTGGACGATGTTCTTGGAGGAGCAGCAGCCTGGGAGAACGTGGACTCCACTGCTGGTGCGTTTAAAAGTCTCTCAACTTTCACGTGTGATTCGATACAACTGTTTTTTATGTATGTGTGTAAATACAATTTATGTATATTTTAACCTCACATGTTTGCAGTTTTGTCTCAAGTTTGAATTGATCAAGATAACCTTTTAGTTCAGCACTAATTCCATTGTTGTTTTTTTTGTTGATTTTCTGTTTAGTTTTAGTTAATTATTTACGTATTGTTGATTATTTATTTCATTTTGTTGGTTATTTATTTTCTTGAATCCGTCTTAATGTTATGCATGGTGAGTCTGAGAGGACCACAATTTCATTTATGTAAGTAAGTAAGTAAGTCATTTTTATTTGTATAGCGCTTTTCTAGACCAGGGTCACAAAGCGCTTAAACAATCAAAACAATATTCAATAAAGTATATACTTTAAAGGTCAAGATAAAACTGATAACACAACAGGAGTTCCAGAAAAATGAAGGAAAAGCCTGAACAAATAAAAACGTCTTATTTGACAACAAAAGAACTTGAAATTGGACAAACATTTCAACTTGTTGTAAATGTATATATAATTGAACTGTAATATTATCAAGATAAAAGAGTGAAACTTTGAAAACGCCTTACGATGACTGTCAAAATACAAAACCTATTAACGTGAAAATCTCTTTACTTGAAAAGAGTTGATATCTTATTCTCTCCAGTGACACGTTTTGATCTGTGCTTCCAGAAAAGTGTCCCAAATGCGAACACGCCCGAGCCTACTTCATGCAGATCCAGACCCGCTCGGCGGACGAACCCATGACCACTTTCTACAAGTGCTGCAACGCTCAGTGTGGACACCGATGGAGGGACTGACGTGTATCTCCCTGGACTTGTTTACTGTATATAAAATGTATGTTTACTGCTCATGTCTTCACAGTTGTATTCACCAGAATACTAAAAAAAAAAAAACGATAATAAAAAATTATATAAAATCATAAGGATGTTTTATTGTATTGTTGATGCATAGTTACAGTCATTTCTTGAATTCTTAAAAATAGGTTGTTTATATGGTGGTTTTTTTTCCACGAATATCTTTTTACTAAATCAAATTGTTACTTTTTAAGGCTAAATAGTAAGTAAGTAAGTAATTTTTATTTGTATAGCGCTTTTCCAGACCAGGGTCACAAAGCGCTTAAACAATCAAAACAATACTCAATAAAGTATATACTTTAAAGATCAAGATACAACTGATAACACAACAGGAGTTCCAGAAAATCAAGGAAAAGCCTGAACAAATAGAAACATCTTAAGATGTTTCTTGAAGGAGTCAGTAGATCCATCAAGAGCAAAGAGAGAGGAAGATCCTTCCAAAGCTTAGGAGCAACAGCCTGGAAGGATTTCTCTCCTCTGGTCCTGAACCGTGTGCGAGGAAACATCAGTAGATTCTGATCCACAGACCTCAGAGCCCGAGCTGGGGTGTAAGGCTGGATCAGATCAGTGATGCAAGGAGGAGCCTGACCATGAATAGATCTGAAAGTAAGAACCAGAATTTTAAAGTTGATCCTGAAAGAAACTGGAAGCCAGTGAAGAGTTTTAAGGATCAGGAGAAATGTGAGTTCTTCTACTAGAGCGGTCAGAATCTCTCGCTGCAGAGTTTTGTATAAAGTGCAGGCGAGACAGCTGCTTCTTGTTAAAACATGAAAACAAACTGTTGCAGTAGTCCAGGTGAGAAGACACACACGCATGGATTACAACATTGTTGATGCGTAGTTACAGTAATTTCTTGAACTCTTAAAAATACGTTGTTTTTTTATATATCTTTTTACTAAATCAAATTGTTACTGTTTAAGGCTAAATAGATGATTCATTTACATTAACTATCTTTAACTTCCGTTCTATTTTTTTTTTACAGAAAGTACAAATCTATATATTCCTTAAAACGTTGACACGGTCCGAATGCGATCGAATGGTCGGTTCGATTTGCCTAAAATCCAAAATGCTGCTCTTTAAACTTCCACTTTTCACCACAGCCGCCCTTTCCGGCGGGCGGCGCTCTAACGCAAAACGAACGCGTTTCCCCCCCTCTTCTCTCGGCGACAGCCAATCAGAGGCGCGGGTTGGACGTTCGCACGAACCTCTGGCTAAAAAAAAAAAACAACAGCTCCGCTCGGTTCGCTTCCTGTTAGCTTTTACACATTAGCCTCCGACGACAACGACAACCGGGGGAAAAAATGTGGATTTAGGCGAAGAGTCGTCGCTCCTGGTTGACTCTTGAACTTATCCGCCAGTGAGGAGCCATAGTCGGAGACTCTGACGCGCCGTTAGCTGGGAAAAATGGGATCCATCCTGAGTCGCAGGATCGCGGGTGTGGAGGACATCGACATCCAGGCGAACTCGGCCTACAGATTTCCTCCCAAATCAGGTAAATAACAACAGATGAATCCAAACTGTGTTCGTGGTAAATTGTCTAGTTCTATACGTGCAGTATTAATACATGACACTGGTGTATACATGGTGTTTATTACAAGATGTCTCCTGGCGTAGTTACGTGTTTATTATCTATATTTATAATAGTTTTAAAGGCGAGAGTTCTGGCATCGATCAACCATGACTTTAGTATCTCAATTTATTTCAAAATGTTTATAGATGACATTAGACTAAGGAAACGTCTTCTTGACGTTTAAGAAACATCCTTTAAGAAACATCTTAAGACGTTTCTATTTGTTCAGGCTTTTCCTTGAATTTCTCGAACTCCTGTGTTGTTCTCAGTATTATCTTGATCTTTAAAGTATATACTTTTTTGAGTATTGTTTTGATTGTTTAAGCGCTTTGTGACCCTGGTCTGGAAAAGCGCTATATAAATAAATATTACTTACTTACTTACTTACTTACTTACTTGATGGACTCATACTGCAGTTTTTAGTTTTTTTCTTTTTGTACTTTCTTGATTCTAAATGTCTTATAATAGAATAATAGAGATTCAATTCAGGTTAAACATACCAACGCTTTGTTCCGATGTATGCAAGTAAGTAAGTAAATAAATTATATTTGTAGAACACTTTTCCAGATCAGGGTAAGTAAGTAAGTCATTTTTATTTATATAGTGCTTTTCCAGACCAGGGTCACAAAGCGCTTAAACAATCAAAACAATATTCAATAAAATATATACTTTAAAGGTCAAGATAAAAATGATAACACAACAGGAGTTCCAGAAAATCAATGAAAAGCCTGAACAAATAAAAACAATCGAAACAAAACTCGTAGAATATATACTTAAAAGATCAAGATAACACTGAGAACAATGTGTGAATGTCTGTATATCGACAAGCAGAAGTACTATTTTTATTTCCCTCTTTCTAACAGGAAACTACTTTGCCAGCCACTTTTTCATGGGAGGCGAAAAGTTCGACACGCCACATCCTGAGGGTTATCTTTTCGGGGAGAACATGGACTTGAACTTTCTCGGGAATAGGCCGGTTCAGGTAAAAATTATGACGGCACTAAAAGTGATTTTTGTAAATTAAAACGTATATATATATATATATATTTATTTATTTTTATTTAAGTTTCCGTATGTGACGCCTGCACCACACGAGCCGGTGAAAACTCTGAGGAGTCTGGTGAACATCAGGAAGGACTCGCTGCGTTTGGTCAGGTGAGGAGAAGGAGAGGAAGTGGTGTGCGGCGGCGATTGACCAGTAAGTAAGTAAATTATATTAAATGTCTTTTCAGGTACAAGGACGACTCGGACGGTTCGGGAGAGGAAGGAGCGAAACCGAAGGTCCAGTACGGCGTGGAGTTCACGTTTGATGCGGACGCTCGCGTGGCCATCACTCTCTATTGTCAAGCGTTCGAGGAGTTTTCCAACGGGATGGCCATGTAAGGACAACACTCAGTCGGTCTTCAGAGAATTAAATTTGCTTCCTCTAATCCCACCTTATTGTCATTTCCAAACTCTTCAACCAGTCGTTCCTACCGTGTGATTCGTCACATTTCTTAATCTCACTTTTATTATTAGCGGGAGTTAAGCCTCGGAGCACAAAGACTAGAATAGACTGTGAGGTTCCTTAGCAACCACTGGTTACCATGGATACAGCAGATAAGACACTAGAGGAGATGAAAGTGAGTTCACAGAAGTTCTTGTTGAGACGCGGAGCTGACTTCCTTTTTTTTATATCGACTGTCATCGTCACTCGTCTCCTGATAATAGCTGTAACCATTGCCAACATGACCACGGATCTCTTTAGGGTCTTGACCGTGCCCTCTGACCCCGCAGCTACAGCCCCAAAGAGGCGACTCTGGCATCTGAGACCGTCCACTACAAGCGAGGGGTGAACCAGCAGTTCTCCATGCCGTCGTTCAAGATCGACTTCTGCGACTGGAAGGAGGAAGACGTGAGTGTCCGAACATTGAGAATCTAAACAGGAGATTGTTGCCAAATCATCTTTCTTTCTTCAAAGCTGAACTTTGACCTCGATCGAGGCATGTTTCCCATGGTCATCCAAGCGGTGGTGGACGAGGGAGACGGTAGTTTTTTTTTTTAATGAAGAGTTAATGTTTGTTAATGCAGTTCAATAAATCAGAACTTTGACCCTGTTGCAGAGTGTCTGGGTCACGCCCACGTGCTGCTGGCAGCGTTTGAAAGAGTGCGTAACATTTGTTAACTTAATACACGTGTGTGTGTTGCTGTGAAAAATCTTAACCTGAGTTTTCTTTCCTCCTCAGCACGTTGATGGCAGTTTTTCAGTCAAGCCCCTGAAACAAAAACAGATTGTAAGTTTATGATTCATTTAAAAAAAAAAAAAAACAAGCACGAAATACTCATCCTATAAATAGAATTAATTACTGCACCCACATCACTTATGGGTGAACTCCCATGATGCCTTTCTACACACTGCTCTATTAACACTGCTGATTTGTCAGTCCAATACTGTTTTAAAATTCTACATTTGTTGCTATGTCAGAAGTAATCAACAGCTGTCTGGTTGGCTGGGCGGCAAAGCATCATTAGGGCTGTTCAGGTCATCACTAGTGAGAGGGATGCCACCTCAAAATCCTAATGTTGAATTTGCGAGTTCAAATAAATGTGGTAATGTTAGTGAAAAGTGCAATGGTCCCTTCTGTAGATTTTGTTAAATGTGGGGGTGTTTTCAGAACATGCAGAAAGGAACACTGTATTGCACTTTTGTATTTTTAATATTCCAAATTTTTTAAATTAATGTCAACTTGCCTAAATAGTATCAATGTAAAAAAAAGATGTAGAAAAGATCTAAAGTTTCTCCAACACCTGAAGAAGAGACCTTCACATTACTCGACTTGTTTATAGTGTCAATATTTTTTTTAAATCATGATGATTATAAAAGTATTTTTTTTAAGGTTAAAGCAGTCATTTTAAAACGAGTTGTTTGTGATTAAGTTGTTTATTTTTCGTGCAGGTGGATCGTGTCAGCTACCTCTTACAGGAGATCTACGGCATTGAAAACAAGAACAACCAGGAAACTAAGGTTTGAAGCCAGTTTTTCAAAAGTGTCTTGATTAAAAAGCCACTCGTGTGACTCGTGTTTCCTTCCCTCCGGCCCTCAGCCCTGTGACGACGAGAACAGCGACAACAGCAACGAGTGTGTGGTGTGTTTGTCCGACCTCCGCGACACGCTCATCCTGCCGTGCAGACACTTGTGTCTCTGCAACTCCTGCGCCGACACGCTGCGCTACCAGGCCAACAACTGCCCCATCTGCAGGCTGCGTCAGTAACCGACGCGACATGTTCGTAGCTAATAAAAGTCTTTAACTGTCGTTTCCTCCCGCAGCCTTCAGAGCGCTGCTGCAGATCAGAGCGGTGAGGAAAAAGCCCGGAGCGCTCTCGCCCGTCTCCTTCAGTCCGGTCCTGGCTCAGACGATGGACCACGACGAGCACTCGGTGAGATCCGCGCTTGTCGCCCTCCGTTAGCGTTTTTTTTTTTTTTTTCGCTAACCGGCCCCATGTGTGTCAGCAGGGCACGGACTCCGTACCCCCCGGCTTCGAGCCCATCTCCCTTCTGGAGGCGCTGAACGGCCTCTGCTCGGTGTCGCCCCCCGTCCCCACGGCGCCGCTGTACGACGACATCAACTTCAGCGGCGAGCGGCAGCTCGGCTCCCCGGAGCACTTGAGCGACGGCGGCCTGCAGAAGGGCAAAGTCAGCAAGTCGCCCGACAGGTAGAGTCGCACACAGAACAAGTGTTTTCACAGCAGTTTTTACTATTTAAATGACGTTTTAAAGAGGCGGTCGAACCAGAAGGAAAGAGGAGTGAAGAAAAATAACTTAAAAGAATGAAATAAACGCTGCTTTAGAAGAGACTGTATCCTCTTGTCCTTAGTCAGCTCTGCTGTATTTCATTGTTTCTTTAGCTAGTTTTAATTGCTGTAAATATTTGCAAAATATTGTAAAGAAAATAAATATTTTTTATATCTTCTACACCCTTTATTGAAATAAAAACCATAAAATAACTACTATAAAAATTAGGTTATTCGAAAATGATATAAAAAAAAAAAATCTTTGTATCTTTTCAAGTGTATCAATATTTTACATTCCTTTATGAATGAGTCATACAGTATAAAAATGTGTACCAATGATATAAAGCAGGGGGTGTTAACGTTTCTAGATTGTTTATAATTGCGTTTACTAATTTTTACTAAGTGTAGTTGAGGCTTGTAACCGGTTACATGCAGTTGCGCTACAGAAGTTCTGACCCGATTCAACCCTCCCTCCATAATCCCATTACAGCAAAGCCCTTCCAGGAGTTATCAGTAGCCTCATAGTATCACTCCACAAGGCTAAATACTATCACTCCAGGAAGCTTCATAGTATGACTCTCGCTTTAAGGTATTATAACCCTGTGTAATACCATAAACACTTGTATTATTCAAATTGCTGTACGTGTCAAAGTGTTCAACATTCTTTCATAAAAGCTGTTCTCGCTGTCAAAGTCTGTAAACTTTATTGAGTCCTGCGTCACATGACCAAAACGACCACGACTCATTGGTCAACAGAAGCTCGGCGTCAATTAAAGGTTAAATGTTATGATTTAATATCCATGTAACTGTTTATGAAGGTGGATGTTGACACCCCTCATGCAAACTACCTTATTTAAAAAACATTTTTTCCCCTTGCAATTTTTGGTGTGCGGACAAAACCCCACGAAAAAAAATTGGGTCACCTAAATGTAGGCAGTAAGGGCTGCATATGTCCCACAAGCCATATTTTACCCACGTCCAAAAGGTAGACTGTAATAAGTAGAGCTGCAGCGATGTGTAGACTCTTTCAAAATAAAGTTTTTTTTTTCCTGTCAATCGTTCCAGCACTCTTCGGTCTCCGTCCTCTCCGATCCAGGAGGAGGACGAGGAGAAACTGTCGGAGATGTCGGACGCTCAGCCTCACACTCTCCTGTCCAGCAGTCCTGCTCCCACAGATGTAAGTCCACGCAAACATGATCACCATCATCATCGTCTTCACCACCATCCGTGTCTCCTCCAGGCGACGGCTACAGAGGACGCCGCAGAGTCTTTGTCCCCGGATGACGGTAAGTGTCGCCTTTGGTCTCATTGAGGATGAAGAACGTTCTAGTGACTGTTCCTGCTGTCCTCTGTGGTCCAGAAGACAGGCTTCATGCCGGGGCAGACATCCTCCAGGACTGCAGCAGCGAGCGCAGCAGTTTGACCAAGACAGAGAGTGGAGACCCCGGTGACGTGTCTCTGCCTGGTGAGTCGCGTTTGTTTTTTCCGATTTATCTACAAGACCCCGGACTCCTTTCTCTTCTGCTGTGACACTGAAATCTCTCTGCAACTCCATCGATAACTGAGATGAAAATATTAGTGGAAGAGTAATTAAACATGGTCTTGTCTTAACTTTATTTTCATAAAACTATTGAATAAGATACACAAATGCATATTTATTTACACAAGGATGTCAAAAGCCTTTAGCGCAGTTTAATGTTGTGTTATAGAATTTAATAACATCTCTGTATGTCTAAGATGGTCCAGGAAAAAAAAATGCTTTGCTGCTTTTGAAAACTTCTTAGCAAATTTTACATTATAACAAATTGATAAACTATCCATGCGTTCAACATTCATGCCAGTAGTTAAAAGTAAACGTTTAAAAAAACAAACCATTGATTATTTGAGGTAATGATCACGACACACGACACAGAAGCTGCTGAGGGCTTAAAGAAGGGTAACCCTGGATGGTCTTAAGACTTATGTTTACTATATGAGCCACAGAGCTAATGGGGTAGATAGTGTAGGACTTCTCCAGCTCTCACTGCTTTGGACTGCTACTTCCTTTTTTTTGCATGTCACTTCAGCTTCAGGTTTACCTAACCTCTCTGCCGCCCTGTCCCTTCACTCCTTCCTCGCTCTGACCAGCTCTAGGTCCAGACTCCTGCTCTATTGGTATGGAGGAGTAACTGTTGTGGGTATGTAGGCTGGTGGCCACTTCCTGGTCCGGCCTCTATAACTCGCTGCTTGTTCGCCCCCCCCAAGGTTCGTCCGAGTCGACCGAAAGCCTGAAGAGTCAGAGCACAAACTGCTCCAGCCAGCCTCTACTTTGTCCGACAAGCAGCCTTCACATGGAGGACGAGCGCCTCGGCCCCTGACCCGCCCGTCACCCCCCCGGCTTCACGTGACACTACAGAACAAAGCCCTCATCTGTGGTGTTTACGTGGACCGTCACAGCGGTTCCATGTAAACACCCGGTGATTTTTAACAGTGTTTCTGAAGAGATGATTTTTTGCTCTCATGTGTATTCCAGAGATATTTAAGCACACTTACATCGATTCTTTTTACCATAGCAACACTAGGATCTGTTTTTAAACTATGTACTTACTCATGAAATATTTGACTGAAGACTTGTTTTGTGTGTGTTTTTTTTTCACTCCAACCAAAATGTTCATTCCAGGTCAGGTTTTTATGATTTTCGTGTACGCTAACAACCAGAATATATACGTGTAAATACAGAACATAACAGTTAACGTGTGAAACAATAATACGAGCTGCTGCAACAAGCTTAGACGCTCCCGTGGCACCGTGAGTGAGCTTGACGTCAGATCTGCGCAGTGTTTTAGTGACGCTTACTGTGATGTAGCTGCAGCCGGGGATCCAACCATCGACTCCTTCTCTCGCCCTGATCCTCCACAGTTCCACCACATAGCTGTACGTGCCTTTGCAAACATTCAAAACTGCTGCTTCTTGCATTGGACACTAGTCGACTTCTAAATGCTCGAAATATGCGATTAAATCTTGTTGATTTTTTTGTTGTTGTTGTCGCTACATCACCTCATCAATGTATCTTATAATCTATGATGAATTAACGGTTAAAGAGCATCACATAAAACAGCATTGCATGTGAATTTTCTTTTTTTTTCCCCCCTTCCTCTGTGCCATTTCAACATGACACCGTGCCTTCCTGTCCCTGTTCTGACCACTCGGACCTGGTATCCAGGGCGAAACTCACAGTAGGTGGAGTGTGTGGTTCTCTGTAAAATCTCCTCCCGTGTACAGCAGCATGTGTATAACAATAAAGAACAAAGATTGAATACCTGAAATGGCTCGTTCTGCTTTGAGAGGCTCATAAACATCACACACGTGATGTACAAATTGCACAACACTGATAGACACACCCAAGTCTATATGATATTCAGGACATTTTCGCCAAACATGCCTGAAGGTGGTTTACATGGACAACTCTTGTCCAAGGTCCAAACGACAGTTAAAAAAAGAATCTAATATAAATTAAGATCCCTCTCGTGGTCTAGAAAGAAAAGCCTTAGAAATTGCATACACATGGGCCGGACTTGTGTATGGTTTACGAGGACATTACTGTCTTACAAGGACCCAATACAACACTCTTACATTTATTTGCCAATTGCGTCACACTTATTAGATCTCGATAATAATCCCTTTTGGAATAAATATTAACAGAATACCCTAAAAAAAATGAATGTATGTAATTGTCTAAGGATTCTTAAATTCTCTCTTCTTTTTTTAGTAATGTTATTTCAGAATTAGAGAAAATGTAAACGTTTCTAATCCAATCTAAACAACCAGACTAGTATAAGAAGAGCAACATTATATTCATAAATCATTGGGTTTGACAAACAAAAATGTATTGGTTGTACTGGTTGTCAGGAAATTAATGTCACATATACGTAAAGAACAAAGACAAGTGTATTAAATAAAAAATATTGGTCACATTATTGTAGTATCTTTTTAACAATTCGTTCTGCTTTGGCTTCGTTTTAAGAGACTTACTTCTGTTAGTTCTTCTCATGTACTAGTAGAACTTGAGTTACATCCAGGTAACTAATATTTCTATTTTGTAATATCAGAAATTTGTCAATAAATGATAATAAAATAAAAACCTGCTTGTTTGTAGCTGATGCTAAAAGGCTAACATGCAACAGTGTTGACTGTCTTTGAAATGTGTATATATACAAATGTCTCACGTCAAATAGTAAGTAAGTACTTTATATTGTGCTTCATCTCAAATTCCATTTGGATACTTTTGCGGCTCAAACATATGCCAGGGTGTATTATTTTGAAATGAATTAATCTGAAAATATTGACTAATATTAACTAATAAAATGAAATATTGACATGTGTTTTTTAACATAAAGTGACAAAACACAACTTCTTCATAACACCAAAAGTGTCCTTTGTTACCAAAAGCGTGCGGGGTATAATAAGCCTGCTAAGCTTCCAATACTGTGGATCCAGACACGAGTGTGTGTACTTAGAACCTTGTTTACCGCAAAACCTCCTTCATTTAATTAGCCGGTGCTAAAGCTCTCAGGCACATCAGCACCTGTCACTCAAGACAAATCTCCCGCTCAGACTGTGCGATTAAATGGTCCACATGCCCTTCAGCTCCAAAAATGTGCATCGCCGCTGAGCTCTGGTTCACAACAACAATAGTCAAGACTCAAATCACTTTTGACAAGTGAATCAAAATCATTTTTCAAGACAAATTGACGTCACTCTTTCGAAAATATGAAGAGTAGCAACAGTTATGGTTGAGTTATTATCAATCACACACCCTGTTGAACTGCCATTCAGTGAGAAAATACAACTAAAAACAAGGGGTGTTGGAAAATACTGATAGAAACGATACATCGGTGTATTTTTTTCGATGATACTGTATCAATATTCAACAGCAGTGTACTGTTTTGGGTGTTTTTTTCTTTCAAATCTTGTTTTAATTGTATGATAGTTATTGAAAGGGTTGTTAAAATCAAATGTGTATAATATCAAATTTTAATTACTGTATATATATTTTCTATTTATTTATTTATATATATATATATATAGAGTCAAGAACTATAAATAGCATTTATTCATTTTTCTGCTGCAATTAATCTTCTGCTCTCCAATTGGCAGAAGTCTTTTCCAGCAATGACTGAGGACGAGAGGATACAGTGGACTCACGTTTCGACACACAAACGAAAGTAGTTAGAACTTCGTCTAGAGTCATGTGGTCTGTAAATTCTGCAAGAGTCCACATTTGCAAAGGATTTGTAGAGTTTAGAAACACGTGCAGGCTACTTTGAAGGGACCTTTCCAGCAATGACTGAGGACGAGAGGATACAGTGGGCTCACGTTTCGACACACAAACGAAAGTAGTTGGAACCTCGACAAGAGTCATGTGGTCTGTAAATTCTGCAAGAGTCCACATTTGCAAAGGATTTGTAAAGTATAGAAACACGTGCAGGCATTCACCCTACTTTGAAGGGACCTTTCCAGCAATGACTGAGGACGAGAGGATACAGTGGACTCATGTTTCGACACACAAACGAAAGTAGTTGGAACCACGTCAAGAGTCATGAGTCCACATTTGCAAAGGATTTGTAAAGTATAGAAACATGTGCAGGCATTCACCCTACTTTGAAGGGACCTTTCCAGCAATGACTGAGGACGAGAGGATACAGTGGACTCATGTTTCGACACACAAACGAAAGTAGTTAGAACCACGTCAAGAGTCATGAGTCCACATTTGCAAAGGATTTGTAAAGTTTAGAAACACGTGCAGGCATTCACCCTACTTTGAAGGGACCTTTCCAGCAATGACTGAGGACGAGAGGATACAGTGGACTCACGTTTAGACACACAAACGAAAGTAGTTACAACCTCGTCAAGAGTCATGTGGTCTGTAAATTCTGCAAGAGTCCACATTTGCAAAGGATTTGTAGAGTTCAGAAACACGTCCAGGCATTCATCCTACTTTGAAGGGACCTTTCCAGCAATGACTGAGGACGAGAGGATACAGTGGACTCACGTTTCGACACACAAACGAAAGTAGTTAGAACCTCGTCAAGAGTCATGAGTCCACATTTGCAAAGGATTTGTAAAGTTTAGAAACACGTGCAGGCATTCACCCTACTTTGAAGGGACCTTTCCAGCATTGACTGAGGACGAGAGGATACAGTGGACTCACGTTTCGACACACAAACGAAAGTAGTTAGAACCTCGTCAAGAGTCATGTGGTCTGTAAATTCTGCAAGAGTCCACATTTGCAGAGGATTTGTAGAGTTTAGAAACATGTGCAGGCATTCATCCTACTTTGAAGGGACCTTTCCAGCAATGACTGAGGACGAGAGGATACAGTGGACTCACGTTTCGACACACAAACGAAAGTAGTTAGAACCTCGTCAAGAGTCATGTGGTCTGTAAATTCTGCAAGAGTCCACATTTGCAGAGGATTTGTAGAGTTTAGAAACATGTGCAGGCATTCATCCTACTTTGAAGGGACCTTTCCAGCAATGACTGAGGACGAGAGGATACAGTGGACTCACGTTTCGACACACAAACGAAAGTAGTTAGAACCTCGTCAAGAGTCATGTGGTCTGTAAATTCTGCAAGAGTCCACATTTGCAGAGGATTTGTAGAGTTTAGAAACACGTGCAGGCATTCACCCTACTTTGAAGGGACCCTTCTAGCAATGACTGAGGACGAGAGGATACAGTGGACTCACGTTTCGACACACAAACGAAAGTAGTTAGAACCTTGTCAAGAGTCATGTGGTCTGTAAATTCTGCAAGAGTCCACATTTGCAGAGGATTTGTAGAGTTTAGAAACACGTGCAGGCATTCACCCTACTTTGAAGGGACCTTTCCAGCAATGACTGAGGACGAGAGGATACAGTGGACTCACGTTTCGACACACAAACGAAAGTAGTTGGAACCTCGTCAAGAGTCATGTGGTCTGTAAATTCTGCAAGAGTCCACATTTGCAAAGGATTTGTGGAGTTTAGAAACACGTGCAGGACTTCATCCTACTTTGAAGGGACCGGTTCAGACCCCAGATCAGCGAAAGAGAGGAGGAGACAAGAGAGGGTCGGCTTCACAGCAGCAGCATCGGTTGAAACACAAGCTTCACAGAGACAGTCAGACCTTCTCAGCTCCAAGTCCTCAAGGCAACCATGACGCAGCAGGTCAGCGGGTCTCCGTTCCTCAAGCCCTTCTTCCTCCGGGCGCCGGTCCGAGGGCTCAGCTCCCTGAGGCGAAGGCGACACACTCTGCCGGCCAGCGAGTTCAGGAACCTGACGCCGCAGGACGCCATCAGCGTGTTTGAGATCGAACGAGAAGGTAAGATCGACTGCAGGGGAAGAAGTACAGAAAGTCTGTGTTGACTTACACATATAGACCGTTTTTTAATCATTTTAGATGGTCGATGGACAGCTACTATGGTCTTTATCTTTATCTTTAGACTTAGATTGTATCATTTTCTCTTTGTTTCTCTTTGTTCTTGTTCTTATTTTATTTTGATTTATTTTTTATGAAGAAATCGCTGTATTTTCTGTGGCTATTGGGAAAAAACAATTATAAAGTATCGTCTGGTTTCTTTCTTTAAGAATCACAATGCATATTTTTGAAAAAAATAAAATTCTTTTTAGCATTACCCAAGTAGTTAAGAACATTGTTTGTATATTTTTGTTATACAAAACTAAACAATTCTTTTTTTGGTTTCTGTGACTATAAACATATTTTTTACTAAACACAGTTTTTTTTTCGCAATTTTTACATTTATCTATGACTTTTATTGGTTATTAAAATATCGTTTTATTTTACTTAAACGCCTATTTTAAATACATACAACACAAATAAAGAATGAATCTTGTATAAAGTACACAGCTCTACAAATATAAATTACTTACTTAACAGGTGTTCCCTAAGATGGCTGATAGCAGCTAGCTAAGTTGTTGTTATCGTCTTTGGATTTGATCGATTTTGGATCAATTGGAGACGTTTTTAGACGACTTAGTATTCAGTTGTGTTTTCGGTTTATTATTCTTTGACTTGAACAAATGTACAAGTCGTAAAATTTACCCTAAATCACACAATTCAGACTAAACTAACGCGACTATTTTTGACTGTTTGCATATTTGTGACGTAAGCGGTCAGGTGACAAATCAGAATCAGAATCAGAATCCTTTATTTGTAGACAAATACAGTTTGTATTAAAAAAGATTCGATTTTTATTTACTTTATAAATATATTGAAGAGGTTTTATTCTTTATCGTCAAATAAAATCGAGTTATTTCAATCAAAAACTCTTTAAAAAAAAATTAAAAAAATAAACTTAAAATAAACAAGATTGCTTCAGTTAAAACATATATTTTCAAACGATTTAATGAAACTGTAGCTACAAAAAAAGCAAGTTTTTATTCTCATTATTACTATAATTAAAGGGGGGGAAACGTTTTTTCTTTCAATTGTTTTCATTTATTTAAGGAACCTAAAAATGTTTCTTTCTATTGAAATAACACCTTTATTTTAACTGAAGCAACTTTTATTTGTGATTAAAAATAACACCAAAAGATAAACTACCTTCTTATAAAGATACATAACCATGTGTTTTACATTTTTTTTTAAAAGGAAACATATTTAAAGAGATAATAATATTTCTATCTTTTCGCCCCTCAGCGTTCGTCTCGGTGTCTGGAGAGTGTCCCCTCACGCTGGACGAGGTCCTCAACTTCCTGGGTCAGTGTCCGGAGCTGTCCCTGGGCTGGTTCGAGGAGGGTCAGCTGGTGGCCTTCATCATCGGGTCGGGCTGGGACAAAGAGCGGCTTTCGCAGGTCAGTAAAAAACCACCACGATTTGTTAGCTCAAAACACTCTAAAGATTCTTTGATTTTAAATTAAAATTTGTACTTCCACAGGAGGCCATGACCCAACACGTGCCAGGAAGCTCCACCGTCCACATCCACGTGCTCTCCGTGCACCGCCATTGCCGCCAGCAGGGCAAGGGCTCCATCCTGCTCTGGCGCTACCTGCAGTACCTGCGCTGCGTGCCGGGCCTCCGCCGGGCCGTGTTGATCTGCGAGGACTTTTTGGTGCCTTTCTACAACAAGGCCGGTTTCAAAGGGAGAGGCCCGTCCGCCATCACCGTCTCCAGCATGCACTTCCAGGAGATGGAGCACATGCTCTGCGGACAGGCGTACACGAGGAGGAACAGCGGCTGCTAGTTTGCTACAAAAAAAAAAGGACTAAAAATGGATGATATCCGGATTGTAACATGGATGATGTGAAGTGAATTCTTGTTTGTAAATACTTTTTTGTTACCAATGTAAGATGTTTTCAGGTGAAAAGATGTTTTGAGAAATAAAAAGACAAGAGGCGAGACGGTTTTTTGTTTACATTTTTTTTTACTGTTCTCAGTTACATGTGAGTAGACGGGTAGTTAAAACACTACCGTGGTTTCAAAAAACAATCATCACTTCTTGAGAAGCCGTTAACAAAATAAAAGATAACATCAAGAGTGCTCAGCATACTGTAACAAAAATATGGCAGTAGTTGTTACATTTATCAACAAGGCACCAAAGGTATTAATATCTGATTTTTTTTTCTTTTTAAAGTTCCCTGCTTCTGTGAGGTTTGCCTGAATATTAATAAAATCTGTCTTTAGATGCACGATTGTAAAAAAAAAAAAGAAAGATTCTTCCTGTGTACCATCGCTGGCTGACTGAGTTTGAGAGTAGAAGAGCAGCTGGGAGCTTCGACGAGTGTCATACCTTTGGTTCACTGGACAGTGGACGACTGGCGGTGACTCTGTCCGGAGCGACACAGATGTACAGCCGGAGTCTTCGCCTATTTTTCTCACGATTCATTTTTTAAATGTACTATCGTTGTATGAGAAAAGAAAACAGTGGTCCCTTGCTACAGACAGTGAACTCCCATGATGCATTTCTACACACTGCTCTATTTAGTGACGGCTTAAATTAGATGTCGCTATGTCAAAAAGTCATCTGTGATTGGTTGGCTGGGCGGCAAAGCATTATGGGAGCATTGTCACTGATCCTGAGTAAGGTTATCCAGAGAATATACATTTAGTTTATAGAATTTGTTCATTTAAATTAAACAGTTGATTCTTTGTGGATTTATTTTTATCAGGGCCGGGTCTAGGCAGGGGCAAGAGGGGGCCTGGCCCCCTCAAATAAATGTTGTGCCCCCTCAAACTTACATGTAAGTAAGTAAGTAACAGCACAATGCCCCCTCAAAATTTGTGGCTGCCCCCTCATACATGCCTGTCTAGACCCGGCCCTGGTTTTTATGCAGAATAAACAAAGGACCACTGTATATAAAAATAATGTAGTTAAAAAGATGTATTATTAGGTTTGTGATGGAATTAACTTGATAATATGTGTAGGGTTTTGAAGCTAAAGTGCTAACGTAGCTGAAGTGCTCATCGTAAAAGACCTTAAGACGGAACGTTGGAAACATCGCGGCTGTACATCGGTGACGACTCTGAACAGAAACCGCCAGGGTTCAAGGATGAGTGGAAATTGACACACAAAGTAAAAAAAACATTCATTTTCACAGAGATGGAGAGACACACACACACTCACACACACACACACAAGGGGGGAGAGTGGACACACACACACACAAAAAAAAGGCGAATGTCTCGTCAGTCCAAACCTTTTTTTTGACCTCCACACTCGTCAGTGGAGGTGAGCGTTGAGGTCGTACTTTTCACAGAATTTGTCCGTGAACGGGATGCAGGTGAGGAGCTCGCACCAGTCGCACGTGATGGGGTAGACGTAGAAGAGGACCACCAAGCCCGAGAACAAACCCAGAAACACCAGCAGGAAGACGATGATCTGACAGCGCTTGCGGTACATGTCCATCCGGCCGAAGCTGATGTACGGCAGGAAGGCGAACGACAGGAAGAAGCCGGAAATGAAGCCGAAGATGTGGGCGAAGTTGTCGATCCACGGCAGGAGGCCGAAGGCAAAGAGGAATAGCACCACGCACAGCAGCTTGGTGAAGGCTCGCCAGGGCTGCGCCAGGATCTGCCAGCTCTGGAACAACTCCACGAACAGGCAGGCCAGGATCCCGAACTGAGAGCCGGCTGGACCCACCTGGAAGAGCGAGGAGAAGTCAATTATAAACGGTTTGAGAACTGTGAGGTCATACAGGGGTAAAAAAAAAGAGCGTGTATTGGCAAGAATCTGGTGATACGTATCACGAGATACAATAGATCGAGGATATATTTGTAGTATTGTCCGAGTACTTGACTCTGGTGTTGCAGTATTTACAGACCACATGACTCTTGACGAAGTCGTAACTGTTTTTAATTTGTTTTGAAACCAAAATATGTCCAAACATCAGCTTTAAAAGCTGCTGGAGTCGACTGTATCCTCTCGTCCTCAGTCATCGCCGGGATTTCATTGTTCCTCTAGCTGCGGAGGTGTATTGACTGCTGCCTCTAGCGGGCCGAAAATTTAATCGCAACACAAAAATGAGCAAACGCAGTGAATATTTGCATGTTGATTATGTTTTTTAATAAAATGTTGAGTAAAGAGTTCCATTTGAACACACTTTATTGAAATTAAAACTATAAAATAACTATATGATATGATAAAATATGATTTGAACATAAAAAAAAGAAGAATCAATACAGTGCTGTTCATATTGATACAGGATCATGACAAAAAACATGGCGAAATATCGGCATAACTTTATTTTCTCAGACCCCTGGGTAAAATTGTTTTTGCTTGTTTTTTTGTTTTTTAAATAAATATGCTGAATAGCTAACAGTGGATCTTTTCTTATAAACATTAAATAACAATGAAGTTTTAAAAGTTAATGGCAGTAGAAATAGAAGAGGGCTACACTGAATGGGCCTTTTTTGTTTCATATTATCAACACGTCTTCATAGTTGGTACTCTTGATATTCATAAGACTGTACAAAGGGGAAGTAAAACTATCGCAAAGTATAAGAACTTACTTACTTACTCAAAGCTCTTTCACATTTTAACCTTTCTATACTCTGAACTTATTTTGGAAAAGTATTTTTGCCTTCATGATTTCTCTGAGAGATTTCAATGCATCTGAATTGAAGACATTTTAAGACTAAGTTTATAACATATGAAAATCAATGAGGACATTTTTTAATTAAATTAAATTAAAACAGGGTTGCTTTGTATTAAGATTTTAGAGGGCTACAAATTGTAGCGTTTTGAATTTAAATTGGGGAGTTTGGAAGTAAAAATAGATTCGTTAAGTTAATCATGTTTTACTTACTAATTTAAAAATAATTCAGTTGTTGGCAGAAACAGAATTTATTTTATACATATAAATGTTCTTATTCCTTTATTTATTCATTTAGATAAATGCATTTTTTTTAATATTTCCATTTATTTCAATAATTTGATGCACGTAAAGTCAGTTAATAAAACACCTCTGTAATAATTCAGTTGACTTCAGAGAATGTTATCTACTGATACTCGGTTCCACTTGTTTCGACGTACTGTAGTAAAGTAATGAGGATTTCAAGACATTATTTCCCCTTTTTGTCTTAAATCCAACATTTTAAAAACGTAGAAATGACTGTGATTCGCATCACTCAGGTCCAGAGATATTTTATACATTTAGAAATAACGAATTGTATTTGAAGTTTTTGGACAAATTTTGAGTTGATGATTAAATCCCTGCGTCAGGGACTGTTTCAACAGACGCTTGACGCCCAGGATTCTTGCTTCACCTCAGCTCTGTACGGCAGGAAGATGGCAGAAGCCAAGTTGCCCGTGATGCCGCTGAGGATGTAGATGATGGAGATGCGAAGCCATCCCGCCAGCTTCTCCAAGTCTCTGAGGATGGTCATCTGGAAAGCCACGGACACCAGACAGTGGAGGATTCTGCAAGGACGAAAAAGGACGGAGTTGAAAATCCTCACGTGCCGAAGGGAGATTATCCGCCCGTGTCCGGCGAGGGCGAGCTCTCCACGGCTGACGGAGACGACTCCACCGATCAACGGAATTGCTAATGAGTCGGCGAGGTGGTCGGCACTCTGTTTAATCACCTGTGCGGCGGATAAGAGGCGGCTTGAAGATAAGGCGCTGAGGTCAGCGATGTATGATTATATGATCAAGACTATCAGAGGAAATTATGCTTTATAACTATTATTTGTTCACTTTATTAACCATCGACCAGGATTCTGCTTGAACAACACTTAGACACATTTATATAAACTTCAAAATAAATCATCAGGAGACATAAATATATAACATAATCTAATATATATATATATATATATAATATAAATAAATGAATTACCAGGCAAGGGATTAGAAAATAATGCTGCTACGATCCATTGACAATACCTCAATAAGTGCTACTTTGAGTTTATTTAAACCCATTTTTATGACGCATTTAAATCCCTATAAGGTCCGAAAAAACTAAAGATTACAAACCAAATAAAACAGGATTATGAGCTCAAATGAGGATTAAATGTAACAAGAGCAGCTGTAAATTTGGGGTCGATAATTTGGGGTTTCTTTTTTATTTTTTATTTATTTTATTTTTTATTTATTTTATTGTATTTTTTATTTTTTATTTTTTATTTTTTATGTATTATTTTTTATTGTTTATGAAAAATTGCTGGCTATTGGTAAAAAACAATTTCCGGAAGGAGACCTCCTGAGGGATCAATAAAGTTTTACCTTACCTTACCTTACCTTACCTTATAAAGAAACAACATATAAATGCTTTTTGTAAAAAAAAATAACAAAAAAACATCATTTGTGAGATAAGCTGCTTTAAATACATGACACAAAACTCAACTTGAACGTTCTCTACGAGCATCCAGACTCACCCAGCATGGAGGAAAAGTGACAGCCAGAGTCGATAAAACTGATCTGGGATCTCAGGGTTGAGAAAAGGCAGCAGTCCACAAACATCATCCATGCAGTGCACCTGTAGGTGACATTATATTTACTCACTGAGGAAATGAAGGTACAAACCAAACGTTGTCTATCGGCAAGAACGATACATACGATACAGCGACAACGATACGATATATTGCGATACTGTAGGAACGAGTATATATGTGTAGTATTTCCCGAGTACTTGACTCTGGTGTTGCACCACATGACTCTTGACGAAGTCGTAACTGCTTTCATTTGTTTTGAAACCAAAAAATGTCCAAACATCCGCTTTAAAATCTGCTGGAGTCGACTGTATCCTCTCGTGCTCAGTCACCGCTAGGATCTCGCAGGATTGCATTGTTCCTTTAGCTACAGAGGATGTCATTTCTGCATCTACGATCCAAAGTTAAATTGCAATAAAAAAGAATGAACACAGTGAATATTTTCATGTGAAGTGTACATAAAAAAATGTTTTATTTCAAACAAACTTTATTGTACTGTTCATAACAAAACGTAACTTATTGATATTCAACAGCACTCCATCGTTTTTTATTTTTTGTATTTAAATCTTATTCTATATCCTATTTTTTATATTTCTTTTAGCATTTATATTTCAATAGTTTGTATAACATAAAATGATTTCTATTTTAATTTTTATTAACATGTAAATATTCACTGGTTTAGATCTGTGTTGCAATTGAACGTCAGACCGCTAGGTGGCAGTGGCCACTACTCCCCCGCAGCTTAATAAGGCACAATGAAGTCCCGGGAGAAACACAGCTATTACTGAGGACCAGAGGATACAGTCCACTCCAGCTGATTTTAAAGCTCATGTCTTGGTTTCAAAATCAATTAAAACAGTTACGACTTGGCCCCTGTATCGTGATACACATTGTGCCGCCAGGTTGGAAGGTCAAAAAACACACTGTATGATTTAAAAAAGGTTGTTACAAAAATATCACAACAGTTGTGAGCACTTAAGCTTCAGTGCAGGACGGAGCGTTATAGAAGGTCCTTCATCCCAACTGGTGTCAGGGTATTTAACTCTTTACTTTAAATATCCTGATGTTAATCCGTAGTGTGTTTTTCTTCTTGTGTGTTTTTATTTTATTTTATTTTATTCTGTTAATAGTGTTAATTTTTTAATATTGTAAATAATTTGTATATTTTTAAGATCGTTTTATTTTATTATCTCTTTTATTATTTCTTTTTTTCCTTGCACTTTATTCTCATTGTGCTGTTTTAAAAGTGTGTTTCCCCTCTGGGGATGAATAAACGTATTCTATTCTATTCTATTCTATTCTATTCTATTCATGGAATTGTTGATGAAACAAATGCTGTAAAAACTATAAAAGGTAGGCCGAACCGTACATTATTCTATTAAACGACTACATTTTTAATTAGACTGTGATAAACAAAGCTTTATAAAAACATGGATTGTTTTATTTTCTCAACAACCAACAGCTGTGAGTGAAATCTTCTCCCCGGAGAGCCTGTGACGCCCGAAAACCTCACATATTTTATCTTTCAAGCCGACACGAGAGCCCCAAATAATAAGTGCGACATAAAGAGCCATTTACCTGGGAGCAGAGAGTAGCATCTCCGTGAAAGTAGCCCTTCATGAAATCACAATACTCCCGGGAAGTGATTTCACACCTGTCAGAACAAGGGTGAGAGTGGGTTGTTGTGGTGCCACTTGACACTTGAGCAGGTTTCTTCCTTTTTTTTTTCACGCCGCTCACCTTCCTTTGGTGCCGATGCAGCAGGGTCGCCCCGTGATGGCGCAGTCGATGTGAGGCAGGTTGGTGTGGTTCCCTGGGGTGTACCTGGTGCAGATCTGAGACAAGGGAGGGGAAAAAAAAAGAGTTACAAATCGTAGCAGCACTTCAGAGACCCCTCGGGGGGTGGGGGGGGGTCTCCCTGGAGGATTCGAAGTGGCACTCACCGGCCACTTGGTGATGTCATCGGGCCATTCGTGAGGCGGAAGTGAGGCGGGCTCCAGACAAATCCTGCAAATGGAGCCATTAGTGAGAAAAAAAAGGCTTGATTTTCTTCCCATCCACCATCGGGACCATAAGCACCTGGGATCTTGACGACACACTGAACCGTACTGTCTGGGTTTACCGTTCAGCAGCGCGGTGCTGGAATGCTTAGGCCACTTCACCCACACGGCCAGGGTACTCTAGAAGCCGCACACACACACACACAGATGGAGTTCAAGTAGAGTCGCAGCAGAGGAAAAAGAGTCGAAGATTTTTCTGCCTCACCGAGCATTCCTCCTCTGAGGTCTGGACACAGCCGGAGCGATCGTTGCGTACGCAGCAGGCCGAGTTGCGTTCAATGGCTCTTTTTTCCCTGATGAACTCGTGCACTTCCTTGTCTTGACGCATGCATGGAGAGAATTTGGCCCCCAAGTGGATCAGAGACTCCTGCGCGACACAGAAATGTGTTTAAAATGATTTTTCAAGGAGACATTTCTTGACCTACATCAGCGCTAATCTGGTATAATTATGAATTTAATAAATATAAATATTCTTTTTATCTATAAAATACTAACTCCACTTATAAAAAAAAGGGCTTTTATAACTAAAACAAGTGTCTGTTTATACCACTGCCAAAATGAACTTTACCAAATAAATATACATTGTTTTTACAATTTTTTCGTTACTTGTTTATGTATACAATACTCCCAATTTACTCCAATAATATATATTTTAAGACATTTACAACAAAAAATTGTTACTGTTGCCGTTTATATATTTTGTAGGCTCATAAATGGAAAAAATATCATCAATAAATAATAATAATAATAATAATTATTATATTTAATTACAATTATGAATATTTTAATACTATATATATAAATAAATATTTACAGTTGTTCAAAATATATTTTTTGCTAGAATAAATCTTAATACAATAAATATTATTCTTTTTTTGTGCAGTTGTTTTAAAGAAAAATACTTATTAATAATATTAATTTCCTTGTTAATCTATAAAATACTAACAAAAAATATATATTTTTTACATTTAAAAGAAAACTGTGTGGTGTGTTTCACTATTTGACTGCTTAAAATCATTGGGAATACTATAAATATTAATTGTTTTTTACAGTTTAAAAAAAAATTCAAAGCAATATCTCTTTATTAGTTCATCTACAGAACACTAACTTTCAAAAATTAATTATTTGAGTTTTCTCACGATAAATTGAAACACAATGTGCCTTAAAATAGAAAAAATCATAGACTTTAATTTTTTGCACTGTGTTTATTATCTTTTGTATTGTGTATTTTATTGTATACATTGTTTAAATGTATCTATTTTTATTTTCTACATTTTTTTAAAAAACAATTCCGGAATGTCCACAGCCACAAAAAAATCCATTGAAGTGTACTGGCGAATAAAGCTGCTCTTGAACCTTGAATAAGCATTTAAAATGTTCACTTAATGTTTAAAAATATATTTAGGATGTTAACTCACTGAGCTTGGCCCAATCCAGAAGTTCTCTTGCTGTACAAACTTAACATTTTCATACACTCCTTTGTTTCTTAGAACCTGCAGAAGAAAAAAAACACGATTAATATATATATTTTTAATGATTATAAATGAGAATTAATGAAGGGTAACTCACAGAATCAACCGTCTCGTGTTGGGAGAAGCCCACCGGTGCGATGCCGTAGATGCAAACTGCTAAAATGGTGATGAGCAAGTGGACAAAGGTGATCCAGTACGTGAAGAACGGCCTGAAGAAGAAGAAGACGACGGACGTCATTAGATGGTCGGGATCACAGAGACGAGGAGGTCTTCGCACCTGTGGTCATCCATGTCCTCGATCTGCCGCTTCACGTAACTGTCGATCCTCTTGCGGTAGGTCCGGTTGGTGAGTTTGCCGACCATCCCCAGCCCGTACGGCCTCTTCTCTCGGGCGAACAGCTTCTTGACCGGCACCACGATCCTCTGACCTCGTCGCTGTCCATCCACGCTCACCACTTCCTGACGCAGCGGAACCTTCGGCGGCCCCGGAGTTCCTTCTTTGGCTTTCCTCCACCCTCTCTCCAGGGGTCTGACGGGGAAAATCAGTGTATTTATTGCAAAATGTCATAATAATAATAATAAAGTTATCTCAATAGTCCTTAAAGTTCATAAAGAACTATATAAGTGGAGACAAAAAACGGGTCTCAGCGAATTAAAATGAGCAAATACTTATTTTTAAGAGGCAGAATCCTTGAGCAAAACCAGACTCATCCTGTTTTATTGCAATAAAGAAATCTCATTCTTGCTGCATATATTTGACTGTTTTTCATGGTTAATTGCTTAACATTTTTCATTTATATATTTTTTAACGTAATGAAGCAGAAATAATCAGTTAACAAGCAAATATGAAAGTATTTAAGTATTCAATTTGGGTTTTTATGGAATCATCGAAAGGTTTTCCAACTTAACTTTCCAACTCTTACTGCAATCACTGCAGCCAATGTGTGCACAATTACACATACAGTATATACTGATTGATTGAACAAAGCAAATAGGTGCATTTAGTAAAAATGTTCTGCTTCATAAATTGAGTGTGAAAATCCCTAAATTGCACATTCACCATATCAAATATATAACATGAGTCATACAAACTATTTTGAAACAATCTATAAGGCCAGCTTGTGCAAATAGCATTACAAAATAAGACACGGGGGGAACAAGTCTATTGTTGATTAAAACATGTAAAAACGGGAAAACTCTCACATTAATATCTATATAGCAAAATAAATTCAATCCACAACATCAAAATGAAAAATGATTTATCTTATAATTAAAAAGTAAAAGCAATTCATTGGGAAATGTGAAATATGCATGTGAAAATGTAATCTATTTTTCCTTTACAAAAACCGTTGAATGCAAAATCTTTGCTTTCAGGATACTTCATAATCCAAAATCGAAAATGTATATATATAAAAAGAAAATAATTAACATTATTTTGAATGAATGAGGGGCAATTTATTTCTCACAATGTTTTATTTCCTAATAATTCAAATATAGGTTCTTGTTTCAGAGTTAATTTAACAAGGACATGTGTTAAAAACAAGTACTTTAAATAAAATATAGTACATGTTGTTGGTTTTTTTCACAGGAAAAGTTGTCATTTGAACTCACAGCATGAGGTGACTTCTCTCCAGCAGCGTCTTGTCCAGAGCGCTGCCCGTCAGCTCGATATCATCCTTGCCGCCGCCGCCGCCTGACTCCGCCTCCTTCATGGCCGCCTCCGATGGCGACTCGAACACCTCGTCGGTATACGTGGACAGTTCCTCGTGCATCATGATGTCCTTGTTTTTTCGAAAAAACACAGTCAGGTCAACTTTTTGACTTTGGTAAAAGAGTGAGGCCGAGATCCTCACCCTGGCGAAGAAGGACGTGTCCAGCTCGTCTGGGAAGTCGATCATGTCCTCCTCCATGAAGCTGGCGGGCGTGAAGCTGCGTCGATTGGTCCGTCTCAAGGTGCTTTCTCGTATGGATCGACCCTGACGTGTGAAAAAAATCACACGTTAGAGATTTTTTTTAAAAACTTGAACCCTGACCCCGGGGGTCCACTGACCTTAACCAGAGCGGCGGCGGCCCGGAAGCTCATCTTAGCCACGGATTCCCTCTTCCGCCGGCGAGGCAGCCGGTTCAGACCTGAGCGGGAGCTGGTGAAGGAGCAGAGCGAGGCGGCGCCCGGGGTGATGGGGGTCTGGGGTACACTGTAACCGTCTATCTCCTCCACCATACGGAAGGCTCGTCCTCTTGCCAACGGGTCCACGATCTGGGAAGAAAACATACATTCCACCGTTTATTCGATCAAATCACTGCTTCCTCATATAAATGTTGTAACTAGTTATAGTACGATTGTGCCGACTAGCGACATTCCCAGGGCACCCCTCTCCTCTTGCCCTAGGTAGCTGGGAATACTGTTGAATTGAAATGTAAGCTAAAACAAATGATCACATTTACATCAAATTGTTGCTGTAATAATCAAGTTATTTTAGGACAATACATTCCTTAACTGTATCACTTAATAATAAAGGTGTTTGACGGATAAAGAACGATTCAATGGTATTTTGTTACTTATATATATATATATATATATATATATATATATACAAGTATATGTTTTTATATATATATATATATATCAAAGTATTAAAGTATGAAGTATGAATATATGAACATTAAAAACCTTTTTTATTTAGTAAACTAAATTTAAAATGAAATTATAATCATAATATAATGTAAAATATATAAATATATATATATATAATAATCGTTTACTAATTTAAAAAAACACATTTATGACTGTTTTTAATCAAAAAAATATTTTAAAAAATATAAAACCCATATAAAACATGCATTATTAAAATATATATATATATATATATATATATATATATATATCAAAGTATTAAAGTATGAAGTATGAATATATGAACATTAAAAACCTTTTTTTATTTAGTAAACTAAATTTAAAATGAAATTATAATCATAATATAATGTAAAATATATAAATATATATATATATATAATAATCGTTTACTAATTAAAAAAAACACATTTATGACTGTTTTTAATCAAAAAAATATTTAAAAAAAAATATAAAACCCACATAAAACATGCATTATTAAAATATATATATATATATATATATATATATATTATAATGGTTCACTAAATAAAAAAAACTATTTCAAAACTATTCAAAATTATTATTTTTAAAGATAAAACCCACATAAAACGTGAATTATTAAAAAATATATATATATATATTATAGTGTTTATTATATATATATATATATATATATATATATATATATATATATATATATATATATATATATAATAGTGTTTCTTAATGTAAAACTCACATACATTTTCCAGACATCATTTTGCAATAATTATTTTATGTAATTAAACCTTAAGAAGTTTATCAAAGTAGATCAATATTAATGTATTTAACAATAATTCAAAGATGTGCGATCTAAACTTCAAACTACACAATTCTGATAAAAACTATACCATTTATTATGTAAAACGTATATAATATAAAACTTTACATTATAAAACATTGAAAAAAAGTAGAGAAAATAAACTTTAAAAAGAAAGGATCCATACATTAGTGCATGAGTTTACCTTCTGCATGCCGTGCTGCGACGAGGGCACGTAGAGAGGGGGCGGAGTCTCGGTGCTGGTCAGCGAGATGTTGTCCTGACTCGGCAGGTCCATCTCCCGGATCACCTGCGGCTTCAGCTTCCCGTAGCGCAGGCTGCAGTGGCGGAGACTCTTCCTCTGCCATTTCTGCGTCGCATCACTGTCCTTGCTGACCCCGAACCAGTCTGCAGTGCCCCTGGGGAGCAGAGCTGGACTTGAGTGAAGTTCACCAGAAAGAACTTGAGTGAGAACTTGAGTGAGAACTTGAGTGAGATCATGATCCACAATAATGAGTCTCGTGTGGAACTGAGGTCTGGAGCTCGTGAGGGACAGGCCTGGACATGTTTCTGCTCCACAGTAGAGGACAGGTAGAGTTTCTCTCTCACACATGCGCATGCGCGCACACAAAGACGCGCACATGTGCGCTCACACATTTATACACACAAACAAAAACACACACACACGTGCGCACACACACAAAAACACACATGTGTTTGTATGTGTATACGGGTGTATACACATACAAACACAAACGCGCACATGTGCACAAAGACACACATATGCACATGTGCACGCGCACATGCGCACATGTGCACAAAGACACATATTCGCACACACTTACATATATATATATATATATATATATATATAAACACAAACACACATGCGCACACACACACACGTGCTCACACGCAGACACACGTCCGTAAACATACAAACACATATATACACACAGACAAACATACACAAGTGTGCGCACACAAAGACACATACACACGTACATATATATATGTACGTGTGTATGTGTATGCACACACGTACATATATATATATATATACAGTATATATATATCTGTTCGCACATGTGTGCATACACATACACACGTACATATATATATATATATATATATATGTGTATGTGTATGCACACACGTACATATATATATATATATATATATATATATATGTACGTGTGTATGTGTATGCACACACGTACATATATATATATATATATATATATACAGTATATATATATCTGTTCGCACATGTGTGCATACACATACACACGTACGTATATATATATATATATATACACACACATATATACACGCAAACATAGGCACACACAAACACACATGCACACACACATGTGCGAACACATACAAACACATGCACGCGCACACAAAGACACATACACACGTACGTATATATATATATATATATATATATATATATACTGTATATACAGTATATACACACACACATATATACACAGGCACACACAGACAAACGTATGCATATATATATATATATATATATATATATATATATATATATATATATATATATACACACACATACAAACACACACAGCCACACACACACAAATATATACACACACATATATACATATATACACACACTCACATACAAACGCACCTATCCACACACACAGAAATGCCCACAAACATAAATACATGAATACACACATTTATAAGCACATACATATACAGACACATACAGACTCACACACACACAGTGTAATCAGCTGGAGTTCAAAGGCATCAACAGCATAAGTTTCTTATCACGTCACAGCGTTTCGCTCAACAATGCTGGGTTTCTGCTGGAGAGCGTTGAGACGAGAGCGTTGAGACGAGACTCCTGCAGGGCTGATGATTGTTTGCACATGCAGTCACACTCGCAGTAGAACCCTAACAAGCACCAGAGCAAACAGCCGCGGGACAGGAAGTGGAAAACATTCTTCAAAGCAAGAGCGGAGACACAATCTGGACTAATTAGAAGCAGCGCCGCGGCGCTAGCTAGCATCGACCTCCGAAAACACTCATTACGGCTCAAATGGATGGGAAATTAGGAAAACCAGTCGCTTTACACTTAGCGTCGCGGGGCGTGTGACACAAATCGAGCGATTGACAAGGAAGTGACTGATTTCTCATCTAACTATAGGATGTTTTGAATACGTTTATTGGGAAAAAAAACACTGAGACTGCACATACCTCTGCCAAGAAGCTCATTTAAGATGACTTGAATGAGAAAAAACATACATTTAATGATGTATTTAATGCTTGTCGCTCCTTGGCAGAGGTAATTATTGCTCGAGAAAATATGTATTTTGGGTTTTAAATGCGTTTATAAATGAACAAACTTATAAGATGTTTTGAATACGTTTATTGGGTAAAAACACTGAGACTGCACATACCTCTGCCAAGAAGCTCATTTAAGATGACTTGAATGAGAAAAAACGTACATTTAAACATTTAATTATGTATTTAATGCTTGTCGCTCCTTGGCAGAGGTAATTATTGCTCGAGTAAATCTGTATTTTGGGTTTTAAATGCATTTATAAATGAACAAACTTATAAGATGTTTTGAATAAGTTTATTGGGTAAAAACACTGAGACTGCACATACCTCTGCCAAGAAGCTCATTTAAGATGACTTGAATGAGAAAAAACATACATTTAATGATGTATTTAATGCTTGTCGCTCCTTGGCAGAGGTAATTATTGCTCGAGAAAATATGTATTTTGGGTTTTAAATGCGTTTATAAATGAACAAACTTATAAGATGTTTTGAATACGTTTATTGGGTAAAAACACTGAGACTGCACATACCTCTGCCAAGAAGCTCATTTAAGATGACTTGAATGAGAAAAAACATACATTTAATGATGTATTTAATGCTTGTCGCTCCTTGGCAGAGGTAATTATTGCTCGAGAAAATCTGTATTTTGGGTTTTAAATGCGTTTATAAATGAACAAACTTATAAGATGTTTTGAATAAGTTTATTGGGTAAAAACACTGAGACTGCACATACCTCTGCCAAGAAGCTCATTTAAGATGACTTGAATGAGAAAAAACGTACATTTAAACATTTAATTATGTATTTAATGCTTGTCGCTCCTTGGCAGAGGTAATTATTGCTCGAGTAAATCTGTATTTTGGGTTTTAAATGCATTTATAAATGAACAAACTTATAAGATGTTTTGAATAAGTTTATTGGGTAAAAACACTGAGACTGCACATACCTCTGCCAAGAAGCTCATTTAAGATGACTTGAATGAGAAAAAACATACATTTAATGATATATTTAATGCTTGTCGCTCCTTGGCAGAGGTAATTATTGGTCGAGAAAATCTGTATTTTGGGTTTTAAATGCATTTATAAATGAACAAACTTATAAGATGTTTTGAATAAGTTTATTGGGTAAAAACACTGAGACTGCACATACCTCTGCCAAGAAGCTCATTTAGGATGACTTGAATGAGAAAAAACATACATTTAATTATGTATTTAATGCTTGTCGCTCCTTGGCAGAGGTAATTATTGGTCAAGAAAATCTGTATTTTGGGTTTTAAATGCATTTATAAATGAACAAATTTATAAGATGTTTTGAATAAGTTTATTGGGTAAAAACACTGAGACTGCACATACCTCTGCCAAGAAGCTCATTTAGGATGACTTGAATGAGAAAAAAACATACATTTAATTATGTATTTAATGCTTGTCGCTCCTTGGCAGAGGTAATTATTGCTCGAGTAAATCTGTATTTTCAGTTTTACTAAATATATATATATATATATATATATATATATATTAATACATTTATATGAACAAACTTAAAGTGGCTCGACTGATTTTGTTTTACCTTTTATTTTTGAAACCCTTTCTTGTTGTAAATCACATCTTTTAATGTTTTTTTAATGACAAATTGAAGCTCAGTTAACCAACCTAGTTAAGCTAAACTGTTTCTATCACATTTGTTAAGAGGCTGCACTTAGTTTGAATAAAAAAAAAAAAATTTGATTGTGTATTTAATGCTTGTCGCTCCTTGGCAGAGGTAATTATTGCTCAAGTAAATCTGTATTTTGGGTTTTAAATGCATTTATAAATGAACAAACTTATAAGATATTTTGAATAACTGTGTTGGGTAAAAACACTGAGACTGCACATACCTCTGCCAAGAAGCTCATTTAAGATGACTTGAATGAGAAAAAAACATACATTTAATTATGTATTTAATGCTTGTCGCTCCTTGGCAGAGGTAATTATTGCTTGAGTAAATCTGTATTCTGGGTTTTAAATGCGTTTATAAATGAACAAACTTATAAGATATTTTGAATAAGTTTATTGGGAAAAAAACACTGAGACTGCACATACCTCTGCCAAGAAGCTCATTTAAGATGACTTGAATGAGAAAAAACATACATTTAATTATGTATTTAATGCTTGTCGCTCCTTGGCAGAGGTAATTATTGCTCGAGTAAATCTGTATTTTGGGTTTTAAATGCGTTTATAAGTGAACAAACTTATAAGATGTTTTGAATAAGTTTATTGGGAAAAAAACACTAAGACTGCACATACCTCTGCCAAGAAGCTCATTTAAGATGACTTGAATGAGAAAAAAGGTAAATTTAATTATGTATTTAATGCTTGTCGCTCCTTGGCAGAGGTAATTATTACTCGAGAAAATCTGTATTTTGGGTTTTAAATGCATTTATAAATGAACAAACTTATAAGATGTTTTGAATAAGTTTATTGGGTAAAAACACTGAGACTGCACATACCTCTGCCAAGAAGCTCATTTAAGATGACTTGAATGAGAAAAAACATACATTTAATTATGTATTTAATGCTTGTCGCTCCTTGGCAGAGGTAATTGTTGCTCGAGTAAATCTATGTTTTGGGTTTTAAATGCGTTTATAAATGAACAAACTTATAAGTTGTTTTGAATAAGTTTATTGGGTAAAAACACTGAGACTGCACATACCTCTGCCAAGAAGCTCATTTAAGATGACTTGAATGAGAAAAAAACATACATTTAATTATGTATTTAATGCTTGTCGCTCCTTGGCAGAGGTAATTATTGCACGAGAAAATCTGTATTTTGGGTTTTAAATGCGTTTATAAATGAACAAACTTATAAGATGTTTTGAATAAGTTTTTTGGTTAAAAAAAACCACTGAGACTGCACATACCTCTGCCAAGAAGCTCATTTAAGATGACTTGAATGAGAAAAAACGTACATTTAATTATGCGTTTAATGCTTGTCGCTCCTTGGCAGAGGTAATTATTGCTCGAGAAAATATGTATTTTGGGTTTTAAATGCGTTTATAAATTAACAAACTTATAAGATGTTTTGAATAAGTTTATTGGGAAATAAAACACTGAGACTGCACATACCTCTGCCAAGAAGCTCATTTAAGATGACTTGAATGAGAAAAAACATACATTTAATTATGTATTTAATGCTTGTCGCTCCTTGGCAGAGGTAATTATTGCTCGAGTAAATCTGTATTCTGGGTTTTAAATGCGTTTATAAATGAAAAAACTTATAAGATATTTTGAATAAGTTTATTGGGAAAAAAACACTGAGACTGCACATACCTCTGCCAAGAAGCTCATTTAAGATGACTTGAATGAGAAAAAACGTACATTTAAACATTTAATTATGTATTTAATGCTTGTCGCTCCTTGGCAGAGGTAATTATTGCTTGAGTAAATCTGTATTTTGGGTTTTAAATGCGTTTATAAATGAACAAACTTATAAGATGTTTTGAATACGTTTATTGGTAAAAAAAAAAAAAAAACACTGAGACTGCACATACCTCTGCCAAGAAGCTCATTTAAGATGACTTGAATGAGAAAAAACATACATTTAATGATGTATTTAATGCTTGTCGCTCCTTGGCAGAGGTAATTATTGCTCGAGTAAATCTGTATTTTGGGTTTTAAATGCGTTTATAAATTAACAAACTTATAAGATGTTTTGAATAAGTTTATTGGTAAAAAAAACACTGAGACTGCACATACCTCTGCCAAGAAGCTCATTTAAGATGACTTGAATGAGAAAAAACATACATTTAATTATGTATTTAATGCTTGTCGCTCCTTGGCAGAGGTAATTATTGCTCGAGTAAATCTGTATTTTGGGTTTTAAATGCGTTTATAAATGAACAAACTTATAAGATGTTTTGAATAAGTTTATTGGGTAAAAACACTGAGACTGCACATACCTCTGCCAAGAAGCTCATTTAAGATGACTTGAATGAGAAAAAAACATACATTTAATGATGTATTTAATGCTTGTCGCTCCTTGGCAGAGGTAATTATTGCTCGAGTAAATCTGTATTCTGGGTTTTAAATGCGTTTATAAATGAACAAACTTATAAGATGTTTTGAATAAGTTTATGGGGAAAAAAAACACTGAGACTGCACATACCTCTGCCAAGAAGCTCATTTAAGATGACTTGAATGAGAAAAAACATACATTTAATGATGTATTTAATGCTTGTCGCTCCTTGGCAGAGGTAATTATTGCCCGAGTAAATCTGTATTTTGGGTTTTAAATGTGTTTATAAATGAACAAACTTAAAGTGGCTCTACTGATTTTGTTTTACCTTTTCTTTTTTAAACCCTTTTTTTGTTGTAAATCACATATTTTAATATGTTTTTTTATTACTAATTTGAGTTTAGTTAACCAACCTAGTTAAGCTAAACTTTTTCTATCCCATTTGTTAAGAGGCTGCACTTAGTTTGAATAAAAAACATACATTGAATGATGTATTTAATGCTTGTCGCTCCTTGGCAGAGGTAATTATTGCTCAAGTAAATCTGTATTTTGGGTTTTAAATGCGTTTATAAATGAACAAACTTAAAGTGGCTCTACTGTTTTTTCAAAATCACATCTTTTAAAATGTTTTTCAAAGACTTATTTAAGCTTAGTTTACTAACCTAGTTAAACTAAACTGTTTCTTTCACATTTGTTAAGAGGCTGCACTTGGTTTTAATAAAAAAAAACAAAAAAACATTTGATTGAAAATGTGAAAATCCATTTCAGACTTAATGAGTCACTTCCCATTAAAGCTGCTCAGGATTAAGGAAGGACTCTCAGGAGTGTCGCTGCCGTCATTAACATTCCGCCCGTCGTACCTGAGCAGGGTTCTGGAGAGGGAGTGGTGCTTCCTGGGGCCGCGACGGGCAGCGCGCTGGCCCTTAATGGGCACCGTGTTAATCCGCTCAAAGTGAACCCTCCTGCTGCTGAGGCCAGGCAGGGGTGGGCACCGGAGGAGAGGAAGAAAAAGGGGGAGGAAGAAGGGGGGAAAAAAAGACAGACGGTGAAGAATAGGAAAGTGCAACTGGAGAAGGAGAAGCAAAGATTGTTAGTGAAAAGTAAGAAGAAAAAACAAGGGAAGGAATTGAAAAGTAGGTGAAGGTGAAAATATTCAATTTAACTGTTGAATGTCGTCACTATTTCTCGATTAATTCTGCTTTATTCAACCTTTCTGTTCATATTTAGAAGCTAAAAAAAACTGAATTTAAGTTATTTTTTAATAAGTATATTAAGTTCCTCATTTTTTATGACAGTTAAATAATCAGGACGAGGAAAAATAACAATAAAAGTATGATAAAATGACCATAACGTTTATAGATAGATAAGGATCAAATCAGGTGATATTGATTTAAAAAAAAAACAACTATATAATTAAGTTATTTTAATATATATTTTCATAAAAAAATAATATATGCAAAAAAGATTACAATATGACATAAAACAATTGATTTAAGTATTTTCCTTTTAATTCTTTTGATAGACACTGTTAATAAAGTCCTACAATAAATAATCTATTAAGAATTGGATTCTTATAATACAAATTTAAAACTTAAACTTAAAAATACTTTATTTAGTTGAAGGAGAAAAAAATATATATTTTTTATCTATTTAGAATTGAAATAGTGATCAATAATATTGGATTTTAAGTAAGCTGTCCAAAATTTCTACGTAGTCAGTTTTATATTTTAAATCTGACCTCATGGGGCCCCTGGGACACGCTTTCCACATTTTGGAAATCAATGAAGATTAAAAACTTTTTATTTAGTAAACTATTGTAAAATTTAACATGAAATGATAATCGTAATATATATATATATATATATATATATATATATATATATATTTAAATATAATAATAGTTTACTAAATAAAAACTAATTTATGACCGTTTTTAATCAAAACATTTTTTTAAAATAAAACCCACATAAAACATGAATTATTAAAAAAAATATATATATATATATACAGTATATATAATATATATGTTTATATATGTTTATTATATATAATAGTGTTTACTTATGTAAAACTCACATACATTTTCCCCTCATCATTTTGTAATATTTATTTTATGTAATTATACCTCAAGAAGTGAAGGATTGCATTTCAAAGTATAAGTAATAATGTATTTAACATAATAATTCAAAGATGAACAATCTAAACTTCAAAATATAGAATTCTGGTAAAACCATACAATTTATTGGGTAAAAGGTATATAATATAAAACTTTATATTTTAAAAAATTGAAAAAAGGAGAGAAAATAAACTTTCGGTGCAAAGGTTACATGAATAATAATAAACCATACAAGAAAAGCAACTTCAAATTGTACTTGTTTAAGTCAATAAGATCATTTTTAATAAGCGCTAAATTAAAGCTAGAAAAAAACTAACCAGTTCATCTTTAAGAGGAAGAGTCTTTAACCTGATTTTACCTCTTAATGGTTTGAGTGATGGACGACTGGCGTTGTAAGACAGGCCGCCGGCTGTCGAAGAAGTCCCTGGGCGGGGACTGGAGATGGGTGGTCTCCACCGGCATGCTGATGCTGCGAAGGAAGCCCTGCCTCTTCACCGGCTGCCAACAGACAAGGGACCAAGTGTTTGAGCGACAAGTTTTCCACAAGACGATCACCTGAGGCGCACCTGAACGAAAGTGGGAGGCTCGTCCAGGGACATCTGAGTCGTGGGA
The DNA here is from genome assembly GCF_982586985.1 of Callionymus lyra. Taxonomy (NCBI): domain Eukaryota; kingdom Metazoa; phylum Chordata; class Actinopteri; order Syngnathiformes; family Callionymidae; genus Callionymus; species Callionymus lyra. Next base: position 11,823,063 of record NC_141832.1, on the reverse strand, counting down.
ATGTCCAGTCGCAGCCATGGAGGCTTCTTCCTCTGCAGGCTGCTGGTGCTCTCCCGCCTCAGTTCAGCCATGTTCTCTGTCCCACCCCAGGCCTGCCAGCTAGAACACAAAAAACATTTTAAGGAACATTTTTTTTAAGAAGTTATGGTGTAATACCGCGTTCATACACAAGAGGGAGCTGAGGCGCCTTCTTTCACGTCAACTTGGGCGTCTACATATTTCCCTCTTACAATGAGAAAAAAAACCCACAAAAACGATCTCCAGCTGTTAAACTTTTCCACAGAAACCCTCCACAGAGCAATTTAAAGAAAATACAATACGCATTGGTTCTGGAAGTCGGTGGTTTTGAAACTAATCCCTTTAATTTTGGAGCATAAACCAAACCTTAAACCCCCTCAGTGGTTAAGAGTTGACCGGCTTCCAGATGAAATCCATCTAATGACTTGGTGTTTGTTTCGTTTAAAACAGCCGGGCTGACCACAGGTGGCGTACAACGCCGACGCTCTGGCCCGCATGATCGTCACCTCGCGGGTCCCAAACCTGGGAAGTCATTTCCTGTCCCTTTGTTCCCCGCAAAGGAACCCAACAGCCAATCTCTCACAGCCACTGAGATAACTCAACAAAATTAAACAAAATAAAACTCTTCGTGGGTTCTTGAGGGCCTCACTGAGTGGGACGGTATCATGGGCTCTGGTAACGCTGAGCTTAGAGCCGAACACAAACAGGTCACGTCCCATTCTTTTCGTGGCTCCAGAGTCGATTGCAACCACATGTTGTTCACGTACTTCGTGCACCGCAGGTTTCTGTTTTAGCACGAGCGATGATGGGAAGTGTTGTCAGCGGCGACGGAAGGGAAAAAAAAGGTCAGGCGGCAGCAAAGGTCAAACGCCGGCTTATTTTAATGCGAATGTCTCAGAAGCAGCAGGTGATTTTAAAAGAAGTGACAACTGTGACGGTTTAGATAGTGATCCAAGTGACAGGTTTTTTAAAAAGTTGCTTTTTAATTATTGTGTTAAAAAATGTCCTCTGACTGAGTATTCATAGATATTATGTTCTTTATTAGATTACAAATTGACTGAATTGACCATTAAAATAATATATCTTCTGTAAGATGGCTTTGACAAGGAAGGCGCCTCAAAATAAAATGTGAGATTATTTATTACGAGGTTGAATCCGAAGATGACGAATACATGTTGCTATCTTGAAATTGTGAGCATCCATAATCCAGTAACACGACACTTATTAAAGATATTTGTTATTTTATTTATCTCCATCATATATAAAAGCTTGGGCCCGGCACACATTCACTATATTATTCCTATTTTATGTTGTTTATTCACAGTAGCAATAAATGATGAAAATAATCGAGCCAACTGTTGCAGTGCATCATGGGAATATTTTATTTATTTTATTTTATTTTACTGACGGACATTTAATCAAAGACCTTTCTCAAACAATAAACTCAACTTCTGACCTTCACATGTCCGACTAGATTTGAGAAAAATGTATCACAAGAACCTAAAGCAGCAATACGTTAGATTTAAAATGTTGTTTATGGCTCCCCCCAGTGTTTTTCAGGGAAAAATGAATTAAAAAAATAGTCTATTTGTTACATAATGCTGCTTGAATTATTTATTCCACAAAGGTCGTTAAATAAATGTAATATTTTTTATCTATATTAGTTGTCATGACAAAGAGATACCAATGGAAAAAAGCTAAAATGTCATCTTGGACGGTGAACTTTATTATCACAGGTTTGCCTGATTTGATGTAGATTTCCACGTGTTGTTGTTATCGGAACATTTTCCTTCAAGGAATAATCTGACAGCCGGTGCACAACACCCAGCTACCCTCTGTTGCCCTCAGGCCAAACCGATTTTAAAGATTTTTTTGTTTCAAACATCAGAGTTCCTGATGTGCAACTCATAAGATTCAAATAAGCTCATTTACCAAGGCTTGGATTGAGGTTTCCTACCAAACATTGCTGCATGGAATTTAACCCTGTACTGAGGTATTAGTCTCTTATCAAACCTGCAGGCATCTGTTCTGTTGTCCTGCTGTCAAAGTTAAGCAGCTCCTTAAAATCACAAGTCTTGATAAAACATTTCATAAATAAGCTTTTTTATATTCTACAGGACATCTTCAATACCTTGTATAGGTAATAATATTGTATTTAATAAAGTGCATTTTAAATAATGGAGATTTATTTAATTTACAATTCACATGCAAATATTCATAGCGTTCAAACATTTTTTGTTACAACTAAACTCGCAAGATCCGAGCGATGACTGGGGACGAGAGGATACATTGACTAAAGCAGCTTTTAAAGCTGATGTTTGGCCATATTTTGGAAGCAGTTAAGTCTTCGTCAAGAGTCATGCGGTCTGTAACGTCAGAGTTAAGGAACTCGGGTAATACTTCAAATATATCATTGTTCTTACAGTTTTGCAGTCGTTGCACTTGTATCATAACACATATAGGGATGGGTACCAAGCTTCAGTTCTTTTGTGGCACCGACCGAAATACTTCAGTAGTACCGAGTATGTTAACATGCTTCACATTTCAATGCCAAATTTACCAGATTATAAGTATTGAATTTAATTGTTTTTACTGAACTTTACTTTTTTTTTTTTAAATTTGAAATTAAATTCTAAAATTAGGCCTTTTTTTTTTTCTTTTTTTTTTAAAAGGTGCTTAATTATACAGTATATATAATGAAAATTATTAGGTTTTTTCTCTGTAAGAAAACGAATTGAATTGGGATTTCACTTTGTACTCTATGTAATGTCTTTTTTATATTTTTGTTAAAATTAATTTTATGAAATTGGTATTGCGAAAAAGTTTATTCAGGAACCGGTATCAAAGATAAGGGTATTTTTGGACTATATATATGGCTCAGTAGCTCCTTAGATCATCTGGAACAAGATTAAAAAAGTAAATCAGAGAAAGATAGAAGCTTTTTTGAACCATATAAATACAATATCCTCGAGGCGATTGTTGCAGCATGTATAATTCAGGTTAGCATTCCATCTTGTTGATAAGACCACAATATATAGACTCATATCTTGCACTGTACACTCGTTTGCAACACAGCGAAAGGTTCAAGGCGAGTCCTCATCGAGGACAGATTGCACTTCATAGACCAAAAGACCTTCAGCAGCAGGAACATCCTTGAGAGATGGAGAAGCCGACTGAGTGAACGTTGGCAATAATCCAGGCTATTTGATTTGCTCCTTCGTGTTATCTTCTCATGGTCGAGTTCAATGCTCGTGGATGAAGGGACTTTTTAAAAACCACTTCAAGCCTCTAGCCCTTATCGTACCTTCCAGCAGTTTGTCTCTTTTCAGACCGCTATCTTGTATGCAAGCAATTTCACGCACGTTACCATTTCCCACATTATTTACATTCCCCGGTGATTTGAGACTCCTGTGATTCTATCAAAAATGTTTAGACTTGAAGATTGTTATCTCAGAGCAAGGGAGAAGAATCGCATCTAACCAATCCGTGCTACTAATGTGTCCTGCTTCCTGTTGTCCTTTTCTTGAGAAGACAAAACTTCCATCTTAGACACAATATCTCTGGTGGAGCCGTCACCAGGGCCACCCCTCCATGACGTCCCTCCAGGTGCACAAAGAGGTCCACCGGGTCCATAAAGACAGGGGTTGGACAGGCAGAACTAACTCCCTCTGTCTGGGGAGCACCAATCTCTTCCATTGTGTCCCCGACACAAACTCACTGAAGTTTTTTTCCGGCCGCATAATTTCATATAATTATTTGCTAAATGGTCTCCAGTCATGCAGAGAGAAGCCACTGGCTCGTGACAACAGACCATCTCACCGTCCCAGGTGAGGACAGAAGTGGAGGTTTTGTACAACTTCTTAGTACTCCAGTACTTTCAAGAGAGCCGTGACAATAAATCTAGCTTTCGCCGACAGCAGCCAAAGATGTAAAAGACTTGGCCGTCTTAAACTCTTGGGCTATGAAGCTGTCACGACGTTTGTTTAAGAAAAGCAAAGATTTAAGATTTAACTTTCAACTCCAGACTCAAATAACAGGATGGATTACAAATAAGCTTGTGTAAAAAGTTTTATTGTAACCACGGTAATGTATTTATAAGCTCGGACTTCCCATTGTTATGGTCGCAGAATAAGGAAATAATTGAGCGTTTTACTGCTAATATAAAGAGCTTTAGCTTTTCTCCAGGGATTTTCGATTATTTTGGACAATGTAAGTGGTTTTCAGAGCCTATTTGGAGTTTTTAGTATTGTTTTACTAAGATGAATATACCATTCTACTTGTACTATCATCTTTAGTCTCGTCTTGTTGTAATAATGTTTGAGTGTATTTTATAAACATCCATGTTGCATCCTATATTCAGGATGCTTTTTTTTTTATAATAAGATCTTGAAGTTAAGTTGAAACGATTAAAACTGGGACAAAAAAAAGTTTTTTAAATGGTATTAGGACAATTGATTTCAGGGTAATTTGTGAAGCAAATATTAGGTTTTTGTCTAATATTATATATATATATATAGTGTGTGGCATCGAGGCATCATGCAGCCAGTTTACTGTTTTTGTTAAAGTGTCGACCTAGTTAGGTAAGAATGAAATGAATTATTTTAACTTTTTTTAATAAAAATTGTCATAAATGGCTGAAATCTAAATGTAATTTCTGTGAGTATTTTCCTTTTTTTTTTCAAAAGTTATCATGATTACTTCAATTCTTATCTTTCTAAAAAACAATGAAATAATATACAATCAGAGGAAGTTTTAACCTAAACTTTTCTGGTACAATTATTTAAATCCTTACCTAAAACATTTGATCTTTGATCATATTAGGAAACTTTTTTTAACAGTCACATTTTGGCCCTTTTGGTCATTTAATTTCCCTCCCCTGAACTATAACAAAATGTATCTTATTATAATTTTTTCCTATTCGATTATTATTGTATGCTTCCTTTTTTACGGGGGGGCGAAATACAAAACTTTGCCTCGTCATAGATGAGCTGCTTAACCAAAAAAACTTTGCAAAGTAAAATATCTCTTGAACTAAACAAGATGCAACTGTTTAGTGAAGCTCATCCTGCTCCTGCTATTAAACATGCATCATAAATTAAACATGGACACTGCAGCACAAGCTGCTAGACCATGGAGATCCGGCGACTGTTTGATTTGCAAATCCATAAGTAACTAGTACGATGATACTAGTCGACTTCTACTCTCCGGGGCTGGTTCTAATCACACGGCGTGCCACGCACACATTCCGAACGATCCCTGGCTCAAACCGAGCTTTTAAAAAAAGGCAGAGCAGGAAACCACATGAAGAACTAACCATTACGGACAGGAGCTGGCTGGTTTCCGGGTACTGAGTGTTCTTCTCTATAGTGGAGGCGGCAGGCGGCCTCAGCCTTACTTGAGGGTGGGTGGCTGGTCAACCCGGACCCCCCGCTCGCTGCTCCTATAGCGAGGGGTTTGATGATGTACGACCTCATTAATGTAGGAAACCCTCTTTTATCGAGAAGAAGCCGCAACCCGTCTTTTCGCTCAATCCAGCCGCTGAGTCAGCGTTTATAGCCGATTAAATAATCATTAAAAACGACTTCACTTTGGAGGCGATTCCTCTTGCTGCAAAAGTCATGGCACAATAAAAATCTTGTTTGGGTTTCCCCATTCCCTAAAGGTTAGTCACCGCTCTACATTCTCCCACTATCCATTGTTTTTTGTGTCTCACCGCCTGCTGCAGGCGAACTGCGACGCTGCAAACAATGAAGGGAAACTACGCCGCTCACATGGAGCCTTACAAGCTTTTCCACTCTCTCAAGTATCCACAAGAGTTTGAAACGACAGAAGAAAAGTATGATTACAAAAATGAAACAAAAAGTTTCTAATTACTTTTAATTCCTGTTCCTCTTTTTTAAAAAGTGTATGGCTCGTGAAAGAGGAACTTGGTCTTTGGCGCCATTTTCCTATTAACCAGTAAAAGCACGCACGACCCATTTTTAAAAATGAAATTCCGTGCTGCATTTGATCTTTAAATAGAAAGTATTTAAAGATGAATCCATCTGCGAAAGAAGCGCTCAGTCGATAGTGCTTCTTCAAACAGACTTTTTAGAAGGACGCAATATAAAGAGCTACGATATAAACCCATGATGCAACTTTACAGATTTTTCTTCTTCTTTTATCTCGTGTTTCAGTTCAAACTAAAACATTATTTTGACACTTGGTTATGAATGAGAATCGTTCTTCTCCAAGGTCCTGTTTTTATTTTTTTTAAAAACATCTTCTCTTATCAGCTAAAAAAAATGGTTGGATGAATTAAAAAATGTTTGATTGGAAATGATAATTTGGTTGACTACATGTTTGTCGTAGTTTAAAATACTACATTTTTTGTGTATGTGTGTTTACAAAACAAATATGTGTAGGATCGTTTAAAAACTTAAACTAAAACTGGTGACAAGGACCAGATTATATTTAAATAAATACATTCAATTTTACCAGTTCAGTACTTCACATACGGAATAATTAACTACAAATAACGTTTTGTGTATGTTTCTTATACATAATTATAATGTATTAATTAGGTTGTATTTTTCAAATTTCAATCACAAAATAGTCATATTTTCATTAAAAAATAACATCATAATATGAAGTTAAATTGACTAGAAATTATTTTAATCTATGATATACTTTCAAAAAATACACTTAAAAAGTGTAGTATTTCTTTTCTAGTTATTCTGTGTAATCCTTACAAAATGCGCTGTATTCGTTTTAATATAAAGAAAAAACCTTTGCTTTAAAATGTTTCTCATGCTTTTTAAAAAGTAATACAATGTAGGAATCCAACACCTTACATGGAGGTAATATGGATTTAAATTGTTCTTGTACTGGGTGTGTATTGGCAAGAATTGGCGATATAATGCATATCACGATACAGGAGCAACAATACGATCTATTGTGAGATATTTTGATAATGTAGGAACTTGGATCTATTTGTAATATTGTTTGACGAACAAGAAAGTTATATTAAAGTTTATTTATTTTAGTGATTCGATTATATACGTTTGGGTTTTTGCCATTCAGGGCCACCGTAGCGGCAGTGCATGAGTGCCATACGAGTGAATACATAAGTGTTTTAATTTAAAACTTGAGTTTATTAAGACCTACCTAAATTAGCACCTATTTAACTAATATAATTGGATCATAATCTGGCTGAAAAGCTTGTTAATGTGAATAGAATTGGGAGTCTTGCCACTAATAGAAAACAGTTTTCACGTGTTTCATATTTTCCAGTGGTTTTCGCAGCACTCCTACACACATAATCGCCGATTGTTGCAACAAATGAAGCTGTGTGTGTGTGTGTGTGTGTGTGTGTGTGTGTGTGTGTGTGTGTGTCGCTGCTCTGCCCGTCACACTGCCAGACAACAGCCCGTGAGCGACACAAGTGAAGGACGCAGCCGTCCGATTGGACCCTCGCGACATGTGACCGCCCGTCACAGCAAACCAGGATGACATTAAAAACACAGACACGCACAGACGGCAGAAATATCTGGTCACAGCTGACCCCCTTGAGATCGAGTGTCAGAGTGGGTGGTGGAGAGGGTAGTGGAGAGGGTGGTGGAGAAGGTGGTGGAGAGGGTGGTGGAGAGGGTGGTGGAGAAGGTGGTGGAGAGGGTGGTGGAGAAGGTGGTGGAGAAGGTGGTGGAAAGGGTGGTGGAGAAGGTGGTGGAGAGGGTGGTGGAGAGGGTGGTGGAGAAGGTGGTGGAGAGGGTGGTGGAGAGGGTGGTGGAGAAGGTGGTGGAGAGGGTGGTGGAGAGGGTGGTGGAGAAGGTGGTGGAGAGGGTGGTGGAGAAGGTGGTGGAGAAGGTGGTGGAAAGGGTGGTGGAGAAGGTGGTGGAAAGGGTGGTGGAGAGGGTGGTGGAGAGGGTGGTGGAGAGGGTGGTGGAGAAGGTGGTGGAGAGGGTGGTGGAGAAGGTGGTGGAGAGGGTGGTGGAGAGGGTGGTGGAAAGGGTGGTGGAGAGGGTGGTGGAGAGGGTGGTGGAAAGGGTGGTGGAGAGGGTGGTGGAGAGGGTGGTGGAGAAGGTGGTGGAGAGGGTGGTGGAGAGGGTGGTGGAGAAGGTGGTGGAGAGGGTGGTGGAGAAGGTGGTGGAGAAGGTGGTGGAGAGGGTGGTGGAGAGGGTGGTGGAGAGGGTGGTGGAGAGGGTGGTGGAGAGGGTGCGCACGAGTGGGGAAACCTGTGGCCCAGAAGGGTGGAGCAGCCTCTTCCAACCCTTTTTTCCACTAACCTGCACCTTCAGTGTTTTTTTTTTTTTTTTTAAATGATGCATTCTTAACGGCTGAGATCTTCAGAACACAATGATGGTTGTGTGTCTTGTAAGTGTGGCTCTCGCTGTCACATCAGTGTTTACAAAATGAGTGCCAGAGACATGAATAGATCATGAAAGTAAAAAACGCCCTGTGGCTCAACGTGGTTTATTAATAGAATATTTTTGCTGCGGGTTGAAACATCAGACAAACAATATTTAAAAAAATAATAATACCTTGCCTGAGATAAAGGACAAACTTGTTTTGAAAAATATCAAATGTTGCCTGGATCGATATATTGGATTTTTGTCAATATCCTGTCAGCACAACGAAGACGGTATTCATAACCGGGATGTGTGACAATAAAAAGAGAAAAAAAAAAGGAGAACCTGCTTCACTTATCAGTCACAGTCACACCTCTTCAGGCAGTGCAATATCCTCCGCAGGAAATAAAGGAGTGAAAATGTGGTGTCATACAAAGTTTAATTACTTTTATACTGAACAGTGAGAAGAAGAAATGTGTTTCTTTTGAGGAAAAACATATAATGGTGGTAATTATTTAAGAAACGTCCACAAAAAAATTGTGTTTACAGTTAAAGTTTAATACTTTTATTGTAGAGTTAAGGCTTCCGTGGCACATAATTTAACAGTAAGTAAGTAAGTTTTATTTATTTATCTTTATTATTTAATAATATGCTTTACTTTGGATTTTTGCCAAATAGTCCAAATGGTTTATTTGGATGCAGGATGACATATAAAGCCGTTATTATTATATTATTACTATTATTATTATGAGATGCTATCTTGGCTCCGACCAAAATAATCCAGAGGACACTGATAAGAAATATGTGCTGGTCCAATGATGGTTCCAAATGAAGCTAAGTCCAATGCTAACGCTAACAAAAATGATCATTTTTAACATAGCATATAGCATAGTGGCGACAAGATCTGTATCAATTCCTATGAGCAATTGTAAAGAATAAATGAGTTAAGAAACATATAAAGTAATACATAAAAAACAAATATAAACCAAATTATTGATTCTGCAGATTAAATATGAATCAAAAAGGGCTTTGAAATATATAAATAAAAAAATATGCCATCCGTCGATGAAGAGATCTTTAAGATTGGGCTGAAGTTCTGAGCTATTTTTATTCTGGTCCAGACTCTCGTGTTGCGTCAAGTGTTTAATGTTGGATTTCGAGACGCCTGTGAAAAGTCAGACGCTCTCAAAGTATGAAGGAAGAACAGAAAGAATCTAAAGTATTTCAATTATGAACTCAAACTCGTTGACCTCGGCGCTAACCTTCATCAACGTGCTCTTATCTCAAAGAAAACCGTGAGATTTTCCAACCATTTTTTTTTTTTTTTTTTTTGCCAAAAAGGCAGAATTTCAAAACACCATGTCAATTTGGCTTCTAAATAATTCAACCCGTCTTTGCAGGTGAATTATTTACAACACCGTTCAGGAGCATAGGAACGAAGACAGAGGTCTCCTTCACAGTGGTGTTTTAATCTTGTTAAAGAACATCCCAGTGGAACCTGGAAGAAGGTCTTTCTCCAGACTCTGGGACTGTGTCTTGTCTCTCGACGCCGTGTGGCGCTCGTAATCTTGAGGAAGCAGGTGACAAAGGGAAGTCTGTGCCCACGACAGTATCGTGTGGTCACACCCAAGTTAAGTCAACTCACGGTGAACTCCTCGCTTTCGGGGAAAAAAAAAAGAGGTAGATAAGGGGTTAATTATACACACACTGCAGCTGCAAGACCTCAGATGTGAGGGTTTATCTTCTCCGGGCCGTTCACTTAAAAAAAGAATCCCCGGGCCAACCCCACAGTGGGAAAAACCCAGAGGCTCCTGTAATCTGGATCACACCTCCACAGTGTTTGTGGCAGGAACTAGACTAATTACTAAGGGTGAGTGGGAGCTACCTGGTAAAAACTACCATTCAACAAAACACACTGTGAAAAGATTGAAACCTGGTAGAAAAAAACTGCAACAATCACGGTCGTGAATCTGAAACTTATGGTCCTTGGGGCAAAATCTGGGCCAACCAACCGAGTCATTTTATGAAAATCAAAATCAACAAATTGATCAGTTTAATGTTGAAACAGTGACCTATACTCAGTCTATTGTTAGAGATAAGATAATGGATGAAAAAACAATAAAACTAGAGGGTTTTTTTGGTGAAGGACAATGAATTGAGCCGAAAAAAGAAAAGACAATATTCTCCAACGTCCTGTTAAATAAAAATATATAATGGATATAAACAAAACAATGACTTGGACTGCTTTAAGATTTTGGCCCCTTGAGTTTTGCCCCTCTGGGTTAGGATTTAAATTTTGTTAATATTACATTCCGTACTCAAAACTAAAGTAGTATAACATTGTTACAAGAGGACCAGGGACAAACTACTTTAAAAGAAAACTAAAAAATTAAAAGAATACTACATTTTTTCTTGCCAAAATTACATTTACAATATTTTAAATGTTTACACTTTGTCTGAATTATTTTCTGTCAGTATTATTTTGGGTTTAACTTTGAAAATTCTACCAGATAACGCTGCATTCTGGCAGTTCCATTTCAAATGGATTGTGGGTAACTAAGTTCTGATACGGTGTGAGAATGTTGACAATCACAATCGTGACAATATTTTAAAATACATTTGGATATGAGACAAAAAAGATTATCTGGTAATAATGACACCAAAACCAAAAAGAAAATCTATGTTTTTTTTATCATGGTTACTCCCGATTATTTTAGAACCACTACAAAGTATCAGTACTCATCCCATAAAAAATCAGAATCCACAGTGTCATGCCTTAATCTGAATTTTTGCTGAGACTGCGCAGCCCCGCTGTTAAAATAAACGAGAGGACTTCTGGACAATAACAATGGACGTCCACTATCCACGGCGCTCCGGATTGTCCCGAGACTGCACACAAGGGTGTCATTGTCTGAGTGAGGTTTGACATTCTCCTCCTGAAGAGAGTAAGAATCTAAGAGACAGTGTTCCCCGACATGCCACAGACATTAAAATAGTTTCCAGCATGATATCAGACTAAATCCGAGCCTACAAAAGAGTACATTGTAGGCTCCCGATCGGACTGGGGTTCATTGTGATGGCGGTATAAGAAAAGAGCAGTATACGTTCCTTCTGCCGTCAATTGGAAACGCCGGCGTGAGCGGATTCCCGACTTAAAGGAAAAATTCGGCGAGAAGGTGAATTGGCAGATGCTCTACACAGGGATTAAGTCCAAATTTAAGACTTAAGAGGTAAAACGGCGACACTGGTTTGCGAAAAAAAAAAAACGTCAGGTGATCAAATCAATCCTCGGGGGTTTAAAAATACTTCACAGTGGCAAGACATCAATCCTGTCAACTCACATCCTCTCTGACGGACCACCAGCATGGAGGGGTCAAGTTTCTGGAGGGAAGGAAGTGCAGCCAAAAAAAAAAAGGGGGGGGGATGGTGGGAAGGAGGGACAAATGATGGCAGGAAACAGACGGCATTTTTTCAAGTCCGGCCCACACGACCGCGGAAACGACGTGCACGGACTCACGTGCGCAGGAATACACTTGTAAACATACAAATCCCCCTATACTGCGGTGCAGGGGGCGTCACGGGGCAGGCGATAATAGGAGCCGTTTATCTCGGGGCAGTTGCTGACACATCCAGCGTCAGTCGTCCCTGCAGTGCGACGTCGGAACACAGAGCTGGCTCGCACAATCTCGAGAAAGATTCCATTACATCACAGTAAAGATGGACTTACAATGGAACAGTGAATTAGAAGGGTCACCAGATATAATAAAATGTTGTACCCGGATATAATACAGATTTTTGAAAAGGTATAGATACGATATCGATGAATATATTGACCTTTAACTTATTGTTATGCATGTAAATCATAGCCAAGAAAGGAACATTTGTTTTTAATCATACTTTTGCTTGTTTGACGTCTTTTTTTATCCTTGTGGTATCTGAGTATTGAATATTTTCATGGGTATTGAGTTGAACAATTGGTATTCTAAAAACCCAAACTAATGCAATATTGAAAAAATACTTGATACTAACATGAGATTTAAAATGTAAACCATTCATTAGAAACAGACACGTTAACTTTTAGCACCAGACTCTGTGAATCCAAACCCTTCATTTATACCCAACCTTGTAAACCCATTTTCTTTCAAGCCACAGTACAGACGCTCAATAGGCTTTCCTCCGTTAGCAAACCTACTCCAAAGGAAACTCCACATCAACAGATAAATACTCTGTGGCATGTCCTGGGTCTGCCCCAGGGCCTCCTGCCAGTACATGCAGAACCAAAGGGGCAGCTTGATTCAATTCTCTAGCCATTTTTTTTTTCTCGATTGGCTTCACCTCATGCAGGATAAGGGTTTTTTTTCCCCCCCTTTTAAACCTTTTCTGAGCGAAGAGAAAGCTAATTTTGGATGCTATAATCTGCAATTTTATTGTTTTGTTCTGTACCCAGGTCTTATGACTTTGTGTGTGGGAACCTACGTCAAGAGGTTTGCCTTCCAGCCTCTTCATCATGACAAGAGGATCCAGGATCCTAAACTTTTTCTCTATACATTTGCCTGCTCAACTTCAGACTCACTTCCTCTTCTTTGTTTTGCTTTGTTTTATTGGGGCTCCAGTACTGACTGCTGTTTAAAGCCAATGCAAATAAATCTACAAAATAAACTTCTTTAGAAATAGTTATTCAGAGTAACTTTATCTGGGATGTTAATGTTTAAAGAAACGTCTATCTTCAGATATCTTCAGATTTAAGGAAGCGAGTGCACAGGGAAAAGTTTTCCGATTTTTACAAATCAGTTTATTTTTGGGTAAATAGTACAGATTATAACCGAGACAGCTGGACACATATTTGTTCAGACTTTTCCTTGATTTTCTGGAACTCCTGTTGTGTTATCAGTTTTATTTTGACCTTTAAAGTATATACTTTATTGAGTATTGTTTTGATTGTTTAAGCGCTTTGTAACCCTGGTCTGGAAAAGCGCTATATAAATACAAATTACTTACTTACTTACTTACTTTAAGGGCCACAAATGGACACGGTTTAACTGTTAAAGGATTTGGATTATTATTTAATTTTGAGTAATCTCTTTTTGGCTTTGAAGAGAAAAGGTTGTCGTCGTCTTCATCTTCGTGTAAAATGACGAACTTGACGAAACATGCAAGTAACTCCACACTCGTCGGTGACGTTCATCTTACATTGAAGCTTTGACATAAATAAACAAAATAATTCTATATATTACGCTGGTTTGTAGCAGAAGCTAAAAGGCTAACATGCTACACAGGTCACAGGTATTGAGGTATTTGAATGTTTTTAAGAGTGTCTTTGGATGAAGATTAAGACAAAGAGTCATTATGTCAAAAAGGACTTGAATTTCTGCCTATTACTCTAAAAAGAAACAGATTATTTAAAAAATAATTGCAACCCTTAGTCGACATGAGGGTGATTACAATTCAAATTTTGGGTGAACTACTGCCTGTGAATCCATATTTAATCCATCTTTGTAATAAACATTTGAAAAAGGAAGCGGCATTAGCAAAAACTTACACAAAGTTCGATATTTTTGAGAAAATCCCCCTTAATAAAACTAATATAGGAAATTGTTTGTCGTTTTCAACTGCAAAAAAAATGAAAGACAAGCATTGCTCACAAGAGAGCTTAATGTAATTCAGTTAATAACTAAACTTAATTCCATTATTAAATTAGATTTTATGTCTTTGTTTATCAACTTCAAGAGCATAACAACCTCTTCTGTTATATACTGTACTTGCACAAATTGGCCTCAGATGGCAGCTTATCTTCAAAAGGTCTCTCTGAAAATGCCTTCTTTAAAGACCTGCACATCAATTATTGATTTGCCACATTGATTTTCAACCCCGTCGGGTGTCAGTGGTAAATGTCTGCGGTAAACTCAGGTGTGAGCAGCTTAACGTCACACAAATAATGAGGAAAGACAGGATATCGGCCGTTGCACCGGCCGCTCCCGCGAGGACCAAAACAAACAAAGTGTAACATTCTTCGTCACGGGCGCAGAAATGCGACGCCGTGCAGATCAGGAGTTTCGATTTTTGTTTTGCAGGCAACAAGACACAGTAACTCATTTAGTCCTCAGGTTACCTCGAGGTCAGCGGCCGGGTAACGCTCTCAGAACACGACGACTAAATCAAATCACATTCAAGTCGCCTCTTCAAACGAAAGCAAACACTCCTGAGAGAAAAAAAAAGTCCCTTTGAAAACAAGTGTCAGAGAAATGGAATGAAAATAACAAAATAAAGTATTCGTGGTCACGCTCAGGCGCACGACTCAATCCTGCATGCATTGAATCAATGCTCACTGAATTATTTCAGCGAAGGGCAAGAATGAAATCTAATCATCTGACATATGACTCCCCAGTAGGGAGTTCAGTGATGTTCCCTGGCGGTAACGCATTCTGTGTGTTTTCTTCAAATTAATAGGAGGATTCTCGGGCGTGAGTCACTCACGATCATTGGCAAGCGTATAAACACATTCATTATCGCTTTGGAACCTTTCCAGGCCACATCAATTTAGATGAAATGTGACTTGACTAAACAGATTAAATATTTTTAATTTTACCTTCACTTATAAACCATAATGGCACCAGTTCTGACACTGTGGTAACCAGACCAAAATTCAATAACAATTTCGGAGCCTTATTTCGTGCCTCACTTTAACGTCGGTGCCATTTCCCTTTATGTGTCAAATACCAACATTCATAAAGGATTAAAAAATAAACTCATGACAGTATTATTGCAACACGCACTTTTCCCCTTGCATCAGCACTTTCCTGGCAAAACCAACTGACAAAGTCTGTTACGACGGATGAAAATAAGAGCCAAACCTATACTGACAGAATTCAAACTCAGTCTTTCTCACTAGACAAACCTTTTCCTCAAAGATAAGGCTGAGTGAACACAAATAAGACAAAGTGCAAAACTGTGGAAACAAGGAGTAAGAGAAGATATTGATACACATGCATCAAAATATCACTTTTTTGTATCGATATTCAAAAACACTATCGATTGTTTACATTTTTGATGGGTTTCAAAGCATATTTTATTTTTATAATAGTTATTTTGGGGTTCATATTTAAATAATGTGTATATCAAATAAAATAAATTGATTTTCTGTTTACAATTAACCTGCTTGTCGTTATATTCATGGTGTTAGAAGTTCATGTTTGTGTTAATAATTAACTTCCGGACACTGGAAAGAAACTAAAAGGAACAATGAAATCCTGCATGATTCCTGGTCATGGCTGAGGGCGAGAGGATACATCCAACTGTTGATTTAAAAGAAAAAAAGGAGGGAAGTTACGACATGGTCGGAAGTCATGCGGTCTATAAATTCTTCAACGCCGGAGTCAAGTACTCAGACAATACTACACATTTTCTTGTTCCTACATTATTGCAATTTATTGCAATAAATCCTCTCACTGACCCTGTATCGTGATACGTATCGTATCTCCACATTCTTGCCAATATACACCTTTAATAGAAAAGTTTAGCCACTTTAACACCTGAATCAGATGAAGGCTACCATCCTAAAATATCCCTAAATACATCACTAAATAACAGTAATTATTTGTTGTGGTCATTTAAATGGGTCATCTGAACATTATTACAATATTTTAAATTGCTGACCTACGAGAAGGTCTACTTGATAATAAAAACATAAAATCAAGTGTATACTTAACTAAAGCCTCTGCTGTGTAACATAATTATCAAAGAACGAGTCACTGCTTTGTACCACAGACACGTATTTGCAGAATCTAAAATAGAACCTTTCGGAAGCTTGAGAGCACTCCGAGGTGAAGGCCTCTGTATTTAGTGAGATGTAAAAGGCAGAATGACGAGGAGGAAGCAGGAAGAAAGTCATGATACAGCTGGGCCAAAAGATCTGAGAAGAGCTTCTGACAAAAGGCACAGGAAACCCATGTCTGGTCCTTTGGGGGGACGACCCACATCCCAGTGAGGCATCAATCTGATGGAGTCTACAAGTCGGTTGTTGCTCGGATCAAGAGGAAAAAATAGATGACGACTGATCCTAATATAATGAGGGAACCGTGTAGAAGGGAGGGAGACAAAACGTCTGTTTCTGAGAACAAGAGAGAAGTGAAACTGACGGAAACCGTTTCCGTGTCGCCATAGCTGAGCGACTTTCGAAAAGGGAAAAATTCCCTCATTGTTCACGAAACTCACTTCACCACACATTAAGTTCTTGAGATTGACTCGTGCACTAAAACCGGGCGTGAACATTTGGGCGACATAAATGAAACCTTTTTCTTTTCTTTTTTTTTCCACCCTCCAAAGGTCTGTCCGCTGGCGTGCGAGATGGAAAGTTGAGTTGAAGAGAATCAGAGACGTTGATGTCAGGAGTTAAAAAAGAGTTTAGATCAAAATCTAGAAACTGGTTTTAGTCCTGAATGCATACAAAACATCCTATTTAAGTAAGTAAGTAAGTATTTTTTATTTGTATAGCGCTTTTCCAGACCAGGGTCACAAAGCGCTTAAAAAAATCAAACAATACTCAATAAAGTATATATTTTAAAGATCAAGATAAAACTGATAACACAACAGGAGTTCCAGAAAATCAATGAAAAGCCTGAACAAATAAAAACGTCTTAAGATGTTTCTTAAAGGAGTCAGTAGATCCATCAAGCGCAAAGAAAGAGGAAGATCGTTCCAAAGATTAGGAGCAACATCCTGGAAGGATTTTTATGTGTGATTAACATAGTGTTAGAGTCGAGCTACAAAAAAGATTAAGAAACAGGAACTGCGATAGAAATGAATTACTTGTAGCTGAAGATGTTAGACTGTTGGGTTCATCGTAAGCAACACGACAGTTTAAACTCCAACAGTGAGAGAAATGCTTAACAGGCTTTTTCTTCAACATGTTAAAGAATAATAAATAAACACTACAGTCTATTCGTATTTATTATAACCATTTAATCTCACCCCAAAAATGTGAAGAGAAACCTACAGCAAACAAGCTTAGCAAAGCATCCAAAACAGTTCCCTCCATACGCGTCAGGCTTTAAATAAATCTTCTTTGAAAAGTCAATCTTAATCCACCTCTTCCAGTTTAAAAAGCAGTTAAGAAAGCCACTGGGGTTTGAAGCACACCCTTGTTTCTGGGAAAGCTGCTCGAGTTTTTTCTGATGGTATGTAATGCTGGTGGGACAACCGAAACTATCCAGAGGGAACTGTGTATGTGTGTGTGTGTGTGTGTGTGTGTGTGTGTGTGTGTGTGTCGACTCATGTTAAAGGGTCAGGGTGAGTGTGACGGGTTGTTTCCATTTTAACCAAATATAATTAAGCACAAAAATGTTTTTGAGAATGAATGTCACACAAATTCAAAGTGAGCTCAAGAAGCGAAAGGAAATTCAATTAAACCATTAAATTAACATTAAACTTGATTTAAAAATGAGTAAAATATAAAAAAAATGTGGTTAAAAGGACCATTAAAGACCGAAAAGGGCATGTCTCTTTTTTAAAACACAAACACTGTCAAATTTAAGTCCCTAATCTACTACGACCTACTCTTGTAGAACGTCTGCAGTCATTTATGATTGCTGCATGTCTGACTGAGCTTAGCTGCCATTTTTGATCACTAAGAATATCAAATATGATCTTACATAATGCAGATGATGAAGCTGCTGTACAAGCTGTGAAATTGGTTGTCGATTCCATTTTTACTTCAAACCTGTAGCTCAAGTATTTGACAAGCAACACTGCGAGTATCCGTGTACTTTTACACTCCCTGTACTTATACTATCATAGAATTTCTTGTATTAATACCATAATGTTGACGGTTTATGATGACTTACTTATTTTTACCACATCATATTTGTAAATAAAGTCCAGCTATTAGCAAAAAATGTTTCTATTTTACTACTTTACTAAGATTCCACTTCCATAATATATAGAAAAAATGCATTTAAGGGGATTTCCTTGATTCTATAAAAACAAAGGAGTCAGTCTCAGTGTGCCCTTTGAAATAATATATGTACTAAACACACACACACACACACACACACACCTACAGCCTTCCACATTCAAAGACAACGATCAAAGTTCAACAAGCAGTTGGTGCCTCTCTATTAGCAGCGGCCTTCCGGGAAGAATCTCACAACATTCCCACAGCCCGGGAAATGAGCTTTGCCCCGAAGGGTTAACCAGCCACAGACACCATGTCAGATCAACCCTAAATATTAACCTGCGGGTTATGTTTTAGCCATCCTTTTGAGTATAAACTCCAGAGACTGTTTCTGTTTCTGAATTGGTGACTCGATGAGATCAGAGATTACGTCACAAATGACTTCCATTCGGCGATGACACACAATTCATGGGAATGACTAGAACCAGGGGTCGGATATACACAACGTGAAGGCGAGAATTGTAAGTAAGTAAGTAATTTATATTTGTATAGCGCTTTTCTAGACCAGGGTCACAAAGCGCTTAAACAATCAAAACAATATTCAATAAAGTATATACTTTAAAGGGCAAGATAATACTGATGTGTGTGCGGTTTCCCAGCACCGACAAAAACCCTGTCATGAAGGTATATTAAGATGATCCAAGATGGCAGGAAAAAAAAACCCACATCCTGTATAATTAAAATCAAATAATTACGACCAGAAGAAACATTCCTCTTGACATGTGCGCTGCAGACTCCCAAGGACTCCCCGCACAATGGAGCACAAGTGTTTGACATAAGGAATCCTAGTTCCTGTTTTTGATGACTTATTCACTTTAAAGTCAGAGGAGAGTCGAAGGATCAGTCGACGCCCTGGGGCTTTCTCGCCATCAATCCCTCGTAAAAAAAAAACCATACCTGGCATGCTTCCACCGTCTGGCCCGGGGTTTAGCCCGTGAGAACCGTTGTGACCGATATATCCGTTTACCTCCGTCAACACGTCGACTCTGAAGCGGCAGAACGAGTCGGTGTACATGGTTGACCTCTTCGGGAAAAAAGAAAACCGTCGCCCCGCCTCACATTCACACATCCAGAGGAAGGATAAGCTAAGTGGAAACCAAAAATAAATCATGCGTTTTTGTTTTTTTTAACCGATTAAAGTTTCTACGGTGTGCAATTATTGAGTGATTAGTGCTTCTTAACAGGAAGCAGGTGTTTTCTAAAGGCAGGTATGGTCATAAACTTGTCATACAACATTTTTAAATGATATTTTAATTAAGTAAAAAGGTTAATAAAAAGAAAGTCCTGATGTTTATATACTTGTAATAACCCTTGTGTAATCTCAGGGTCAAGGTGACCCCGTGGTGTCCCTTGTGTTGCCTCTGGGTCAAAATCGAAGTTAAAATGATGTTAAATAAACTTTTAGAAGCAATATAACTTTAAATTTTAAAAAAATGTATACAATCCTAACTAATTAAGTGTAATATTTTAATTGAGTATTCATTAATTAAAGGTAAGGTCACACAAGGGCTCAAAGTAACTCTAAAATAAACTGAAAAATATAATTATTTTCTGGGCATATCAGCACCATTATCACACGTTTTCCTACCCGACAACAAATAACGTGAACCATTTGTCATCTATTCTTAAACATAATGTCTCGAGGACTTAGTAAAGGTTGGAGCTGCTTAAAGGAAACACAGTAGACATTAATCCGTCCTTAATGGTGTAACTGAGGCGAAGAAGATAAACAAATGTGAAGTCACTTTCACAGATATAAATATAAACGGATAAAGGATACGACGACAGAAATACATCCTGGCTGTGTAATATCTCTGTACTTGTGTCTACAGTCCGCACTAACACCCTGCCCGGAGTGTGAATGACTTATTCATACATCAATTTTACATAATACTCGTGCTGAAAGAGCTATCTTAGGAGGAAGATAAGACTGTAAAGTGAGCCATTTTTTTTAGCTTCTCTGGATTTGCTTAATAGTATTTTAATGCGTGAGTGAAAAGTGTATCTACAGATCAAACTGTTTGACCTACTTGATGGTTAATAAAAGTGTTTTTCTTCAGATTGTTTTAGACAATTCTGCCTGAGGGTGATAAGAGGAACACATAAAGAATCCAGTCAGCCTTGAATACTAGTGGCCAGCTGGTGGAGACGTCAGGCTACAGTGATTATTCCACATCTGGAAAACATTTTTATGCTCCAGATGGGGCTGCAGGCAATTTATCTTCAACAGTGACAAACAAATCCTGCCACTACAGACTTTATTAGTAGAAATCAAACATTATTAGCGTTAGGACCGATCGCCGGAGCTACAGTTTTTAATACCGTCAACAGGGAATGACATCAGATCGGACAGTGACACTTTGCTCGTGGATGGGTCGAGCTACTGATTATAAGTTGATCTACTTCCTACTTAAAATGACATAGGAAGAAAGAAATGTCACACGATTCCTTTTTCACCACAGTTCATGAAAAACTAGGTCAGTATTAATTGTTTTTAGAACTGCCTTGGCCTTGTGTTTGATTAATAAACATGCTCTAATAATCTCGGATGAATGTTGTTGTTTTACTGCCGTGTTCTAGTTCTTTAGGAAACATCCCTGTTGTTGATAAAAACAAACAACATAATACATTATCTCAACCTTACTAATGACCTTTAAAGGTGTAAAACATTTCTTTTGCAGGATTTCGCTGCAACAGCAACAAACCAAGCAAGTCGTCAAACAACAAAACCTGACAATAATATCGGTATTTTCCATTATGAGCGTAAAAAACGTACTTCTATAATATTAACCCTGTGATATATGATTGAAAATGACCAAATGTTTTTGTTTAGTTTTGTATAATCAGAAATTGTTTTGTTTTGAAAAGTGGCACATTCATATTGTTCAGTACATACTAGGGTTATCATGACACAAACATTTTCAACCCAGTACCAACATTTGTTAAAGAAATAGTTTTTATCAACAATAAAAATGCTGAATAACATGAATTACATATTAAATGTGTATAATTTTTTAAAAAAATGGAGAAAAAGAAAGAAAGTGCAACCATGAAAACAAGTTTTGATATTTTAAAAATTGGTCGTATCCGAAAACAATATGATAGAATCGATTGAAAAATCGCTTATTTTTTTTAGTTTTGTTACTTTTTTTTATTTTCGTTACAGAACTCTAGTACTGTATGTCGGTCAATGTTATCACTGAAATGACTCAAACCCACTGTTAACTTATGTGTTGATACTGTGTTTGTCTCAGTGGTGTCTTGATCTTTTAAGCATATATTTTATTGGGTATTTGTAGATTAAAAATTATTATACACTATACGTATACGCCATACTTAAATGAATGCTATAAGATAATCAAAATATAAAGTATAAATTACTAGCTTCATCTAAGAGCTTAAACGTTTGAATACACATTCACAATCAACATTTCACTCAGACTGATTTACACTGTCTCAAGGCAAGCTTGGAACATAATTAGAGAAATGACACCGGATTATTTAAACATCTGTTCGTCTGTCTTTTCACACCTTGGGTCGTGGATCAAAAGAATGAAGCAGGGACACATCCGTCAGGGGGGTGGGGGGCTAGGAGACAGGAACCCCCACCCAAGAACATTTGAATGATTAGAAAAGGAAACAAATTAGTAAGGAATCTCCACAGGAGATCGTGGCACAGGAAGCTTGAAGGAACCAATAGGGCGATAGAGGGTTGACCTCTCGGCCCGGAAATTTGCCTTAAAAATAGCGATGTTTCTACAGTTCGAGACCCGTCTCTCCCGGGGCCATCGACCTGAGAGAGCGTGTCAGATCGATCGTAAAGCTTGTATTTTGTTTGACTTGAAGCGGCGAATAAACAACCCGTTACACTCTGCATTTGACCTTTTCTCTCCATAAAGCAAAGTATTAAGAACCGGAAGTGACGGCGTATTGGAGCGACGGGACCGGACTCCAGTTTTGATCGTTTTAGTATTGTTTTGATTGTATAAGCGCTTTGTGACCATGGTCTAGAAAAGCGATTATACAAATATTACTTACTTACTTACTGACTGTGAACACACCGCTTCACAAGATGAAAACCGTTACAGTACATTCACTTTTAACTGCCTATGAAATGACTCAACTGTTGACTTATACTGCTGATAAAATATTGACTCCCATCTGCACACAACGATATAAGTACATCGATATTCAATTCGCTTTTAATCCATAACTGCAGTGCTGCTGAAGACGAGCCTCTCTAGTATTGAGACACACTCAAAAGTTTGGCTTGACGGACGGAGAGCGACGCAGACAGACAGCACGCCATGAGTCATGCAGGCATGACTACAGTGTAGCCCCCCCACCCCGCCGCCCCCCTTGAAACACTCACATACCCGCCAGTCAACACTGGCTAGCCTTGAATGGTCCACCTGCCTCAGCAGAGCCCATCACAGCCTCCCCGTCCAAGTATCACATATACCCTGCATGTACCCACGTAAACATCCAAACATGCACATCGAGAAATACTCCCAACGCGGGTTATAATTGGAGCCGATGCAACTCTCACACATCAGGGGCTCAGCTTTATTGGTGCGATTACATCACCTCCAGTTATGATGAGCCCCCCCCCCCCGCCCAGCCCACCTCTCTCAGACTCCATGCCATGTGATTAGGTTTCAGGAATACCGGGCACACAAACTGGGCCATGTGCTCTAATGTCCCGTCTGCCAAAATAACTCAGCAGTTTCTAGCGCAGTTTGTCTGTCGCCTCTCGCTTCACTCCGTCCAGGTTATCGTACGACTCTGCAGCGGAGGGATATTCTGCACATTTAACATGCTTATAGTAAAAGTCTCGTCTGAGATTAAACGCAGATACGCAACAATTTTGAGGTGAGAACATGATGTTCTTCTTGTAAATATTACATGATATATATGTGGGAAAATAGTAACATATTGTTCATTAATTTAAAAAAAATGCTTTAATTTTTATCACACTTTTTTTGAAGATGAGATTGTTGAGCAGACCTGGGGATAGTGTGGCCCAGGTGCCCCTGCAGCCTTTTGACTGTACTTATGTGACCCTCATGAGGTCAAAGATCATGTAGTCACCAACCCATTTCTTTGTACTTAGTTCTACTTTTCTATTACTAGTCGGTGAATAAATATGACTTTAGAGTTCTGTTTTAGGACGTCAATCATTTCGGGACAGGTATGTAATGACGCTTTTTTTAAGTGAATTATATATATATATATATATATATATATATATATATATTAGACTTAGACTGCACTTTATTGATCCCTTTGAGATGACACTCTCAGGGAAATTTCTGTTTTCCAGTAGCACAGAAGGAATAGAGAAAAACCAAAAAGCACACAGAAGAGGGCGATAGCATTAAATAACAAAACAGTAACTGAATATAACGACAGTTTAAATAAAAATATAAATAAAATAAAATAAACTAAACGAAGTGACTTTACGTTATTGCAGATGAAAGTGTCAGAGTGTTGTTATCCACTGTAGAGGTGGAAGTGTCAGACTCCTTCCCCTCCTAATATATATATATATATATGTAAAATACAATATTAAGCTTGATTTTATACTTTGAGTCGTTTTGTTTTTTCTTTATAAAACGACCCCCCCCCCCTCTGAGAAACATGTCAATCCTCACCAGTGGTGTTGAGGGTGGGATGTGGATTAGCAGAAGAAAAGAAAGATGACAAGACACGGTGAAGTCATAGCATGACGAGATCATTTGTTGCACAACTGCTTCAACACCACAGTTTTAAAAACAAAAAAAAACATCATGAAAATGTATATTTAGGTCAATTTAAACGCACCTGGTTGTTGTTTTTTTTAAACATTTTATAAGTATGTTATGTCTCATTTTTTTTTTACACCCACACACACACACGTCCATGACACTTTAAAATAGAACCACCAGAAGTGTCACAATGTTTACTACTATATATATATATATTCCCAGGGTTTGCTCTCCAAACAACTGACCATCATTCACTCTCTCAATCGATCCAGATTCCTGAGAATATTCCAAAAAAAAAAAAAAAACTTACCCTTAAAACCAACCTCAGCTCAGACGGCGTCCAGCAGTGGGTGTCAGAATTCAAAGCAGTACAGACTCTCCTCAGTCACATACTTCAGTCCAATAGCAAGAATATTCTTCTTCTTCTTCTTCTTCCTCTTCTGCGCGGATGTTGTCCAGAACCAGCCGCTCGCCTCGCTGTCAAACTCGGCCACCGCCGCCGCTCTCAGTCACACCGCTCGCCGCGGAAGAAAAACAAGAAAAAGGACTGCGAACACGGTTCCGAAACCCAAAGCCCAGCAGGTCCGCGTGTGCGAGCTTCTTCCCCCCAAACCTACGAGACAGGACATTCCCACGATCCTCCATGGATCGACCCCGGCGTGAAGTTCCCCCTTCCCTCCGTTGGCCGGTTCGTGGAGGAGCTGGAGAAGTGAGAGCCCCGCCCTGGAGAGACGCGTCCGTGGAGTGGAGGAGCGCCCCGGCAAGATCAACGGGTCCGGTGTGTAAACGCTAGGGGGCGCTGCTGCTCCCGGACACCGGTGGTGACTAAGCGTTATCTTCACGTTCCCAGGAGAGAGAGAGAGCAAAATCCCAAATGGCCCCTAAATTACAGTCTTTTATTTTAATAATAGCACCGACTAAACCAATGTTTATGACCACAATTGTAGCTGTAAAATGTGGTAATAGAGTTAATAGTAGGGGTGTCCATGGATGATGTATAAACGTGTAGTACAAGGGCGTTATTAACACTAAACAAACATGTAGGAGATTCTTGGGGGTTTTTAATCTAGTTACTACGAGTGTGTATTGTGCAAGAATCGGGCGATAGTTGTATCACGATACAGTAAGTAAGTAAGTAAGTCATTTTTATTTATATAGCGCTTTTCCAGACCAGGGTCACAAAGCGCTTTAACAATCAAAACAATACTCAATAAAGTATATACTTTAAAGATCAAGATAAAACTGATAACACAACAGGAGTTCCAGAAAATCAAGGAAAAGCCTGAACAAATAGAAACGTCTTAAGATGTTTCTTAAAGGAGTCAGTGGATCATCAAACACAGAGGAAGAGGAAGATGAAGATCGTTCCAAAGCTTAGGAGCAACAGTCTGGAAGGATTTCTCTCCTCTGGTCCTGAACCGTGTTCAGGAACCATTAGTAGATTCTGATCCACAGACCTCAGAGCCCGAGCTGGGGTGTAAGGCTGGCTCAGGGTCAACAACTCAATTTATCGTGATACTGTAACCATATATTTTGTACTACAGCCGAGTACTTGTCTTCGGTGTTTCAGAGTTTACAGACCACATGACTCTTGACGAACTGCTTTCATTCATTCATCCATCAATTCACTGTGTATTCCCTCTATTGGGGTCACAGAGGAGTTTCTTTGGGCGAGGACACCCTAAAAAGGATCTGTCGCAAAGCACCCAAAGACACACATTCAAACACACACTCATACTTACAATTTCCCCAAGTTCCCCAATCAACTTTTGTATGATTACATTTGTTTTTTAAACCAAAATATCTCTAAATGTCTTTAGCTTTAAAAGCTGCTGGAGTTGACTGTATCCTCTCGTACCCAGACATCACCAGGATCGCACAGGATTTCAATATTCCAAGTGTAATTGCAACACAGAAATGCACTCCCTAAATATATGTATGTTAATTGTAAATTAAGAAAACCAAATTATTTGTACTATAACACAGATATAAACCATTCGAAATATGGTAAAAAAAATATATGTATATAAATATATATATATACATAAAAAAATGTATACAGTGCTGTTGACTTTCGTATAAATGTCAAGAATAAAAATATTGTGATGTACTGTTAAATATTTTCTCACACCCCTAAATATAACTATATTTTTAACGGGAAAATGGATATTAGGGTGTAATAATATATACAACACAATATTTCAGGCAAATTCCTAGTACATTTTATTTCATGTAATAAAATACATATTATTATGTATTATGTTCATGCTTTTAAGTCTGTTAGTACACCGTGTTCCAAATTATTACGAAAATTGTATTCAAGTTTTATAAAGATTACATATTTTGTTTTTAATTAAAGTCATGATGGAAAATAGCTTTTGATTTCAGTAACTATGACCTGCTAATGCTGCAAATTAAAAATATATATATATATATATATATATAAATAAGCATTTTTAGTTATTAACAACAGTGCATTTAAAAAAAAAGATTTCTTAAAAAAATACAGTTATTGTTGGGAGGTTTGTTTAATAACATTGTTATTCATTAAATAACAGTTGATGACTTGAAAATGATGATGACTGTCATGCATTGAATATTTAGAAAAATGTGAGAAAAATATAATTTGATTAATAATTTGGAACACAATGTAAACATTAAATATATGTACAGTATATACAGATTTATTTTCCCTGAAAGCTTTTAATCCGAATAGTTATAAAAAAAAAACTTTTATAAAATATGTACATTTTAGTTTTCATATATTGGAAGTTAGAATGACACTTTATTTGGGGTCTATTTTATTATTATTTTTTATTTACAGAGAAAATTTCGACTTTTTACTTACTTTCTAGCTACTTGGTATTTTAATGGGGATTTAAATTAAAATGTATGTTGTTTACTGTCATTGAAAAAAAACCCTATTTAATATTGATATAAAGTAATCTTTGAGTCATTTTTTACTCATTACAAACAAAAACAGCTTCTTTAAAGTCTCCCTAAAGTCCTGTCTCACCCCTGGGAGCACATTTGAACATCAAATATTCTCTGGAATTTATCAAGATTAGTCATTTTTTACCAACACTCACACAGAGAAAACAGCCTCTCATTACTCACCTTATGCATCACGATCATGCTTCGTCGCCAAAGCTTTGAAATTCGATTCATTTGAAGTCCACTTCTATCCTGTTAAATAAAAGTGTATTTAGTTACTTTGATCATCATCAGGGCAGAATATATGTTTTTCATTATACAGTTCTGGAATATGATGATGTTTTTGTGACATAATAATTCTACACCACATACATACATGAGGGAGTTCTACCTAACCTAACCTAACATACAAATATAAACAGCCTTTTAATTCTGATGTATATATTATTTTTTTAGCTTTCATTCATTTTCTGCTTCTTATTCGCTTATGGAGGTTTCCCAGTGTTATCGAGTGAGAGGCGGGGGACACCCTGGACAGGACACCAGTCTGTCTCATATCTAAAGGAAGATTTCCCCAACCAACCAATATTTTTGGACTGTGGGAGGAAACCGGAGTGCCCGGAGTAAACCCACTTAACCCAGGGAGAACATACAAACTCCATACAGTTGCCTCCTTCTGGACCTGGACGCGAACCTGCAACCTTCTTTTTATTTAGCAGCATTAAAACACAACTTTTTTGACTCCTTTTTAACCCAAATAAAGTGAGTGGTGAAATGAATTATTGCACGAATCATTAGCGTGGGGGGGGGGTGTCCTAACCTTTGACCAGGGGGAAAAAAAAGAGCGTGGGCCAAATGCAAAAAAAAAGTTCTTCTTAATACAATAAGTGATAACTTATAACTTAACTTAAATAACTTAATATCAACATATATATAATATATAACTTAAACAATTTCCCGAAGGAGACCTCCTGAGTGATCAATAAAGTTTTACCTTACCTTACCTTATCAATCGTCAAAATTAGGAACTAATTCACCAACAGTAAAAACACATGCCTTAGTGTGATATACTATCTAACTACATTTTTAAACTGAGTAGTACTTACTATTAAGTAGTAAACTGAGTAGTACTTGAGTATTAGTTGAGCACATTTGCAATCATGAACTTGACACAGATATGTGTTTTTTTTGAAGAATCCACATACATCTCGAGAGACCAAACTTGTCTTATTTCCAACTGTTTCACCAGAGGCTGATTAAAAAGAAAAACGTCGAGGGACTGTTTGGACTCAGCTTCCGTTTATCGTGTCAAACAAGTCCAGGGGAAAATTTGGAAACATCCAAAATGAAAACCATTCCAGGCATCACTAATCCAGCTAAATCGACAGGTACTGAACAAAATGTCTATGTTTATTTCGATATATACATCCATGTGAAGATTCTATCCTTTTTTTACAGATGTAAATCCCAATCTTTTCACACTGCTAGAATGTATTTTCCCCGTTATTTCTTGACGGCTAAATCTTGCACTGTGCAGCACAATCTAAGCTGACAGGCTCAAATCTAAAGCTTCCTCTTTTCTTTGCACCCCGGGGTCTTGCCACAGTCACCCTGACTGATAGCACTTCAAAAAACCCAGTCAAAAGAACTCCCTTCCAGAAACGCGGAATTAGTTTAAATGGATACAATAACATTCTTTCCTCAATTAACCCACGAGCACCCGGCGAGGTCAAGGGGTTCTGCTACGGACGGATTCCTTAATTAACGCCGACATTTCCCTAAAGATGGTGGAAGTATAATCTGAAATTAGTGGGCAACACGGGACCTTTAGAAGCCTCTCAAGCCTCCCTGGAGAACCATCAATCAGGTCCAGATAAAAGGGTTGAGTGCAAAGGTAATGTTTCACCGAAAGGACCTTGTCACATGCTCCATAAACTGCATCCTCTTTCCAGAAGAAGGTAAGAGAGGAGAAAGATCAAGCATTGAGTTAACATAATACAAGTTCTGTGGTATGGTATTGTGAGCATAAAAAGTATGCCTTTGAAATTCACAAACAAAATCTAGGCCATTCTGTTTAAAAAGGAAGAAAAAAACCCGGGCAAGTATTCCTGACAACCTTAGCATTGGATTTCCTGTGGGAGTCACAGGTGCGAGTCAGGACAAGAAAACTGTCAGAATAAGGTCAGGGTTGGAGTTTTATGAAGGAGGTTCAATCAATAAACGGGACATCTCGGGTAGAGTATTCTTCATGTAATTCTTCTCGTAATGATTTGCCGAGTTCACAATAATGATTTACCGTATTTACAAAAGGACGGTAAAACTCCTGAACATACCGCACTTGACTTGTTTGCCGACATTGAAAGTCAACGTCACAGCCTGTTTGGAAGAGGCAACAAAAAATATATAATTATTTTTTATCGCACTTGAATCAATATTCCAAGAACAAGTCATATATATATAATAATAATGACTGACCTACAGAGTGCACCTTTAATTCAAGCCACACCATTAAAATGAAAAGAAAAATGAGTACATATATAAGCCTCATCTGTCTATAAGCCTCAACAACACAGAACGATAGTAGAAAGATTTTCCTTTTTCACATTTTAAATTGAATAAAAGGTATTCCTATGTGTAGATATATGTATTTAACTTCATACAAATGTAAGTAAGTAAATAAGTCATTTTTATTTATAGAGCGCTTTTCCAGACCAGGGTCACAAAGCGCTTAAACAATCAAAACAATACTCAATAAAGTATATACTTTAAAGATCAAGATAAAACTGATAACACAACAGGAGTTCCAGAAAATCAAGGAAAAGCCTGAACAAATAAAAACGTCTTAAGATGTTTCTTGAAGGAGTCAGTAGATCCATCAAGCGCAAAGAGAGAGTAAGATGGTTCCAAAGCTTAGGAGCAACAGTATATACATTTGGTGTAGCATTAGGTATTCATGTGACGTAGCACATATAGCAAATATGCTAATAGAGCGAGGAAATGACGGAAACCTTGGTCCTAACAACATTAAATTGTTGTAGATTTCTGGATTGTAGAAAATGTGGCAAAACAAATGGTAGAAAATACATTAATTACACCTAATAGTAAAGCCAATATCAAAGTAGTCTCTCTATCTTTCTATCACCTGGATGTATAGCGTCAAGATAAGACTGATTCTGTATTTTTTTTTAAATACCCAAACTATGTAAAGGAAAGCGTAAAACAATCTGCAGTTGAACATCCTCGTTCATCTTCTCACTTGCTGTCAGCTGCCAGAGCAAGAACACAACATGCCCATGAATCATTTATCATGTACAGTGAATAATTCAAATCTCATTAAATTCAGAACACAACGACGCCTAACGGACATTAAGGGGAACGAACTCGGTAAAAGAGGTCGATCTGATCAATGAAGTGAATCTAAAGACAGAATTAAAACATCGATGCAACACTTGACAACGTCCTTCATCATTTTCTTTCAATGACCAGTTCTGGAAATGCCTTAAAGCCTCGTGTTCTTCTTCTTTTACCACTTCCTCACCACTTCTGCTTTTATAAGAATATGTTAAGCACTATAGTTCTCAGTAAGAGTAACTGACAACATGTGGTCAGTTACTTCCCCGCTTACACAACATGAGCTGTAATTGGCTGCCAAGACACTCCATTAGTCGACACTGAAACAGTCAGACGAGCTTTTTTTTTCTTCCCCACCCAGTGATCGCCATTATTGTACAGTTCATTAATTGTGTAGCGAATGACGCACAAATAGGCTTCACTGATCCAGAAACACTATGTCTATTTGAACAAATGCGATGGACTTTTTGACACAGACGGACCTCGGTGAGGCCAGCTGGAATCATTTCAGAAAGACGTATACAGAATGTTAATCTTTTTTCCTGCGCGGTAAAAATAGAACTAGAAGTGTTTGGGCGGCATTCTGCTCCTCCGTCTGCGCACACAGATATATATCGTCTATAAAGCCACTCGCTTTGGCTGCCGGAGCTGAAAGTGATCCAGCAACCGTCGAGCTACTGAGATTATCAAGAGGCAACAAACAAAAGAAGCCGAGTCCAGACTTCACTCCGGCTGCTGCTGCCGCCGCCGCGCACCGTCAGTGGAAATACAGACAAAGTCAACAAAGGCCTCTGCACCCGTGAGAACCACAACGTCAACAAAACTGGACAGTGCTACACAACGCTGTCAGCAGATTTAGAAACAAAGTCGCTGGAGTTTTTCCCGATGCGTTGGTCGATATTATTAATATGTATTTACAATAAAAATGTCTATATTTCAACATTCTGGTTGGTGACTTATATCTGCATGCTTAGGTAAAGCTAACTAGGCTACTAGTACCGTTGGCTCCCTTCTTTTGTCATAAGAAACAAACATAGCTCATTTTTTTTAAATATTACAAAATAAAATTACATTTTTTATATTATCGACGTTTAAAGTTTTTCATTCGTACATTTTCTTCTTAAACTAATGACAACATTAGACAAAAAAGCAATTAAACTTAATTTAAGAACTTTCCCTTTATCATAATACAGCAACCTGCCACTAGCAGATTAAGTTTTCTTCTCGTGTGTTTTTATTTTTTGTTTTTTTATTTTATTTTATTATATTTTAATTTAATTTTAATTTAATTTAATTTAATTTAATTTAATTTAATTTAATTTAATTTAATTTAATTTAATTTAATTTAATTTTCATTTTATTTTATTTTATTTTATTTTATTTTATTCTATTTTATTTTGTTAATAGTGTTAATTTTCTGATATTGTACATAATTTGTATAGTTTAAGATCGTTTTATTTTATTTTATTATCTCCTTTATTATTTCTTTTTTTTCCTTGCACTTTATTTTCCTTGTGCTGTTGTAAAAGTGTGTTTCCCCTCTGGGGATGAATAAACATTTTCTATTCTATTCTATTCTATTCTATAATGTGCAAAAATTTTCTATAGAATAAGAAAGAATAATACTGTATGATCATGTTAACGACAAAAGAAAATAGACTCATATACGTAAATAAATATGACTAATAACGATGTAAAACACGGCCTCATTCATGTGCGTGGAACAGTATAAAAGAGACTCGACAATATTTGAATAAATTGTGGCTCTCTCACAAAAGGTTCTTTTTCTCCTTACATCCTGTGACACACACTTTCCTCAAAATCCAACAGAGACGGCCAATTTGGCGCCTTCCGTTTCCTGAACATGCAACGTCGTCGGCTCTATTTATAACCCTTTTATTATTAGTCCGCTCACAAGTGAGGCTGTATAGATATGACGACGAAAGGGGGGAAAAATGGAGACTGGACTTGCTTTGGCTAAACTAAAGGAAACGGATCATTTCGAAAGACACGCAAAGCAAGTTCTGTCTGAGCTGTAAAGTTCATCTGGACAATTTACTTTCCTCTTAAATATTCCACAGCAGAATACTACAGCTTCCTTACAACAAGTTCAATTCAAAATGTATTTTTTATACATTTTTATACCATGTGAAATAACATTTCAGAACAAGTGAACAATCATCCAAAATTTAAAAAATAGTGTCAATACCATATCAATAATTAGGATTTTTTAGATATTTCGTGTACAAAGTACAAAGCAACTTGTACATATGTCTCGTAACGCTTTCAGGGATGAAGAAAAATGTGAAAATTCTCATGAAATATAAACCTACAGAAGTAAGTAAGTAAGTAAGTAATTTTTATTTATATAGCGCTTTTCCAGACCAGGGTCACAAAGCGCTTAAACAATCAAAACAATATTCAATAAAGTATATACTTTAAAGGTCAAGATAAAACTGATAACACAACAGGAGTTCCAGAAAATCAAGGAAAAGCTTGAACAAATAAAAACTTATTTTTCTTAAAGGAGTCAGTAGGACATTTTTTTAGATTCATGAATTGAATGCCCTTTTTTTTTAAGACTTTTTAAGGGAACCCTGCTTAATAAATAAATAATTTAAAATTGGACAAACTTAAACTGGGTGTGAAGCTTAACAGTAACTGTGAAATGATACATTTAATGGATGCTATTGGTTGCTAAAGTTGCTAGCTTGTAGTTCATTTTCACAGCTTCTGAAATACTAAAATAAAACTCTCAAAACAATCACTTACCAAACATACTTTTCATTGATAGTTTCAAATTCAATTCTCACCTTGATTTTATGTGTCACTTCTTAGCGTTTATTCATATCAAAGTCATCCTTTTTCAACTTTTTTTGCTAATATTTGCTAATATGGTGAGTCGGGATGATGACGTCACTTCCATGCGCCCAGCACCGGTCCCTTTAAATCGAGCTTGTAAACATGACTTTACTTCCGCTAGCTTTAGCAATTAGCCACGCGAAGGTTTCACTTAATAAAAGCGACAAATAAACGTTTCTTGGAATCAAAAGTATTACTCGGATCTAAAGCGATGGCGCAAAGGAAGAGAAGACAACTTTGCGAGGAAACACCTGCTCCAGTGAAACATGCGAAATCACAAAGCGACGATGAAAGAAGTTGTTATTTTGTCAAGAATAATGTACAGAAAAGACTGGGGGAGGATTTTTTCCAGCAACCTTGTGTGTGTCTTGCAAAGGCTTTGCTCGGAAAGGTGATTATTTTGTTAGACATGATGTATTAAATGTGTAATAATGTAAGATTGTGTTGTTTAAAAAGGGATAAATGTAATTGAAAAATACACAGAATTACAAAGAAAATTAGCCTTCAATTTGTAGGACACTTGCTTGATAAATCAATTGTTTTTTGTTTTTTTTTACGTAATATGACAAACATTTGAAAACTAGAAAGAGGGCTTTCCAGAAGAAAATGCAGTGTGAATGCTGACCATGCTGTGCTGTGGAAGAAGTAGTGACATTAGTATTAAAAGTAGAAGAAGTGGAATCAGTAGTAAAAATAGTAGTAGCAGAAAATTTAAAGTAGTAGTAGAATTAGTCGTAAAAGTAGATGTAGTAGTAGTATTAGTAGTAGAAGTAGTAGTGTAAGTATTCGTGGAATTAGTAGTAAAAGTGGAAGTAGTAGAAAATTAAAAGTAGTAGTAGAATTAGTAGTAAATGTAGAAGTAGTATCCGTAGTAGCAGTAGTAGCGGAATTAGTAGTAAAAAAAATAGAAGTATTAGAAAAGTAAAAGTAGGAGTAGAACTAGCAGTAAATATAGAAGTAGTAGTGGAATTAGTAGTTAAAGTAGAAGAATTGGAATTAGTGGTAAAAGAAGTAGTAGTAGAGTTAGTAGTAAATGTAGAAGTAGTAGAAATATATTCGTAGTAGCTGTAGTAGCAGAATTAGTGGTAAAAAAAATGAAGTATTAGAAAAGTAAAAGTAGTAGTAGAACTAGCAGTAACTGTAGAAGTAGTAGTGGAATTAGTAGTTAAAGTAGAAGAATTGGAATTAGTAGTAAAAGAAGTAGTAGTAGAGTTAGTAGTAAATGTAGAAGTAGTAGTAGTATTCGTAGTAGCAGTAGTAGTGGAATTAGTAGTAAAAAAAAATGAAGTATTAGAAAAGTAAAAGTAGTAGTAGAACTAGCAGTAAATATAGAAGTAGTAGTGGAATTAGTAGTTAAAGTAGAAGAATTGGAATTAGTAGTAAAATAAGTAGTAGTAGAGTTAGTAGTAAATGTAGAAGTAGTAGTAGTATTCGTAGTAGCTGTAGTAGCGGAATTAGTAGTAAAAAAAATGAAGTATTAGAAAAGTAAAAGTAGTAGTAGAACTAGCAGTAACTGTAGAAGTAGTAGTGGAATTAGTAGTTAAAGTAGAAGAATTGGAATTAGTAGTAAAAGAAGTAGTAGTAGAGTTAGTAGTAAATGTAGAAGTAGTAGTAGTATTCATAGTAGCAGTAGTAGTGGAATTAGTGGTAAAAAAAATGAAGTATTAGAAAAGAAAAAGTAGTATTAGAACTAGCAGTAAATGTAGAAGTAGTATTAGTATTGGTAGTGGAAGTAGTAGTGGAATTAGTAGTTAAAGTAGAAGAATTAGAATTAGTATTAAAAGTAGAAGTAGTAGTAGAATTAGTAGTAAATGTAGAAGTAGTATTAGTATGAGTAGTAGAAGTAGTAGTGGAATTAGTAGTAGAAGTAGTGGGTCAAAGTAGAAGGAGTTGAAACATGAGTTGAAGATGTTCCCCATTGAAAAGAATGGGGTAGAAAAAGAAGAATAAAAGAAAGAGTGGAAGAGATAAAAGAGAGCTAGAACATAGCCCGTATTTCGGAAACGAGCTGAATTGATAAAAGTTTGAACGGTTCAAATCGGATGAAATCTCTGGGAGGAGAAGCGGCACAAAGTTTAGGTCAGAAGAAAACAGGATCTCTATGCTTCCCAGCATTCACACACAATAATAAAGCATTAATCCTACATTGCGATCGTTGCAGGTGTTGGTCCACAAGTGTGAGGACGGCTCGGAGCTGAGAGGACGAATCGTGGAGACGGAAGCTTATCTGGGAGGAGAGGACGAAGCTTCACACTCGGCAGGAGGCAAACGGACGGAGAGGAACGCTGCCATGTTTATGAAGCCGGGCACCATCTACGTGTATCAAATCTACGGGATCTACCTCTGCATGAACGTGTCTAGTCAAGGTACAAGTCTGGTTCAAGCGTATCGGATTTTAAACAGCATTTTGAGCATTTTTAAACGATCAAAATATCATACTTAAGTCAGTTTTTAAAATAACAGAAAATTCGTAGCACACGTATTTGAATATTTATCGACGGATCAGCAAATATTTATCCTTGTGGATGGATATTTGGATTCAAAACAATAATATTTCACCAGAATTCAAGAGTAACTTAATGAAAAAAAACACAGAAAAGGTCAGATTTGAATTTCTACATTATTTATAATTACTCTTTTAGGATCAATTGTTTTATACAAGTGAATAAATTAATAATCTTTTTTTATTTATGTTGGGTTCATGATGGTTTTAAAAAAAAATGTAAATATCTAATTCTAAAGTGTTTTATATAGAAGTTCATCAATGCCAATAATTAGAATATTTAATGGTTTCATTTAACATTTCAAATGTTGAAACTATTTTTAATTCAAATTTTGATTTTATTTAGCTACTCGAACGTTTGCTTCTACGTCGTCACATGATCGCCTGTGTGTCGCACGATTGGCTGAAACTTTGACCTAGTAGCTTAGTACTGATTTATTGCACTATTATACCAACATTTCTATATTGAATTTAAAAAAGCTGCAGATTAAAAATGATTGAATTTTGAAAATAAAATACTATTGTATTATACTATATTAATAATACTATATTATATTATTGGAATATTATATTTATAAAATTAACATTTAAATGCATTTAAAAAAAAAATCATTCAATTAAAAAAAATAAAAATAAAACATAAATTCAGCCTCAATATCAGAGTTTTCAATTCAATAAAAACAACTAAATGCTCAAAAACAACAGCCACTTTTCAATAAAAAAAAAATCAAACTTAACAATTAACAAATGATAAATTAAAACATTATATATTTTTAATTTTGCAGGATATTTTTGGTCAATAATTTAAGATTGTGTTGTTTAAAAAGGGATGAATGTAATTTGAAAAATACACAGAATTACAAAGAAAAGTAGCCTTCAATGAGTAGGACACTTGCTTGACAAATATATTGTTTGTTAGTTTTTACGTAATATGACAACCATTTGAAAACTAGAAAGAGGGCTTTCCAGAAGAACATGCAGTGTGAATGCTGACCATGCTGTGCTGTGGAAGAAGTAGTAGTAGAATTAGTCGTAAAAGTAGATGTAGTAGTAGTATTAGTAGTAGAAGTAGTAGTGTAAGTATTCGTGGAATTAGTAGTTAAAGTGGAAGAATTGGAATTAGTAGTAAAAGTAGAAGTAGTAGAAAATTATAAGTAGTGGTAGAATAAGTAGTAAATGTAGAAGTAGTAGTAGTATTCGTAGTAGTGGAATTAGTATTTAAAGTGGAAGAATTGGAATTAGTAGTAAAAGTAGAAGTAGTAGAAAATTAAAAGTAGTGGTAGAATAAGTAGTAAATGTAGAAGTAGTAGTAGTATTCGTAGTAGTGGAATTAGTATTTAAAGTGGAAGAATTGGAATTGGTAGTAAAAGTAGAAGTAGTAGAAAATTAAAAGTAGTAGTAGAATTAGTA
Organism: Callionymus lyra; assembly: GCF_982586985.1. NCBI lineage: Eukaryota > Metazoa > Chordata > Actinopteri > Syngnathiformes > Callionymidae > Callionymus > Callionymus lyra. The sequence goes on along the minus strand of NC_141832.1, from coordinate 11,785,962 downwards.
GTAAATGTAGAAGAAGTAGTAGTATTCGTAGTAGTGGAATTAGTAGTTAAAGTGGAAGAATTGGAATTAGTAGTAGAAGTAGTAGTAGAATTAGTAGTAAATGTAGAAGTAGTAGTAGTATAAGTAGTGGAAGTAGTAGTGGAATTAGTAGTAGAAGTAGTAGGTCAAAGTGGAAGGAGTTTAAACATGAGTTGAAGATTTTCCCCATTGAGAAGAATGGGGTAGAAAAAGAAGAATAAAAGATAATTTAAGATTGTGTTGTTTAAAAAGGGATAAATGCAATTGTTTTGTTTGTTTTTACCTAATATGACAACAAAATAATAAAGCATTCATCGAACATTGTGATCACTGTAGGTGTTGGTCCACAAGTGTGAGGACGGCTCGGTTATATAGTCTTATTTGTTCTTTTGTATTTGGGTTTAACAACAGCAAACACTGGAGATGAACACGTTTCTACACTGAATCTGCCTCGTGATTTAAAATGCATGGAGTGACTTCTTCTGCCAAAGGGCGGCTGGAAGGAGACAGTTCTGGAGCCTGCTGACCGATGCGTATTGTTGCTCAGGGGAAGGGGCCGCGGTTCTGCTGCGCTCCCTGGAGCCGCTGCAGGGTCACCGAGTCATGCGGCAGCTGAGGACGGCCAAGCGAAAAAAAGAAGGGGCGCGAGCCTTGAAGGACAAAGACCTCTGCAACGGACCCTCCAAGCTGTGCCAGGCCCTGAAGATCACCCGCTGCCTGGACCGCCGGGACCTGGCTTCGGACCCGGAGGTTTGGCTGGAGGACGCGGAGGCGGAGGCGTCGTCGGAACCCAGAACCACGGTGTCGACGTCGCGGATCGGCATCGGGTCTCGCGGGGAGTGGGCCGAGAAGCCGCTGCGGTTCTATCTACGAGGACACCCGTGCGTGAGCGTGCTGGACCGAGAGGCCGAGGAACCGTGAGGTTTGGAACACAAACACTTCACGGCCTCAAGAATATTATCCACCACTTTTTCTTTGTGGAACTTCAAATATAAAGAGCAGATTCTCCCTCAGGGTTGGGTGGAACTCGAAATGTGTTTTTTTTTTGTCTTTTGAGCAAAAAGTATGATCACTTTCTGATTAACGTTGGCCTCACAGTCGTTACAAATCAATCCTGGATACAAAAATCTAATTCATTCCTGTTATAATTCCCCTGAAGTTCTGGGCCTGAACTCAGCATATGATGGTTTGCTTGTCCTTGTAAACATGGAGCTGAGGATTGTAAGAAGAGAAGCTCAGAGGATAGAGGGAAGCTTGTAGGATGGATAAAAAAAACAAAAAAACGGTAAAACAAATGGTGCCTGGAAGGAAAATCAACTTACAAAGAAGCTAAATGAGATAAAGATGTGGATTTTGATGCTCAATTTTGGATTTAAAATGATATTTTGTACTTGTTAAAGTACTGGAATACTTTGTGTGGGATAATTGCGAAAGAAATCTTCTGTACATCCTTTTTTTTAAAATAAATACTCAATTTAAAAGATGTAAATGTTGATATCCAGCTACGATCACACCCTGAAATTATCGTTCATCTCTCTTTTTAAACAATCGTACCTTAGAGCCTCTTTTTTTCGTGCTTTCACAGATGTTGGCTCTGATGTTTACCGTCTTTGTCTTCAGACAGTCGCTGCACGTCGTCTGGAATGATCGTTTAAATGTGTGTCCCTCAGAAAAAACACAGATATCTTAGCTTGAAGAAAAATAATTTAATGTTTCCAGGGATTAAGAAGAGGAGAGGGTTGTCTTCCTGTGGCGTCACCTTCTCGTCTGTTTTCTACTCCGTGGGCGACTGGAAGATGGATACGATGGGGTCCTCGTGATTCGTCACCACCAGGACGCTGCGGAACTTGTCGAACAGAGTCTTGAGCTGCGAGCGCCGGATGTTCTCGTTGTACATGATCTCTTCCAGATGGTGGTGGCCCCGGAAATAGTGCAGGAGCCTGGAAGAACACAGCGGGATGAAGGAGTTATGAGGCGACTGTTGAACTGCTTTTGTACAGTCAGTGGAGCGTCTAGAGGATTTATCTGCTTGTTTAAGTCAATTTGTAGTATCTGTAGAAACAGAAAATTAGTTTTTTTTTTAAATTATTTCAATCTCATCTTGTCCTGTAAAGTATATTTGTAGCTTTTATACAATTTTACACTTCAAATCATACAATTAATACACATCATACATGTACAATACTTTATATAAATCAAACCGTTTAACTGAAATCAAACCATTTTCAACTGAAATCACACCATTTTCAACTCAAATCAAACAGTTTTCAACTGAAATCAAACCATTTTCAACTCAAATCAAACAGTTTTCAACTGAAATCAAACCATTTTCAACTGAAATCAAACAGGTTTTAACTGAAATCAAACGGTTTTCAACTGAAATCAAACCATTTTCAACTAAAATCAAACCATTTTCAACTGAAATCAAACCATTTTCAACTCAAATGGAACCATTTTCAACTGAAATCAAACCATTTTCAACTAAAATCAAACCATTTTCAACTAAAATCAAACCATTTTCAACTGAAATCAAACTATTTTCAACTGAAATCAAACGGTTTTCAACTCAAATCAAACCATTTTCAACTCAAATCAAACTATTTCAACTTAAATCAAATGGTTTTCAACTGAAATCAAACCATTTTCAACTTAAATCAAACCCTTTTCAACTTAAATCAAACAGTTTTTAACTGAAATCAAACCATTTTCAACTGAAATGGAACCATTTTCAACTGAAATCAAACGGTTTTCAACTCAAATCAAACCATTTTCAACTGAAATGGAACCATTTTCAACTGAAATGGAACCATTTTCAACTGAAATCAAACGGTTTTCAACTGAAATCAAACCATTTTCAACTGAAATCAAACCATTTTCAACTGAAATCAAACAGTTTTCAACTGAAATCAAAGAGTTTTCAACTGAAATCAAACCATTTTCAACTAAAATCAAACAATTTCAACTGAAATCAAACAGTTTTTTCAACTGAAATCAAACCATTTTCAACTAAAATCAAACCATTTTCAACTCAAGTCAAACCATTTTCAACTCAAATCAAAGAATTTCAACTGAAATCAAACAGTTTTTTCAACTGAAATCAAACCATTTTCAACTAAAATCAAACCATTTTCAACTGAAATCAAACAGTTTTCAAGTGAAATCAAACCATTATCAACTGAAATTAAACCCTTTTCAACTGAAATCAAACCATTATCAACTGAAATTAAACCATTTTCAACTGAAATCAAACAATTTTCAACTGTAATCAAACAGTTTTCAAGTGAAATCAAACCATTATCAACTGAAATTAAACCATTTTCAAGTGTAATCAAACTATTTTCAAGTGAAATCAAACCCTTATAGACTGAAATCAAACCCTTTTCAACTAAAAAAAAAACATTTTCAACTGAAATAAAACCATTTTCAACTGTGATCAAACCATTTTAAACTGAAATCCAACAGTTTTCAACTGCAATCAAACTATTTTCATATCATGTGATTTTTGTCCATGTCTCGTGATCATTTGTGTGTGTCATGTGAACATGTGTCGTGTGTTATTGTATGTTGTTTCTTATATTTATTATGTGTCAAACGCAAGGTCTGGGATAGAAATCTAGCCTTATTTTACATGGCGGGCAAGAGCTTTAAAAACACAAATAACTCAATTTCCATGTCTTGATTCTGGAATATAACAGTTTGTAAAAATGACAAATTATTCCAAAAAGGAAGTTATTTGATGAAAGATGGGGAAGTGAAAAAAAAAGTGTCTTGTTTCTAAGTAAGTGTGTAAGTAAGTACTTTATATTTGTAGAGTGATTCTCCAGACCAGGGGTCACAAAGAGCTAAGAAACATTCATCTTTCTAGTCACACTCACCTGGCAAACATCCTCAGATCCTCGGGGTTCTGCGAGGCGGGGATGTTGAGGATGACCTGCCGCTCGTGGTCCGACAGGCTGGCGAGCAGCGTCTCCGTCACCCTCAGGTTGAGGGGAGAGTCTCCCCCGGGCAGCAGCTCAGCACTAGAGTTCTCCATGCTGGGACTGGTGAGTGTCATGTCATCACTGCTGGCTGCACACACACACACACACACACACACACATGTATTAGACACACCTGTTTGAGCCACAACATGAGACCTTCAACATTCTGCAACAAAAGGAGCAACAGGAAGTCTATTGGGACGAGAGCAGCATCTGGTTTTCAGTGAGGTGGAAAAAAAAATCAACAAAACAACTACACAAAGGAAACAAAGAAAGCTCTGAAGCAAAAGCAGATCATTGGAAAAATACAAAGACTGGTTATTGTCTGGACTCTAGAGCCTGACGACCACTGACCACTATACACGTTTGTCAAATTCATGGGATTTTTATTGATTATTTTGAACTAAACTACACACAATGTACCTTTTATTAAAGCTTCTAAAAAAAATTGGCCATTTGAACAGTTTAATAATTGTTTATTAAATGTTTATTAGGGGTTTTTACATCTGTACGGCGATATTTTTTTTCTGAATACCGTATCAATATTTATTTTCTATTTTTTGGCCTTTCAAATTATGTTTTATTTATTTGTTGTTGTTTTTACCATATTTCTGGTTTATAGTTCAATAAAAATATTTCATAAAAAAAATGAACAGGCAAATATTCACTGTGTTCATTCGTTTTTGTGTTAAAATGCAAGTTCCGGCCACTAGATGGCAGCAGTCATTACATTCTCCCCAAATAAAGAAATGATGAAGTCCCTTGAGATCCGAGAGATGACTGAGGACGAGAGGATACAGTGGACTCCAGCAGCTTTTTAAAGCTGGACATATTTTGGTTTCAAAACAAATGAAAGAAGTTACGACTTTGTCAAGAGTCTTTGGGTCTGTACTTTACACAAGAGAAAACTACTTGTAAATACTACAAATATATCGCAGTATATTATAACAATGTCCCTGATTCTTGCCATATATTCAACAAGTATATTTAAAAATGAATAAGTAAGTGACAATATTTTTCTTGAGAACAGATGATTTAATTATTGGTGGTCGTCTTAAATTACCAACTGGAATCTACGCTTTATTTGAAGGTAAGTAAGTAAGTAAGTAATTTTATTTATATAGCGCTTTTCCAGACCAGGGTCACAAAGCGCTTAAACAATCAAAACAATATTCAATAAAGTATATACTTTAAAGATCAAGATAAAACTGATAACACAACAGGAGTTCCAGAAAATCAAGGAAAAGCCTGAACAAATAAAAAGGTCTTAAGATGTTTCTTAAAGGAGTCAGTAGATCCATCAAGTGCAAAGAGAGTAACATCAGTGATGTAAGGAGGAGCCTGACCATGAATAGATCTGAAAGTAAGAACCAGAATTTTAAAGTTGATCCTGAAAGAAACTGGCAGCCAGTGAAGAGTTTTAAGGATCGGAGAAATGTGAGTTCTTCTACTAGAGCAGTTCAGAATTCTCGCTGCAGAGTTCTGAATCAACTGCAGGTGAGACAGATCCTTCTTGTTAAGACATGAAAACAAACTGTTACAATAGTCCAGACAAGAAGACACAAAAGCATGGATTCCAAGCTCCAGATCATGTTCCGACAATATTTTCCTAAATTTAGAGATTTTTCTCAGTTGAAGGAAACTGTTTCTGGTCAGTTTCCTGCAGTGTTGAACTAGAGACATGTCTTTATCAAATACAACACCCAGGTTTCTCAGGCTCAGTTTGACCCAAGTTGAGAAGATTGAGAATTGAGAAGAAGAAGGTGCGACACATGTTGTTACTTCCTGTTATTCAAGTAATTTCTGGATCGCTACCACCACCAATATTGATCAAAAATCCCACCATGAGCTGCTTGGCAGAGGTATGTCAACCCCCCCCCCCCGAGGGCTTTTTCTGTTAGCTTCGATTTACTCACTCGGGGATCCGAAGCTAAGTGCGCTCGGCGTACTGAGACTGCGACCTCCTACTCTCGTGGCCAGCGGCGGTTCTTCTTGGCGTGGCTCGTCCTCGCCGGGCGGCACCAGCAGGCAGACGTAGGTGTGCAGCTGGATGAGCAGCCGGCGCTGCAGCTTCCACACCACCATCTGGATCAGCTGCGTCTGAGGAGGAGGCCACACGTGACTCGGATGCAGTCGCCGACACGCAGCGATAGCTTTGGCACATATTTAAAGATGACCATTGTCAAATAATATTGTTTAGTGTAGTCGTAGTTATAGTAGTACAGTAGTGAGTATTCTGTTTTTTAGTGGTTATTTAAATGACTGTCCTTGTTTGACCTTTCAAAATATAATTATTATATCAGTGTCATCAGAATATTAAATATTTTAATTAATATATCAAGTGTAAAACCTTAAATCTGTTTATTGAAATGCTGATGGTTTTTAAGCATTTAATCTTTTTTTTTTAATCATTGAATTCAATCATTTCAACATTAAAAGGGTAATTTTTTCCAATAATTTGATTTAGAAATGTAATAAATTAAGTGTAATTACAATAATTCAAAATAACATCCTCAAATATTTACTTTAGAGTTCTCAGAATTAAAATATCAAACGTGCGTTAACATGTTTCTATGAATTAAGAAAACGTTTGCATCCTTCTAAATGTAATATAAAGAAATATATTCGGAAAATGTAAATTTCAATGATTGGAATTTGAATATAAATATATACAAAACGCTACGTGTCTCATTATATTGTATTAGTTGAATTGATTGAAGGCTATGTATGAATAGAATTAATTAAATTATTGCTGTAAAAAAATATATATAGAAAAAGAAAAATGTATTCAATAAAATGTAATTGAACCTTTCAATGTAGAAATAATTTAATTAATTCACACATTTCATTAATACATTAAACGTGTCAACATTAAATCTAACCATATAATATTAAACTGATGACAAGGCTATTTTACTATGAATCTCTTTCAGCCATACCTCCTGTGCTGGAGCTTCCAGAGGGTTCCTGAACTCAGCCAGCGACACGGGCAGAGAGAACTTGGCCAACATGGAGGGCAGATCGTTTCCAGGGAACTGCAGGGCGAACTGTCGAGCCAAGTTGGAGTATCTAACCGAGGAGAACGTGGACATTAACGCGACTCGTTTCTATTCTTTTCTCAGCAGGAAGGGGGCGTCAAAGTCACACTGAGGTCATCAGCCTGAGGTCATGGGGGTCACACTCACAGGCTGATGTTGGCGTGAGGCGACAGCATGTAGACGTTGTTCTCGCAGAGCGGGAAGATGATGATGGCTTTGCCCCAGTAGACCAGATGAGCTGCGATTTGAAATATCTGACAGGATACAAAATGAATTAAATAATAAATATAGACGCCAAAATAATCAGTATTATTTCCTTTAAATCAGTGGAAATGGTTTGTTTAATTGGTAAATGTAGTCCTCTAGATAGCGCTATCAGTTTTATCTTGCCCTTTAAAGTATATACTTTATTGAATATTGTTTTGATTGTTTAAGCGCTTTGTGACCCTGGTCTGGAAAAGCGCTATACAAATAACACAATTACTTACTTACTACATCTCTATTGCTTTTCACAATAAAATCTTACTGAAGCTAATATTTACATTATCAGCAACAAACTTAACAAATCATGAATACATTTTGTAACATCTAGCACTAGAAGTTTGCTATTGCTTGCTCATTTTAAAAGTAGCTTTAATTTCAAAATATTTAGCACATTTCTTCAAGAAACATCTTAAGACGTTTTTGTTTGTTCAGGCTTTTTCCTTGATTATCTGGAACTCCTGTTGTGTTATCAGTTTTATCTTGATCTTTAAAATATATACTTTATTGAATATTGTTTTGATTGTTTAAGCGCTTTGTGACCCTGGTCTGGAAAAGCGCTATAATAATAAAAATTACTTACTTACTTACTTACATTTCATGCCTGTAGTACGCATGTGATCCAATAGAGGGAGATATCCGACATTTCGACGTCACATTACCCATCATTACAACTTACCGCAAATATATTTGTTAATAGATCATTTATTTAATTCATCAAAAAAAATGGATATATTTTTCATTTAACTGATGTTTTACGAGGAACTGATATTAGAATATTGTTATTAGAACATTTAATTGTTTTTAAACAGCAGAACATAATAACTACTATACATATACATACTGTACATATATATATATATATATATATATAAAAAGAGTCAGTATTTGTTTCACATTTACGTAATCTACAGTAGATTATGCATATCTTAAAAAAGAGTATGCATTCTAGGAGTAAGTTTGATTCGTCTAAAAAAACCCGATTTGTGATTAAATAGTTATTTAAGAGAAAATTGAATATGAAACCAACTTTAAATTCACTTTTTAAAATAAAAAATAGTGGATATTGCCATGAATAAAACCCCACAGCACCTGTAGGAGAGCCAGGTCTGCGTCTTGAGCGAGCTGCTGCAGGTTTTTCATGGCCGTGCAGGTCTTGATGAGGCGCACCATCGCCGAGGAGCAGTCCACGGGAAGCTGACTCAGCAAAGCCTTTTCCCCTTCCAGCAGCAGCAGAGCGTGGTACGGCCTGGAGAACCAGACACACATGGTTATTTAGGGATATAAAAAAATGAACAACTTTACTGTAATTGCGACGAACACCAAGAAAAAAAAAAGGAATTGCAATGCACCTTATGGCCTTCAGGCTGCGCTCAAGCGACTCCGGGGGGATGTGGTTTCCACCGATCCTGTGGATCTTATGTGGCAGACAGAAACTGACCTCCAGCCAGTTGTTGATATGTATCCTGACCACTCCAGTTGTGCAAAGACTGGAATGAAAAGGAGGCGACAACTGAATTAAATCACATTAATAAAAAATCACATTCGGTGTTAAGTACCTGTCGTAAGCTTCTTTCAGATCCTTGGCAAGTTTACATTTGGGTAGAATTTGTCTGAACGGCGACAGCGGGCTTCCGTCCGCTAGACAGGAAGTAAGTAAGTAAGTCATTTTTATTTGTATAGCGCTTTTCCAGACCAGGGTCACAAAGCGCTTAAACAATCAAAACAATATTCAATAAAGTATATACTTTAAAGATCAAGATAAAACTGATAACACAACAGGAGTTCCAGAAAATAAAGGAAAAGCCTGAACAAATAAGAATGTCTTAAGATGTTTCTTAAAAGAGTCAGTAGATCATCAAACACAGAGGAAGATCGTTCCAAAGCTTAGGAGCAACAGTCTGGAAGGATTTCTCTCCTCTGGTCCTGAACCGTGTTCAGGAACCATAAGTAGATTCTGATCCACAGACCTCAGAGCCCGAGCTGGGGTGTAAGGCTGGATCAGATCAGTGATGTAAGGAGGAGCCTGACCATGAATAGATCTGAAAGTAAGAACCAGAATTTTAAAGTTGATCCTGAAAGAAACTGGAAGCCAGTGAAGAGATTTAAGGATCGGAGAAATGTGAGTTCTTCTACTAGAGCAGGTTAGAATTCTCGCTGCAGAGTTTTGTATGAACTGCAGGCGAGACAGATCCTTCTTGTCTTAGTAAAGATGTATATTGTGATTCTGAGACGTGATTTGAGTTGATCCTGATGCGATGAGACTCTCACTCTCGGTCACGGTCGTGATCTCGTCCTGGACGGCCAGCATCAGCTTGGCCTCTCGCGTCAGATACTGGCAGCGCCGCTCCTCGTGCTGCAGGGCGATGGCGATGCGCCGCGACAGGTTGTGCATGCAGCTGATGACGGACGGGTCGGCGTTCGCCTGCGGAGACGACGGCGGCGACATTTTTTTGTTACGTTCTAGATCCTTAAATAATGACATAACTGGAAATAATCCATTTGAAAAGCATCTTCAGCTTCAAAATAACTTCATCTATCAATTGATAATTTATTAGCATATGATTAGAAATGTATTGTTTAATCAGGATAAAAGTACAATATAAGAAGAAAAAAGATATATAAAGAGAATATATGGACAAAATAAAAAATTAATCTATAAGATACATTTGTTATACAACTAATGAAAACATTAGTAATATTAAGAAATCTACTTAATAAATTAAATCTATTACGGTAATATGTTTAAAGGTTTGTACATGAATAGTGTTAAATATAAAATAAAAACGACTTGATTAAATAGTTACATTAATGTAAACATTTTATTATAAAGAATTTAAACTAAATTAATTATAATAATTGTAATTTGCCATAATATAATCTGGGGTTCATCATTTAGATTAATTACAATTGATGAATTCAAGTCTTAACTAGTGCATCATTAATTTAATATTGTTAATATTTCCCTTTTTTTTATCCCTTGCTTTCCTTAGCATTTCTGTTTGGAAGACGTCATTTTGTAAAATAGTTGTTGTGGTAACAAAGAAAAGTTAAAGTAAAATAAAATAAATGTCTATGAATGTTTTTAAATCAATATTTTGATCTGCCAAAAAAAAAAAAGCTCAACCTCAACCTACATTTTTCCAGACTTTATATAGTAATTTCGAGATATTAAAAAAGGGATTAAAGATATTAATTATTGACAGATCATTACTAACTTCTATAATATTTGAATCTATTGATGTTAACTTCACTAAAATACTAAATATGGTTTATAATATTAACTTGTTCACGAGGCAAAGTCAAACCTGATGTCAAGCGAGCACAGAATAATGAAATAAAATCTACTACAAATGAGTAGTAATGTTTTCCTAATCATATTTAACACGTGCAGCAACACATACGATGACTCAGCACCGACGGGAACTTTCTTGCTGAGCCGCCAGATTATTAGTTTCCTCCCCAGACGTGCCTCGTCGAGATAGAGAAGGCCTCAACCCAACGCGTGAGCCACACCCAGCCTCCAACAAATCGAAGGTGCTCTCGTTGATACACTTTTCAAGATGGAAAAAAAAAAAAGAACATGATGAACTTTACCCTCAAGGCAAACACCACGTTGAATAAGATCATCGTCGGCATTTCTCGCTTCGGTGACGGGTCCGTTTTCGACACCTGGAGTAGAAATAAAAACAAATGACTTCAGTAATCTTTAACATTTTTTAAAGAAACAAGAACATTTTTTTTTTTTTTAAATGATCATAGTTAATAATGTACTGTAAATACATCCACATTTTTCATGTAATTATGCTCCATGAATTAAATACATTTTAATTAAGTAAATAAAATAAATACAGAGATTTTTTTAAATAAAATTAACAGTGTCAATAAAGTTTTCTTTATATTGAAATTAGGTATATTATATGTTTTATAATCTTGTTTAAAATAGTCCTTTTTTATCACAAAATAATTAAGTTATTTTATTTGTTTTAGTTATAATTAAAACATTATCAGTGAGCATGACTGGACTAAAAGAAGTGTACTTAGAGTAGAGATAAGGTCTCCACCCACGAGCTCATCTGATCCATCTTGTCGGCCAACTAGTGCGTTAGTCACAGGAGGTCAAGGAGGTCACAGGAGGTCACGGAGGTCAATCCAGCTCCGACTTTCAACCATGAAACAAAGACTGTTTTTTGGCAGCATTTCACCTGCTACTCAGTAAAGATGAGTCTCGTTCTGTTTTCATTGATTATCACCATCTTAAAGATTGATAAAAGAACATTTAAAAAACTAAAAGTGATAATAAAAATAACTTTAAACGTTTTTCGATAGACTTTCTCCGAGTTGTGTTCCGTCAGTATTATTTGGGCTAATAGCATTAACTAAAATAGGACATTATTTTAATTTGTTTATTACATGTTATGCCAATACAAGCAAATGTTATGTGCTGTCACTGTTATTATGGGGTCAAAATGCTTTAAATTTTAAGTGTTAACTTTAATACATTATGTTACAATCTGACTGTATAATTTTGGAGGTTTATTTAGTTGTTTAAACAAACCGAGTTACAGCTCTGTCGGTTAAATCATCTCAATCTTAACAGACAGTAGGGCGGAGTCACTATCTCCTGCATTTTGAAGGCCAAATTTTGGGAACTAAAGGCTAAAAATAAATGAAATCCCCGGACTCTTTGTCTCAAGCAGCGTTGGGGGAATTTTCTTATTCACACCATAGGGGATCAAAATCACAGCGTCGGGGGGCCACACGCTGAATGGCACTGGCAAAAACCCTGAGACATGTTTATTTTCTGTTAATACTATTTTGATGGACAATTATGTCAGTTGTAATTTTGGGGCTAGATTTTCTCAATTGTGATAGATTTGGTTATTTTCTGTGAGTATTATTTTGCTTAATTTTTTGTAAAATGTAACTGGCAGTGGGATGTTTTGCAGCATGCATCTTGCAAATCATGTTGAATATTTGGACTTTAGATAATCGTACAAATCAGTTGTTAGCTGAAGGTCGCGATTGTGAGCTTTTTACCTCCGTCTCCAAATACAAAGAAATGTTGATAAAACAATCTTTTTTTTTATTAAGTTTATGAATGGATCCAGAAAATAAGATTAGAATCGAGATTCTTCATAACTCTATTTTATTCTTATTTTAAAAAAGAATAATCAGGAAAATGAAACTGCTGCTTTTAAAACCAAAACATCCGATTGTACCTGGATGACGGCCGGGTGCTGCAGGAGCGTCGGGTGGCCCACGAATCGAACATTATCGATCTTCAGTTCAAACTTCTTTCCACACATGTCAGACTTGGTCGCCAAGATGGTTGCCAGGATGATATCTGAGAACCTGAAGTGTAGAAATAATGACTTGAAACTGAAATAAAAGCGAGAATCCAAAAAAAAACACCAGGACGAGTGAGATATTTATGATCAGTTTTAGTCGATTATCTTTAGAGCCCAGTTCATCATCGCACAGTAGAAACGTTTGTTGCAAAGAGTTGGAAAGTATGTATAGATTCTCCCTGCAGAAATTACTTCATCAGGATCTCATGCTGGTTTTATTGAAGAACCCCATGCTGCAATCAAAGAATTAAAAGTCCAGTCGGTGAAACCCAGAAGATGTAAAGACACTCAATGAGAGAAAGTTGTCAAGATGACAGTAATCCAAATACACACTCAAAAGAAAAGTAAAAACAACACTTTCTCCTCTTATTTCCCATGAGCTTTAAACTTGTTTAACCAATGAAAGTGACGTAGAAATTAAAAAGGGTTATTTTCCTAAAGAAAAAGTGTTGCATTCCTTTTTTTCTGAGCATGAATTAAATCTATTGTCTGTAATTCTAAGTCTTAATCTAACCGGTATAGAGAGTTTGTGTAAAGTGTTTGAATTTAGTGTAAATACAAAAAGGAAAACAATACAGAGGATTGAAACACTTCACTCCTGATTTTGCCTGCTTCCGCTGCTACAGTTTTAAAGGACTTTCAGACCAGTACATGACACCAAAGAGGACAGGGACTGGGGTTTATAATATAGGAAAGGAATGGTCTAAGCAGAGGAAAGGTGGTTCGGAATGTTTCAGGTCTTACCCTGCTACCAATTGTTCGTCAGTAAGTGTAGATTGTTCTCTGGAATAGGGAATGGGCCATAAACACAAAGAAATAAAAACAACAACAAAGAGGGCAAAACAACACAAATAAGATAAAATAAATTTAAAAAAAGATTGAGATTGCATAAAATACTAACATGTTCCAAAGCTGTTATTAAAAAAGGTTTTTAGGGAACAACGTAAGATTCAAAGTCACAAAAAAGACAATCAGACAAGTTAAGAATCTAAAACGATATGTACTCAAGGTCTTAAACCATTTGGATGTTTAAGAATGTTATATTTAAAAAGATAAAAAAGAGCTGGAAAGTGTATAAAACATCAAAGTTTTGGTCTTTCTATTAAATAATCCTATAACTTATGAAGGAAAATAAATACCTTGAATCGCCATCCTGATCTTCAAGACTGTCTCCAGATGTGTTCAGAGCATATGGACTACGTTGTTTTGCTTTTTAAAAAAATAGTATGGTTAGTTAGAAATATTATCACTTTCTTTTCATCCCAGATACTTATATACTACGTACATATTGGACCAAAATAGACCCTTACGAGTATACCTTACCATATACCTTTTACAATATTGTTTCAAAAGTGCTATTGTAGGAAAAACTGAATACAAAAATAATACATAGTAATATAAATTAGGAATCTTTAGTAAGTCCCTGACAGTGCAGTGAAGTTGTAAGAATAATAATGCAAATCTTATGACTTCATTACCTCTTTAAAAGGTTAAGTTATAATAAAGTATATGTTCTGTATATGGCTTTAAAAAATCTTTAAACTTGAAAAGAGGAAGTCTTGATAAATCTGTTACTGGCCAATTTTAAACATTTACTTTACTCCATATTTACTTTTCTACCAACAATACCAGTCTTAGAACAAGAGAATTAAGAAGACATTTCAAGATCACTATCTAAATAAATCAAGGCGAGAACATACCTTCGAGAGATGAAGGACACTCGGACACTTTTTGAAAGGGATATCGGAAGAGAAGTTTGTTCCCTCTACTCCCGGAACTGACCAAGATCACACTTATTGGACTTGTTTTATCTCCAGTTTTATAAACGCTATTTCGAGCAGAACTATACATTGACGTTTGGTCTTCCGTTGAGTTAAACATCATTCTAGCATTCTAGCTAAAAAACACTCTTCTCACGAGACGAAGCAGCGACCGATCGCAGAATGAGACACAAAGATGAAGTTATAATTAAAGAATATAAACTCAGATATCGAAAGGGTTATTTTTAAAGCAGTGAAATAATTCTACAGAGCGACTCAGCCATGATTTGTTGTCATTGTTATGTGCCTCTCTGAAAAATGTCCGGCTGGAACTCTGAACAGAACGTTTAGTGGTTCCGCCTCAGCCCTTCCGCTTGTTCAGTAACTTGAAAAAAAAAACGAAAAAAAACCTCAAATCTCTGCTGTAACACGGTTCAAATTTGACAATTCGTATCAAAATCTTTAATTTAATTATATCTAAATCCGTATTTACAGTACATACATTTATTCATGCTAATACATTGCACGCTTAGAATGGTAATAATGAAAGTTTAAACTTTAAATTGGCCTTATTAATGCATTATTAGCTCTAAAACAAAAATGTTTACATCATTACTTATCATTATTTTTATTTTATTATTCCAACTTTCTTATAAATATTATTATTCAACATGTATGGTGGTTTCCAGTACCATGACATTTCCTTCAACATGGTTATAAAATGATAAATCACTGAGTTCCCTAAATTAATAATGAGAAATATAAACACACTGCTGCTTCAACAAGACTATGAAGGTACAGCCGAGCGTTTATAACTGAGATAACCAAAAAAATTAGAAGTTTGCCAATTCATGGTGGTTGTCAGGGCGACGTGCCACCGCTGTCTCGCTGCTCGGGCGAGATTATTGTTGGTACGCACTCAGTTGGCAACGTGCATGGTGGGCAATCTTTGAGGAGCAGCAGAAGTTTTCCTTCTTATCAAAGCGATGAATCCTCTACCTGACCACCCTTCTTCATCTGCCCGGCCAATCGCATCATTCAGGGAGGAGTGACCGGATCTTTTATAAGCCGGGAGAGGCGATCGCCCCCCATTGAAAACTTGTGAACGCCGTCAAGACAGCAATCATGGTTGAATGGACAGACTTCGAGCGCGCCACCATCCAGGACATCTTCTCCAAGATCAACAGTGATGTGACAGGTCCTGCAGCTCTCTCCAGGTAAGATGATAGAAACGTTCTCCTTTTTCAAATTTACCAATTTTTCAACTTTTGTTTTCTGCAGATGCCTTGTGGTCTATCCTTGGACTCAGAGGTATTTTGGAACCTTCGGAGATCTTTCCACTCCGGCCGCCATCCAGAGCAATGCTATGGTCGCGAATCATGGAAAGACCGTCCTTCGTGGTCTGGAACTGGCGGTCAAGAACATGGACAACATCAAGGACACCTATGCCGATCTGAGCGTCCTGCACTCTGAGCAGCTCCACGTGGATCCAGATAACTTCAGGGTAAAAAAATCTCCGGTTTGTTATTCCCGCACAATATTCCTCACTTTTTAATTCTCCGTCCCCGCAGCTGCTGGCCGACTGTCTGACCATCGTGCTGGCGGCTCAGATGGGCAAGAGCTTCACCGGAGACGTCCAGGCCGCCTTGCAGAAGTTCCTGCAGGTGGCGGTCTCCGCCCTGGGCCGTCAGTACCACTAAGAGATGATGGATCATCACCCCCCCGATGACGACTTTTATTTACAAACCATTTGTTTATGACTGTCGTCTGATCCATCAATAAAAACATAATGCAGTTCCATCTTTTGTCATCCTGTTGTCGCTTATTATTCGACACTCGCTCACACGGTTGGATTATTTAAGTTCTTTTACTCTGAATATATGAAATATACAACCTGTACAAGAGAAGCAGTATTAGTGGCCGTCATAATAAAGGTAGTGAGAGTATTTTTTTTGGAGAAGTACCAATAAGTTGGAACTGTAGTAGTGGTTGAAAAAGATAAATAAAAACCTTTTATACGAATAGAAAGAGGGAGTGAAGAAATAAGAGACTGTTATATAATGAGAAAACAAACGTTAATAATCGTTACTGATGTAGTTTTGGTTTAAATAATTGTCGACTCATTGTAGTAACAGTCGTAGTAGAAATATAATCTCAGGGTCAAGGTGACCCAGAGGCCCGAAAATAAATGTGTTTTAAGTTTGTGGTTTCGCTTCTGTTTTCTCTGGGTTTAGATGAGACAACAACACAAGGGATACCATAAAGACTTTTTTTTTTTTTTCGGGCCTACGTTGAGTAATAAAGTATCGTATCGAGTAGTATAGTACTAATAAAAGTATTGGTTGCTGCTTAAATACCAACGTAGTAGCTGTAGCAGCACTGCTAGTGATGGAGGTGTAGCTGTTAGCTATTAGCTAAAAATAAAGTATTCCATACCTATTTCAAAGGAACGCTAACTACCGCGACACGGCTAACGATGAACAAACAGGTCACAACCACGTAGATGCACTTGTTTATTCATTTCCAGGAATACAAATACAGAACGCAACACGCTGTCCGTCGACTGGTCCATAAACACTTTATCGGTACTTCTCGGCCAGGGCGCGGGCCAGGGCGGCCAGGAACTTGTCCATGGACATGTGGACCTCAGGGGTGAACTCCTCGGGGAACTGGATGGCAAAACAAACCAGGATGTTGTGAGCCAGGATCTGCGGGGAAGAAGACAATAAAAGGCACTGGTAAAGAAAACCAAAGATCCAAAACTTCTTGTCATTTTCTGTCCGTCAAAGATGTTGTGAGTACCTTGAAGTTGGCGGGGTCCACTCTGAGGGTGAAGGCGTGCAGCACGCTGAGGTTCATGAGACCGTTGGTCAGATCGTCGATCATGCCCACGGCGTCATTGACGCCGCCCATCACGGTCTGGCCGTGCTTCCTCACGGGAGCAGAACCAGGGCTCAGATCCTTCCAGTGGGAGAAGTAGGTCTTGGTCTGTGGGTAGACCACCAGCATCCTGTGGGGGGGATCGGACTCACGGTTAATAAAGAAGCGATGATGGAGAAGAAGGCGAAGCACGAACCTGGACAGAGCATCGTTGCCGATGTCATCAGCCTTGGAGGCAGCTTTGGACCAGAAGGCCTTGACGGTGTCCTTGTCCTTGGCAGTGAGACTCATGTTGGCTGATGGTCGATGCTTGGCATTATGGGTGTTTTTATACGCTGAACGGGCAGGGTCGCACCCAAGATTAGCCTCAGTGGTATTTGGAATTCATCCACATTTCGATGACCCACCTCCCATAGATAAAGGCTGAGACAAAACCTTTCCCAGAATTCACTGCGATTAAAACTGTTTTATGACCCGAACAAAGATTCAGCTTTTATTCCTTGTAAATATGAAATTGACAATTTATGAACCTTGTTCATTGTGACTATATAGGTTAGAATTTGAACTCAACTACACCTTAATGACTTATTATTAACAGGAATTAAATAAGTTATTTAAGGTAAACTAGCTTTTCTCCATTTTCCCCCTTATTAGGCGTAGATACAATGAGAGAAGCACTTGAGTTTTAATAATAATATCTCTTTTAGGGTAGAAAAAATAGCTATAAAAGTATTAATAGCTTCTGATTTACTCACAAATAAGTGATTGTGAGTATATGCACTATTCTAAAGTGGCAGAATATTCAGTACTTGATGTATTAAAATGGTTTACGATTAACAGTTTTCTAATGGTATTAAAACCGTAGCTATTCGCTAGTTTTTGACTAAATAATTGATGGTGGTATTAATACTAATATTATATGAGTTATATTAATATTATATAAACATTTTTAATTTGTATGTTCTTTAAAATAGAAAGTAGTATTAATAGTGAATTACTGCTTACTCTCATTGTACTTTCACATAATAATGGGTAAATAAATAGAGAAAAGCTTGTTTTGGCCAAACGTTAATCTTTAATAACTTCTTCATTTCCTGTTAATAATCCGTAAATAAGGTTCAGCTTGAATACTTATAATCATGTTATTAAGGGCAGAATATCATCACAATGAACAAGATATGAGTTAGTAATTTATAAGGGGAAATGTTGTATTAATATGAATATAAATAAGTAGCTTATTTATGAAAAGGTATTATGTGTGAGCCATTCTGAAGTGTTACCGTTTGTAGTGACTTATCTTAACTGGACTGGATCAGCAAAATAACTTTCATAACTTTAAATGACTTTCAATTGTTCGTTAATTCATTGATTTTGAATTAATATCTAGTTGTGTTGTTATTGATCACTTTGTTTTGGACACTGGGAGCTTCTCCTGAAGGTTCCAGAAGTAGGAAGAGTCTGTTTCTGAGACCAATATAGTTAAATGCAGTGTTTTATCAATTAAAAATAATAATGTTCTTATCTGAACTTAAATGTTGGGACCTCACACTGATTTTACTTTTACTTGGATAATAGAAGCTTATTTATTTAAATCTCATCTTGTCCTTTACATACATTTCTAAAACAATCTTACACTCAGTAAAACTAATTTCAGTTGTGTATACATATACCTTTCAGAATGATCGGAGAAACCCTTTTTAAAAAAAAGTATAAATAATTACGGTAATTAATCTGAAATATTTTTGCATCAAAGGATGTTTATGTTAATATAATATAAAATCAATTTACAGCGACGCGTGTTACTGTTGGGGCAGCTTCTTGTCGCATGTACTACCACATTTCCACCGCTAGAGGTCCCTAAATTCTAAAGATTCGCGTCCTCTTGGATATTTTTACCTGCAACGATATTACATGAAAGTTAAAAACGCATAATAAAGGAAATACAGTATTTTTAAGAATTGTTTTTTTTTAATTGTATTTATCCAAATCATCAAGTAAATATATGACATTAATGAAAAACAAAATACATTATTTTTTAAAACGTTTTCTTTGAATACCTTAAGTATATTCACAAACTGCAACTATAACATATTCAAAATGCAGATTTTTTTATTTTTTAATTATTCTTTTTTTATTTACAATAGTTTCTGAATTTGTTTACAGTGATTGGCCAAAGTATTTAGTGCTTCATTGTGGCTCTGAATATTAAACTACATATCGTAATACTCATAGTCGCCGGTAGATGTCACTTAACAACGCTAAATAATAGCTTTCGATCTTATTTTCAAGTCATCGCTCTATACAAATACATTCATTTATATTTATATTAAATGTGTATATGGGAATGTTCTGTATATAGTTTTGTTTGGAAATTCAGGATTTTAATAAAAGTACTATATATATGACAGTGTTGGGAAATTACATTTCTTCGGGGGCCACATTTTATAAAGTGACTTTAGTGAGGAGCCGATGAGCAAAAATATAGGAGCGTATAGATAAATATATAATGTTAACGCTGAAAAATAGATACAAAAACAAAAGGCTAAAATACTTATTTTATTGTATTTCATATAAATGTTTTACTCATTCTATGCAAAGGAACATTTGTATTGTATTTGTGTACCTTTAGCAGCTATAACCATTTTTTTTTCGGGGGCCACATTCTATAAGACTGCTGTGAGGGGCCAATAGGCTTAAAATAAAGAGTCAAAAAGCCAAAAAATAATGAAAACACGAACAAAAATTACAAAACATGTCCAATAAAATGAAGCTTAAAAGCTAAAAAATAATGATTATATTGTATTTTATATACTTTTATTTGTTGATTCTGTGTAATACAACTTTTAAGGAGTTTTAAAAATAATCAATAATAAATATAAATACTTTTTTCTACAGGCGTGTTCCGTCCGACCCCAATCTAAAAGAATGCAGTGACAAAAATGACGAAGAAGTTCTTCATGAAGTCAAGAGGGAAACTTCTAGAATCTTCCTGAAGTCAAAGATAATGTTATCTCTGTGGTCATTGTGCTGCAGCTATTTCGGTCTCGGCCTCAATCTTGGAGGTCCAGAACCATCTTGATACGGAGGGTTGGATCCACGCCCGTCAGCCCTGGACCTATATAAGCCTGGTCTACTGCCGAGAGGACATCACAGCCAGTGACCTCCACAAGGAACACACACATCCACAGCAATCATGGTCGACTGGACAGACTTCGAACGTGCCACCATCAACGACATCTTCTCCAGGATGGACTACGAGGTCGTGGGCCCCGCAGCTCTCTCCAGGTCCGCTTCATCTCCACCTCACGGTTGAGGGTTTCTTGCTCTTCTTGCATTCTAAAGGTTCTCACTCTTGACTCTGACAGGTGTCTGGTGGTCTACCCCTGGACCCAGAGGTACTTCGGTAACTTCGGAAACCTCTACAACGCCACCGCCATCATCGCCAACCCCCTGGTGGCCAAACACGGCAAGACCATCCTCCACGGCCTGGACAGAGCCATGAAGAACATGGACAACATCAAGGAGACGTACTCCGAGCTCAGCGTGCTGCACTCCGAGAAGCTCCACGTGGATCCAGATAACTTCAGGGTACTTTTCTTATTGTTCTTCATTGTTTCCTTTTGGCATCCATCTCACTATGTGTCTGTCACAGCTGCTGGCCGACTGTCTGACCATCGTGCTGGCCGGTCAGATGGGCAAGGACTTCACCGGAGACGTCCAGGCCGTCTTCCAGAAGTTCCTGCAGGTGGTGGTCGCCGCCCTGGGCCGACAGTACCACTAGAGAGACCCTGCAGCGGAGGCTGGTTGAGCTCACTGTCACGAGCGGATCTCCAATAAAACAAATTGAATCTTCAACTTCTTTTCTCAAGTCTTTCTTTCTTCGACACGAGCGAGTGACACACACTATATACATATATATATATATATATGTATATATATATATTCACACACATCAAAAGTACTTATGAATCTATGAGATTCATCTGGTCGTACTATTACGGTCAGCAAAGGCTTATTTTGATTCCTTGATTTTCTGGAACTCCTGTGTTGTTTTCAGTATTATCTTGACCTTTAAAGTATATATTTTAGTGAGTATTATCTTGACCTTTAAAGTATATATTTTAGTGAGTATTATCTTGACCTTTAAAGTATATATTTTAGTGAGTATTATCTTGACCTTTAAAGTATATATTTTAGTGAGTATTATCTTGACCTTTAAAGTACATATTTTAGTGAGTATTATCTTGACCTTTAAAGTATATATTTTAGTGAGTATTATCTTGACCTTTAAAGTATATATTTTAGTGAGTATTATCTTGACCTTTTAAGTACATATTTTAGTGAGTATTATCTTGACCTTTAAAGTACATATTTTAGTGAGTATTATCTTGACCTTTAAATAATATATTTTAGTGAGTATTATCTTTACCTTTAAAGTACATATTTTAGTGAGTATTATCTTGACATTTAAAGTATATATTTTAGTGAGTATTATCTTGACCTTTAAAGTATATATTGTATTGAATATTGTTTTGATTCTTTAAGCGCTTTGTGACCCTGGTCTGTAAAAGCGCTCTATAACTAAAAATTACTTACTTACTTACTTACTTATTTCCGCTTTCTAATTTAAATGTACTTTTACTACAACAATGTTTATCATGATAATAATTATTCACTTGACAAAGAAATCCGACATTTTCTTTTTATTCAATATTATATTTAATTTCATATTTAATTTCATAGGAGCATAAAGACAAATCATCTTTAAATGTAAAGTTTTATTTGAAAGTATGATGAAATAAATGAGGGAAAAAAATAATTATTAAAAAGAATATATTTGGAAATGAAAAAAGAATATTGTATATTATAATTCAATTTAACAAAAGCAACAAACTACAATCAATCATTCTAACATTTTTGATTTTATTATTTATTATTTAATGCAGATATAATTGGTTGAAAATTTAACAGGATATTAATCATTTACTTTACAAATTGATGAGAACACGCACATTTTCTTTTTATTCAATATTATATTTAATTTAATATTTACTCAGTACATTTGCTCCTGTTTGCAAAAACAAATAGTAGAATAAAGACACATGATCTTTTTAATGTAAAGGTTAATATGATAACGTATGATAATAAGGAAAAGAAGTCATTTAATAATTTCACAATATTATTTGAAAAAATGAATTTTTATCCATTTTAATAATTGCGCAACAAAGTAAAACAATGAATCATTATGATAACATTTTCATTATTTATTTATTATATAAAGCATATATATATATATATATATTGTTGAAAATGTAACCTGATATTAATCATTTACTTGACAAACAAACAAAACAATTATTTTTAAAAATGATATTTAATACATTATTTTTTCTAAAACATGCTAAACTAATGGGAGCACATCATCTTTTAAATGTAAACTTTATTTAATTTAAATAAATAAATAAGAGAATAATTTTCCTAAAAACATTTGTAAATTTAAAAAGAATATCATACGTTTTAATTAAATTAAAATCCATGCACAAAATAATAAAACAATAAATCATTAATTATACAATTTGTAATTATTTTTTATTTAAAGCAAACGTATGTTGTTTATTATTTATTAAATGTTTAACATGATAATTCTAATTTTACCTAAAACAAATTAATGTGAACATGCAAGAAATTAAATCAAATGGCTTATTTAATCTATTATATATTAAATAGTTTCGTTAAAATATATTGAAATTAATGTTTTAACACGACTAAATGTTTGTGTAAAAAAGTTTATAAAATACACTGAAATGCATGTCATTGGCCGCGTTACGACTAAAATAACAAGTTCTTGTGACCAGTCTGAGTTGACAGTTTTCTGTCTCCTTGGTAACGTGACGTCATCGCTAGCATGGACGCTCAGTCATAGTTTTAACCGATGATATCGGGAGATATAAAGAGCCTTGCCTTTTAGCTCAGCTCTTCCTTCACCTTGACGAGAGATCCCTTTTTATAACTGAGAACAATATATATATATATATATATATATATATATATATATATATATATATATATATAAAAACACAAGGACAACCAGAAAAAAAAGAAAACAAAATTAAAGTAAAAGTAAAGTTATAGATTGAAAAAAATCTCTTTTTTGAAATAATTAACTGCAATTAATCGCATCATTTTACACCCTTAATTAAAAACACTTATTTTGTGATATATTAGAATTTACGAGTCATTTTGCTTCTCATTGACTGAATTTGTAAAAGTGTTTTTTTAAGTGTAAATGTCTGCTTCAAAGTTACAATAAACTAAAAGTCAGAAATGTTTAAATTGAATGAAATGTTTTACATTTTGGGGGTTTTCACTTTTAATTTTAATTCTCTAACACAAGGGTCAGTCTTGTTTGGATCATACCAGATACATTGATCAAAAGAAGGGGTCACATGTACTATGACCCCACAAAACGATGGTCAAAAGGGGACGCACGTGGCCCCCGAAGCCAGAACCAAACATGCAGATGTTCAGAAAAAAAAAAGACAGTGTCATGATGCGGGTCCGACAACAACGTCTTATCTGGAGGCTCCAAACACTGATCAGTGTGTCGGGGTCGGGGGGTCGGGGAGGGGTCAGGGTGTGGCCCCACCAGAGCCTTTTTATAAAGGACGCAGCGGCCGAGCCGCCGCACAACCAGCCAGGATGACGAGTCTCACGGAGAAAGACAAGACCACCGTCAGAACCTTCTGGAGCAAAATCAACTCCAGGGCCGATGACATCGGCGCCGAGGCCGTGGCCAGGTAGGTGGTGAGACCCTCGGGTGACTCGTGACCTCGACTGACAGTTCTGTCCCCATACCAGGATGTTGACCGTCTACCCCCAGACCAAGACCTACTTCGCCCACTGGCCCGACACCAGCCCTTACTCCGCCAACGCCAGGAAGCACGGCATCACCATCATGGGCGGCGTGGGTCTGGCCGTGAGCAAGATCGACGACATCAAGGCCGGACTCTTCACCCTGAGCGAGCTGCACGCCTTCACCCTCAGAGTGGACCCCGCCAACTTCAAGGTACGGCGCCCCCTCCATCGTACTGTACGCTCTCCGTGACGGTTGAGATCTGACCTTTTTTTTTTCTGCCACAGATCGTCTCCCAATGCATCATGGTGGTCCTGGCCATCAAGTACCCGGAGGAGTTCACCCCAAAGGTCCACATGTGCGTCGACAAGTTCTTGGCCGCCGTGGCTCTGGCTCTGGCCGAGAAGTACCGATAAACATGTGACGACAACTGCACAATAAAAGTCATACAAACCCTTCATTCGCTTTTTTCGTCTTTGTCTGAATAGAATTATTTTGCACTCGAACAGAAGAAGAACTTTTCACAGTTTGACTGATGAAACTGAAGCTACACTAGATATAATAAACACACAAACACGCACATTGACTTAAACATAAAACAAAAATGAAGGAGATTGTTTCAGTTTGTGCTGAACCCCTTTAAATGAAATACATTTTTCTCAAATGATCCTCCGTCCCTCAGCTCATTACAAACTCTATGAGAAACATGTTTCCTTGAACTGAGACAAATCTTTATACGTATGAAAATAATGTCACAATATGATCTGGAGCTTGTTATCCATGTGTTTGTGTCTTCTCGTTTAGTAACAGTTTATTTTAGTGTCTAAAGAAGAAAGGATCTGTCTCGCCTGCAGTTAATACAAAACTCTGCAGTGAGAATTCTGACCCGCTCTAGTAGAAGAACTCACATTTCTCCGATCCTTAAAACTCTTCACTGGCTTCCAGTTTCTTTCAGAATCAACTTTAAAATTCTGGTTCTTACTTTCAGATCTATTCATGGTCAGAGTCCTCCTTACATCACTGATCTGATCCAGACTTACACCCCAGCTCGGGCTCTGAGGTCTGTGGATCAGAATCTACTGATGGTTCCTGAACACGGTTCAGAGAGAAAATCCATTTTTATTTAAAACATTATTATTTGTGCTTTTCCCTGATTTTCTGTGTTTGTCTTATGTTGTCTTGATCTTTTAAAGTATATATTTTAACTGTGTATTGTTTTCGATTGTTCAAGCGCTTTGTGACCCTGGTCTAGAAAGACGCTTTACAAATGACTATTACTTACTTACTTACTATCAAACATTTCCCGTTTTTGTTGAGAATTTTATCAGTCCTGGTTTCAAACGCAGATCCCCCATAATTCCACACAGTTAAATGTTAAAGTTAAATGTTAACTTTCGTGATTTAACTTTTCTTTTTTTTTTTGGACAAGGTCAATTTTTACTTAATTTAGTTTATGATCAATCACAACCCACAGGAACTCGGTATAACATCCTCTTGAATTCTACTTCTACTACCAAACAGTGTATA
Organism: Callionymus lyra; assembly: GCF_982586985.1. NCBI lineage: Eukaryota > Metazoa > Chordata > Actinopteri > Syngnathiformes > Callionymidae > Callionymus > Callionymus lyra. Next base: position 11,760,294 of record NC_141832.1, on the reverse strand, counting down.
TTTTTGTTTTCTTATTTTTATTAAGACATCATTTATTAACATCACACCAGGTTTTGAGCACTTCAAGCTATTTTTCAACAGCGAGCAGAGGTTGTTTCTGAGTACATGTATATATATATATATATATATATATATATATATGCGTGTGTGTAAACTACAACAAATGCAATAGTTTTAGTCTGTTTAAAAAAAGTCAAACTAACTTTATGAGGAAACCTTTTTGGACATATTCAACTTTTCAATCTTCAAAAAATCATGAATTTAAGTGATTTAAAAAATGTTGAAAATCTTGTCACAATATATTGAATCTCCATGTTTGAAATTAAAGCAAAAACACATTGAACAAAAGAAACATCTTACGATTGTTCTCACAAAAACACTTATTTTAAGTAGTTCTGGTAAAATATCATTGTATAATTAAATGCTAATGTTGACAATCTATTATTTATTTTATATATTAATTATTGTTAATTATTAATTTACTAAAATACGTTACAATTTATTTATTTGGGTAAATTATTCAACTTAAAATGATCTTATTTAAATTATTTGACACTACAAAAAAAAAAAAAAAGTAAAAACACCATCAAATACAAGTTTCTAATTCTGATCATTTTTTAGTGTTGGTTATGAATATATTCGACAAACATTTCAAAGACACCAAGTGTTTGATTTGTTGCGTTTATTCTCAGGAGGAATCATCCGAGAGCAGCAGCATCTGCAGGTTTTTATCTGTACTTCTCGGCCAGAGCCAGAGCCAGAGCGGCCAGGAACTTGTCGATGGACATGTGGACCTCAGGGGTGAACTCATCCGGGTACATGTTGGCCAGGACCACCATCATGCAGTGGGAGATGATCTGCAGAGGAGAGAAGCGGGTCAGTACCAGGACCCACATACACCTGTTGTTTCCGGGGGCCTCCGTACCTTGAAGTTGGCGGGGTCCACTCTGAGGGTGAAGGCGTGCAGCTCGCTCAGGGTCAGGAGTCCAGCTCTCAGGTCTTCGATCTTGGACACGGCGAAGCCCACGCCGGTCATGATGGTGATGCCGTGCTTCTTGGCGTCCGGGGAGTCCGGGCTGGTGTCCTTCCAGTGGGCGAAGTAGGTCTTGGTCTGGGGGTAGACCGTCAACATCCTGTTCGAGATGGGAAGACGTTGAGAAGATGCAAAAAAAAGAACCCAAAAAAAAAACAACAGGTCGTCATGGTTACCTGGACAGGACGTCCTTGCCGACATCCTCGGTCTTCGGGGCCACTTTGCCCCAGAACTCCTTGACGATCTTCTTGTCCTTTTCGGTGAGACTAGTCATGTTTGCTTCGAGGAGTGCTTTGAGAAGCTCCGAGACGTGGAGAGGTTTTTATATCCGTGACAGGAGCGACACACCCGGGACCGCCTCCGAGATACGAGCGCAGGCCGGCGATGATGCTGCTGTTGTTGCAGGAGATAAGACCCGATGATGTCACAATAATTAGACTCTGAATGCGGATCTCTCTGAAAAAAAAATAAACCAGAGGCGCCCCTCAAACTGATTTGAGAAACTTCGGCCAAGTTTTATTTCTCGACGCCGCCTCTTATCAGGGTCATACGAGCAGGAAGTGGCTGATAAAGTTCATTCATGAGATGAAAAAAAAATGAACATCAACGATGACGACATGATGAGGAGTCAACAGCTGAATGAATTTTTAAAAACACATGAAACTCTTTTTGCCAGTTAATATTTAAATAGTATATGTACCCTATTTTAATAATAATAATAATAATAATAAATACATTTAAAAAAAAAAATTGAGTTGTGTATCTATTGTTTTAATTAATTTAGGTCAATTCTCTTTAAGGTTCTTTTGGTGATGCATTTTTAATTTGTTGTTTAATGTTTATTAAGTAATTGAGCTTTATTTGTAAAGTACATTAGTGGACTTAAATGTATGTTTTTGGTCATTTCTGTCTAATTTTACGTGGTTTTCTTTTTGGATTTCCATTTTTTTTGGCAAGTTTTAAAACCCCAATCTTGAAATATACCTTTATATTTTTCTGGGTGCACATTTTAAGTGCAATTATTATTATTATTCATTATTTTCTTATTTTTTACTGCTGTATCAGCATGTATTATAAACTGTTGGTATATTTAGTTCGGTATCAACACATGGAAAGAATTAAAAGGTTTCGGAACATTATCAGTAAAAAAAAAATAAAAATCATTAAATAAAATGTGAAAATGGAAAATAAATTCGAATAATTAAACCTTTGTCGCTTTAAATGTATTTTTTATGACATAATTAAATTCATTTTCAACTATTTTCGCTGCTTATTTACACCAACAAATAAAAAAGAAAAGTTTTAAATAAAAATAAAAAACAGTTGTAACTCGAAAAATTGCAAACGTATACAACAAGTGAGTGAATAAAAATGTGCATTATAAAGTTAAATCCGTATTATATACATTTAAAATTTGCTTTATTTAACACTATTCGCTGTTACTACGGCGTGGAGATGTAGTTCCATCAATTTCCTGTAGGGGCACCACTAACTTCATCAAATAGCTTTAAAATAAGTAAACCTATCGAGGACACAAATGTACAGCAAACATGACTCGTATGTTTTTTGTCTTCACGCGCACGTGTGATCGTTTATCGCACGCACTCCACCTTAAACGGCTGTCGCGGGTCAGCAGCTGTTCTGAGATTGTCCAGCATGTCCCTGATCGATAAGTCTGATTGGTGACTCCTACTGAGAAAAGAGTTTCACAGAAGCTCCACCTGCCTCGATGTATTCCAGGTGTACACATGTACATGACGTCATTTTAAATCGTTTTTATTTATCGATTGGTAAACAAAAAAAAATGTATTAGTTGAATTTACCGCTGAAGCTTTTTTTTTTTTTTTTTCTTAATCTCCAGGGAATAAATATATATATACTGTATATATATAGACGGTATATATATATTTCAAAATGGTTGTTTTATATTAAATAAAAAAATGTTTTTTTCCGTGAAATAAATTAAATGTATACAAATCGTTCCTTACGTTTATTCAATATTCATTTTTTGAAACGCAAATTTTCATTTCATTTTAACCTTCATAAAATTACGTTACTTCGTAAATAATATTGTTTTTATTGTTCTAAATAAATAAAGGTTGTCAATAAAAATGTAATTCTAACTCGCTAGAAATAACTCGGTTCACTCCGTGTGGTGAGAACGAGTACTGCATGTCTACGTCAGACTACTATGCACTTGATCGATCAGCAGCAACAATTCTCACTAATAAACATTGACACATTGATTAAAGAGATTAATACTGTATAATACATATTAATTTAAAGTTTATATTGGTGATATGCTGATGAAAAATGACACATGATTGACAGTTCTCCAGTACTCACTGTCAGACCATTTATTAACACATTATTGTTAAAGTATTTAATATAATGTAAATTATGTTTAAATCACACATGAGGGTAATCGCTGTTCTTGGAAAGTTGTTAACAATGAGCTGCAGCATATAGAATAGTTTGCAGTTTATAAAAAGTCTACAGTTTTTTAATTTTTGACTAACATACATTTTATTCCTCAAGGTATTCTGCGAGAACAAAAACACAAAACATAAAATCAAGGCAAAAATCCAATTGTATGGCTGTATTTTTAAAAAACGCCCCGTATTTTTTTTCCAATACAAATCCTTCTGCACATATTGAAAAAAAAACGTTTTCCAATTAAAAATTCAAAATATAATGAAAGGAAGATACACGGACCCAAATCGCTATTCAGAGAAATTCTTATTAAACTTTTAATGCGTCTGGAATGAATGAAAATGTGCAACAACCTGAACTATTGTCAACATATAATATTATATATATATATATATATATACATACATATAGTTTTCATTTTAAGAGTGACTAAAATATGAATGCTGACTTTAAACTATTATCCAAACTTCTAGCTTTACGTCTTGAATCTCCCGTTAATTATTTCTCCTGATCAAACAGGCTTCATTAAAAATAGACAATCTTTTTTTTTTTAACTTGAGAAGGTTCGTCAACATAATCTATACCTCATCCAGTCACATAACTGCTGAAGCTGTAATATCTCTTGACGCAGAAAAAGCTTTTGACCGGGTAGAGTGGCCATAAAAAACAAAAACAATTACTGGTATAACAAGAAATGGCGTGGAGCACAAAGTCACACTATATGCAGATGACCTCTTATTATACATTTTAACTTACACGACAGTACTGGAAACACTCAGTTTTATATCAGGCTATAAGATAAATGTTAATAAAAGTGAGTTATTTCCAGTTAACACCTTAGCAACTGAATATCAATTACAAAGTTTACCCTTTAAAGTAGCACATGAAAGTTTTGTCTATCTAGGAATTACAATTACACACAAATATCAAGGACTGTTCAAGGCAAACTTTCAGCCCTGCTTGGAATGGATGCAAAAGTATTTTGAGCGCTGGTCACTACTACTTCTTCATCTTGCTGCAAGAGTAAATTCTGTTAAAATGACAATTTTACCCAAATTCTCATATCTCTTTCAATCCGTACCAGTATTTCTCCCACAGGCTTTTTTTTTTTCTTCGGAAAATAGAAACATACATTTTGGAATTTATTTGGGATAAAAAGAACCCAAGGCTACGTAAAGAACTTCTGCAAAGGTCAAAGTCACATGGAGGGTTGTCTTTACCTAAATCTAAAACACTATTATTGGGCCAAAAACATCCATATTGTTGAGTACTGGATCAGCTTTGAGGGGTCTCACAATCCCCCCGTCTTGGATAGCTATGGAAGCTGCATCTTCCAAACCAGTTTCACTGTCTGCCCTGAAACATTCTTCTGTTAACTGTCCCACTTATGCTCCTATTAAGAACATTATAATCAAAAACACCTTAAAGATTTGGACTCAGTTTAAACGTCATTTCAATCTACAGTCGATCCCCATCACTGCTCCCATAATTATAAATTAAAACGATTAAAACTTAGTCTGTTTCTGTCGTTCCAACACGACGTCACGTCCGGGTCTTAATACTTTGCTTTATGGAGAGAAAAGGTCAAAATGCAGAGTGTAACGGGTCGTTTATTCGCCGCTTCAAGTCAAACAAAGATACAAGCTTTTACGATCGAAAGGACTCGCTCTCTACAGGTCAATAGCTCCGGGAAAGACGGTCCCGCATTAAAGAACATCTCTATATTTAAGGGAAAGTTTCCTGTCTAGGGGGTCGTCTCTTCCGGGGCAGTGGTTCTTTCAATTTAGTTCGTGTCTCGGGTCACCTGGAGAGAAACTTCCTTGCTTCCCTGTTGTGTGGGCTGATTCCTTTGTCATCCAGCCCCCCTTTTTTGGGTGTGTTCCGTTTTGCTCTTTTGTTTCATGCCCACAGGTGAGAATTGGGCAGACAGACAGATGTTCAACTAATCGCTGTTTGGCTCTAAGTCTGCTCCAAGCTTTTCTTGAAACAGTGTAATCAGTCTGAGTGAAATGTTGGTTGTGAAAGTGTATTCAAACGTTTAAGCTCTTAGATGAAGCTAGTAATTTATACTTTATATTTTGAATATCTTTTTAGCATTAATTTAACTATGGCGTATACGTATAGTGTATAATAATTTCCAATCTAACAAAACCACATATTTGCCCCCGCATTAATAGACGATACATTCTTGACCTGGTAAAGATGTGGGATCAACACTTTTAAAGATCTGTTCAAGGACAACACATTTGCGACCTTTGAAGAATTATAAGAATCACACTCTCTTTCTAAGCAACACTTCTTCGGATATTTAAAAATCTGTACTTTTGTCCAAAAAACATTTGATCAATTTCCAAATTTGCCTGAAAAAACTGTTGATGAAGAGCTTCATAACACAGAACTATAATAGAATCCAAAATCTCACGTCAACATCTCTGGATGGATCAAGGAGTTCTGACTCATGTTCATACTTCAAGTATTTGTGCCACACATGGACTAAAGTGAAACTCTCTAAAATATACGACCACGTTGATGCAGTTTTTGTGAGAGGTGCCATCATGGAACAGCTACCCATCTACACATGTTCTGGTCATGTCCCTCTCTGACCATCTTTAGGGATAACATCTTGTCAGTGTCAGAGGTCACTGAGACCAATATCGGACCGAATACTTTAACTGCTTTATTTGGTATATTTCTGATCTACCTCTAACCAAACTCCAAAAAGATGTAGTAGCCTTTGCAACATTACTGGCCCGACGCCTCATCATACACCAGAACCTCCATCACACACCAGCACCTCCATCACACACCAGAACCTCCATCACACACCAGAACCTCCATCACACACCAGAACCTCCATCACACACCAGCACCTCCATCACACACCAGAACCTCCATCACACACCAGAACCTCCATCACACACCAGCACCTCCATCACACACCAGCACCTCCATCACACACCAGAACCTCCATCACACACCAGAACCTCCATCACACACCAGAACCTCCATCACACACCAGAACCTCCATCACACACCAGCACCTCCATCACACACCAGAACCTCCATCACACACCAGCACCTCCATCATACACCAGCACCTCCATCACACACCAGAACCTCCATCACACACCAGAACCTCCATCACACACCAGAACCTCCATCACACACCAGAACCTCCATCACACACCAGAACCTCCATCACACACCAGCACCTCCATCACACACCAGAACCTCCATCACACACCAGAACCTCCATCATACACCAGCACCTCCATCATACACCAGCACCTCCATCACACACCAGAACCTCCATCACACACCAGAACCTCCATCACACACCAGCACCTCCATCACACACCAGCACCTCCATCATACACCAGCACCTCCATCACACACCAGCACCTCCATCACACACCAGCACCTCCATCACACACCAGCACCTCCATCACACACCAGCACCTCCATCATACACCAGCACCTCCATCACACACCAGAACCTCCATCACACACCAGAACCTCCATCACACACCAGCACCTCCATCATACACCAGCACCTCCATCATACACCAGCACCTCCATCACACACATTGTGGCTGAAAGAAGTCTCAGCAACTTAAAATGAGAAGAAATACGTCACACTTTAAGAGGGTCCAGCACTAAGTTCAAAAGGATGTGGGGACCTCTTCTGGATTATGCACTTGACTGTCAACTCATGAAGATCTTTGTAATAACAATGTTATTATCGAGTGTGTGTGTGTGTGTGTGCGTGCGCGGACCAAGCATGTTTCGTTTTGTTTGTGTTTTAGTCGTTTATCTTTTCTGTTAATTATACAAGTATGTATCTTTACATATTTTCATTTTTTTTTTATGAATATACTGTACATGTTTGAGTGTGTGTGGATATATTATTATTATTATTATTATTATATATATACTTTTATTTTTACAGCTGCAAAAATGTTATTTCCCTTCTTCTGATAGATATTTTCTTCTTTAAATTTTTTTATTTTCTCTGTGTATCATTCCATTCACACTGTTGAGCTGTACTGGTTGTTTATAAAATCAATAAACAAATATCTTGAAAAAAAAAGGGACTAAGATAAACTAAAAGCATTTGCGTATATACAGTATATAACATACAAAAATGCAACGGAACGGAATTAAGTTTAACAAATAAAAATACTCTTTACATTAGTAAAAAGCTTCATTTTTAGAATAGTGACTACAAACACGTACATGTATACATATTATTTATCACAATATTTAATTTAATATTTTTAACGTAATCGCTTTGAACACATAAAATCTGGTCAAAGCGTTTACTCGCGTTTCTTAGATGTTAGACGAGTGAGGACTGCCATCTAGTGGCCATTTAGAACACGCTGAAAATGTTTTCATTATAAAAAATACTTCAACAGACAGAAACCATTAAGACGTTGTTTTATTCTTTTAAGCATGTATATATATATATATATATTTATAAACTTTACAGAACTGGAAAGTATGAAAAATTTAGATGTATTAAAAAGATATAGGATCGGATGAAAAAGTTATAATTCTATTAGATTCTGGAACTTTTAAAGTGAATAGGAAACCTTTTGGAAAGCAACACAAAAGTGTGTACAATCATGACTATACAGGTATATTATTTTGATATTTCTATTCCCTCTAATGGAGCACTTGCATGTTTCCTCCACTAACTTCTGCAGAACTAACTCTTTTCACATCAAACCCATATGTTTCCACATCACAGTCTGACGTAAAAGGTACAGAGTACTTCCAAACCATTAGGGTTTTAGAGAATTGGATCATATATGTTTATTAAGAAATTAAAAAGTATCATCAAAAATATATCTTGTGCTTTGACACACATTGCAGTCAAGGTCACTTTGATACCTGCTTGTACACAGACAGGATTATCCGATGAAGAAATACCGCAAGAGTTTGTTTTAAAGATGGCGGTATTACTGCGAGAATGGACGGTTTTGTACCTCAAACATGTACATATACTTAATAAATGGAGGGTGAGACACACAAAGTTGTCGTCTGTGTGTTTGACTGTGTAATAAACTAACCAAACTAATCCAAAAACTGATTTACATTTCTCAGCCCACCCTGTTACCAATTTTCTCATCATCAAAAAAAAGAAAAAAGAAAAGGTATTCAGCGCCCCCTACTGGGCTTTAAAAACAAATGATTAAATGGCTCCTAAACAGCAACTTTGTTGTGTGTGTGTAACAAGTCCTGAGCGTCCACGTATCATAAAGTGACACGAGGGCAGGAATGAGACACTCCAGATGGTCGTCCACCTCACCTGGATACCAGGTGTTGCCGTCGCGATGCTCAAAACGTTGTTCACAAAAAAGATGTTCAAAAAAAGCTGGCGTGAAGAAAAGAAGAAAAGGCACGAGATGAAAGGATGAGATCGAAAGGTTGGATAATGAATCAGGTCACAACAATAACGTTTTACCTTACCCTAACACTTGTTCTTCTGTGACATCATCGGTGTGTTAGTTTAACACGAGCACACAATGTTCCTTCTGGAGGATGATGTCATAATGAGGGAATGTTCAGAAGCGCTTCTTTAATCCCAGTGTTTTGTGTCAAAAGTCTGGGGCGGTGTGTGTTGTGCAGGCGAGTCATCTCCACCCGTTTACAAATCTGTACTTTTGTCCAAAAAACAATTGATCAATTTTCAAATTTGCCTGAAAAAACTCCGTTGGATATATTTCTTTGATAAACTCCAGTGATGAAGAGCTTAATAACACAGAACTATAATAGAATCCATAATCTCACGTCAACATCTCTGGATGGATCAAGGCTCTCCGGGAGGAGGAGATGGTTTCTGAGGACCAGTGGGACGGAGTTCTGACTCGTGTTCATACTTCAAGTATTTGTGCCACACATGGACTAAAGTGAAACTCTCTAAAATATACAACCACGTTGATGCAGTTTTTGTGAGAGGTGCCATCATGGAACAGCTACCCATCTACACATGTTCTGGTCATGTCCCTCTCTGACCATCTTTAGGGAGAACATCTTGTCAGTGTCAGAGGTCACTGAGACCACTATCGGACCGAATACTTTAACTGCTTTATTTGGTATATTTCTGATCTACCTCTAACCAAACTCCAAAAAGATGTAGTAGCCTTTGCAACATTACTGGCCCGACGCCTCATCATACACCAGAACCTCCATCATGTCACCTCATGAAAATCTTTTATTTTATTTTAAATGCTTTTTCAAAGTGTGTGTGTGTGTGTGTGTGTGTGTGTGTGTGTGTGTGTGTGTGTGTGTGTGTGTGTGTGTGTGTGTGTGTGTGTGTGTGTGTGTGTGTGTGTGTGTGTGTGCCAAGCATGTTTAGTTTTTTAGTGTTTTTCTTTTTTTTTGTTGTTTTGTTTTTATTTTGTGTTTGTTATTTTTTATCTTTTCTGTTAATTATAGAAGTATGTATCTTTACATATTTTCATATTTTTTTATGAATATACTGTACATGTTTGAGTGTGTGTGGATATACTGTATATATACTTTTATTTTTACAGCTGCAAAAATGTTATTTCCCTTCTTTTGATGGACATTTTCTTCTTTCAAATGATTTAATTTTTTCTGTGTATCATTCCATTCACACTGTTGAGCTGTACTGGTTGTTTATAAAATCAATAAACAAATATCTTGAAAAAGAAAATGCATGTATACAGTATATACACAAAAAGCTTCATTTTTACAATAGTGACTACAAACGCGTACATTTATACATATTATTTATCACAATATTTTTCCAATTTAAATATTTTTAACGACATCGCTTTGAACACATAAAACCATGTCAATAGTTCATCTGGTCAAAGCGTTTACTCGCGCTTAAACGCTTCCATCATTTAACATCTGCAAGAAGCTTCTCTGCATGTTCTACCAGTCTGTGGTGGCCAGTGTTCTATGCTGTGGTGTTTTGAGGTGGAAATGTGTCCAAGAGGAGTGTCAACAGGTTGGACAGGTTGATCAGAAAGGCTGGTTCTGTGGTTGGAATGAAGCTGGACTCACTGGTGACAGTTGCTAGAGAGGAGATCATTGAACAAACTACTGTCCATCATGGATGATGACAGTCATCCTCTGAACACTGTCATCAGTGAGCAGAGAAGCAGATGGAGCATGAATGCTCCTACCCAGGTGCAACACTAATAGACTCAAGGACTCATTCATTCCTCGGGCTATTAAATTGTACAATTCTGAGTTCGGGGGCAGGAGTGGAGCGAGAGTATCTGGATGTTCTGTTCTATGTTAGTCTTTGTTGTTTTTCTTTGATCCATGTTCTTTATCTTTAGACTTAGATTGTGTCATCTTGTTCTATCCCTTTATTTTACCTTGCTCTTGTTCTTATTTTATTTTGATTTTTTTATATATATATAAAATTGCTGTATGTATTGGCTATTGGAAAAAAACAATTTCCCGAAGGAGACCTCCTGAGGGATCAATAAAGTTTTACCTTACCTTACTGTTCTGGTTCTCTTGGATCTGTCCTCAGCCTTTGACACAGTTGATCACCAGATCCTAATGAGAAGACTGAGGGATGAAGTGGGACTGTCTGGGTCTGTGTTAGAATGGTTCTCATCTTACCTTTCTGGGCGCAGTTTTAGTGTATCTGCCAATCAAATGAGGTCTGATTCGGCAGATCTGTTGTGTGGAGTCCCTCAAGGTTGTTCTGGGTCCTTTATTGTTTTTGCTGTACAAATAAAAATTACTTACTTACTCGTTTCTTGGATGTTAAACGAGTGAGGACTGCCATCTAGTGGCCAATTAGAACATGCGGAACATTTTTTAATTAAAAAAACACACACAACAGACAGAAACCATTAAGACATTGTTTTATTCTTTTAAGCATATATATATATATATATTTATAAACTTTACAGAACTGGAAAGTGTGAAAAATTTAGATTTATTAAAAAGATATAGGATCGGATGAAAAAGTAATAATTCTATTAGAGTGTGTACAATCATATCTATACAGGTATATTATTTTGATATTTCTATTTCCTCTAATGGAGCACTTGCATTTTTTCTCCACTAACTTTAGCAGAACTAAACCTTTTCACCTCAAAACCATATTTCTGACGTAAGGTACAGACTATTTCCAAACCATTAGGGTTTTAGAGAATTGGATCATATATGTTTAACTTGTCGTGTCGACAGAAATAAAAAGTATCATCAAAAATATATCTTGTGCTTTGACCCGCATTGCAGTCAAGGTCACTTTGATACCTGCTTGCACACAGACAGGATTATCCGATGAAGAAATACCGCGAGAGTTTGTTTTAAAGATGGCGGTATTACTGCGAGAATGGACGGTTTTGTACCTCAAACATGTACATATACTTAATAAATGGAGGGCGAGACACACCAAGTTATCGTCTGTGTGTTTGACTGTGTAATAAACTAACCAAACTAATCCAAAAACTGATTTACATTTCTCAGCCCACCCTGTTACCAATTTTCTCATCATCAAAAAAAAGAAAGGTATTCAGCGCCCCCTACTGGGCTTTAAAACCAAATGATTAAACGGCTCCTAAACACCAACTTTGTTGTGTGTGTGTAACAAGTCCTGAGCGTCCACGTATCATAAAGTGACACGAGGGCAGGAATGAGACACTCCAGATGGTCGTCCACCTCACCTGGATACCAGGTGTTGCCGTCGCGATGCTCAAAACGTTGTTCACAAAAAGATGTTCAAAAAAGCTGGAGCAAGGAAAGAAGAAAAGGCACAAGATGAAAGGATGAGATCGAAAGGTTGGATAATGAATCAGGTCACAACACTTGTTCTTCGGTGACATCATCGGTGTGTTAGTTTAACACAAGCACACAATGTTCCTTCTGGAGGATGATGTTATAATGAGGGAATGTTCAGAAGCGCTTCTTTAATCCCAGTGTTTTGTGTCAAAGTCTGGGGCGGTGTGTGTTGTGCAGGCGAGTCATCTCCACCCGTCGCAGGCGACGGGTCCGGATCTGCCCTTTTTGCACTTTTAAGAAACCAGTAGTTTTTCCAAGTGTCACCTCAGAAACTTGGCCAGACACATGCCGACGGCCGCAACGCCGACGACCGTCATCAACGCGCTCCTCACCGCCGACTCCGGATCCGCCTCTCGGAAGAACTCCACGAATCCATCCTGAACGTTAAAAAAAAAAAAACCCACGTCACGCCTCGGATCCACGCGAGGACTCTGGAGAGCTGGTCCACTCACCCAGGAGTTGTTCTGCAGCAGCCAGTTCCTCTGCTCCTCCAGCAGGTACGAGGAGATCTCACCAGCCACCGCCGACACGCAGTCCTGCTGCTCCTGCTCCTGCAGGCACTGGCACGCCGTCGCCCCGAACGCCATCAGGCTGACCACGCGACCCCAGTTGGTCCTCCCGTCCGAAAACATACTCACGGCCACATCCTTCATGAAACCGGTGCCGCTGCCCAACTTCTGCATCAACAACTTTTGGATGGTTCCTGCAGGAGCACACGGACGAGGTCACACTCGCGTCCTCAAAGTCATGTTTATCTACACGTTTTGTTGAAGTAATAGGTAGCGAGAATCACGATACAGGGGCCACAATACGCACATCAACTTCAGCTTCGTTGGTCATATGTCCCTTAAAAAGGGCCATTTTGTTTTACATCAGGAGAGAACCGTGTCATCAGGACAGCATACGAAAATAAACTGATTTATGGTCAAATATAAGTTAATAAAAAGATATACCTCTTTCTCTGTGTGGCGTTTAGAGCATGTGTTGACAGTGGTACAAAGGAGCTTTTAGAAAAGTTCTTTTGAGGGTCGACCGGGCCCCAGAGGGAAGAAGCTTGTACTAAATACAAGTGCCATCTTTTCTGATCGATTAGACCTTTTTCAGTACATGAGTTTGGAAAACTTAAAAAAAAAAGATAGTTAGTGTCCTTAGTGGCCAGGTTACCTTACCAGCAAAATGATAGAAAATAGATAACAGATTAAATAAAAGCACTATAAAACACCATCATAATCCACTCCACGTGGAATCTTGTCCACTTCCTCAAACGAAAGAGGCGTTGCTGGCTTTCTTTGCATAACATCTCACAGATAAGAAAAGACACGGATACATGTGGACCCTGGTCTGGTCCCCCTGGATCGCGGACTATCTCACTGATCGACCACAGTCCATCAGGCTGAAGGACATCACGTCTGACACGAGGTGGAGATAGTTGACAACTAGAAGTACATTGCAACACAGGCCATGTGTATAAGAAGGTTCAGAGTAGACTGTACTTTCTGAGGAGGCTTCGATCATTTAACATCTGCAAGAAGCTCCTCTGCATGTTCTACCAGTCCGTGGTGGCCAGTGTTCTATGCTGTGGTGTGTTGAGGTGGGAATGTGTCCGGGAGGAGTGTCAACAGGTTGGACAGGTTGATCAGGAGGGTTAGGGTTAATGAAGCTGGACTCACTGGTGACAGTTGCTGAGAGGAGATCACTGAACAAACTACTGTCCATCATGGATGATGACAGTCATCCTCTGAACACTGTCATCAGTGAGCAGAGAAGCAGATGGAGCCCGAATGCTCCTCCCCAGATGCAACACTAATAGACTCAGGGACTCATTCATTCCTCGGGCTATTAAATTGTTTAATTCCGAGCTTGGGGGCAGGAGTGGAGCGAAAAGATGATTGTATTCCAAGTTTATCTTTGTATCCTTGTTCCTTTATTGTCTGCTATGAACTGGAAACCCGATTTTCCCGAAGAAGATCTCCAGAGGGATTAATAAAGTTGATCCATCTATACTGTAGTAACAAGGATATATTTGTAGTATGGTCCGAGTACTTGACTCTGGTGTTGCAGAATTTACAGACCACATGACTCTTGACAAGGTCGTAACTGCTTTCATTCGTTTTTGGAAACCAAAATATTTTTCAATCATCATATTTAAAAGCTGCTGGAGTCGACTGTATCATCTCGTCCTCAGTCACTGCCGAGATCTTGTTGGATTAAAGCAAAAACACATTGAACATCTAACGACTGTTCTCACACAAATACTTCTCTTAAGTAGTTCTGAGGGAGCGGCGGTAAAATAACATTGTATAATTAAATGCTAATGTTGACAGTCAGTCGTTTTGAATCTATTATTTATTAATATTAACATCAACATTTTTCTAATACATTACAATTAATTTATTTGGGTAAATTATTCAACTTAAAAATAAATAAAATTATCTTATTTTAATTATTTGACACTACAAAGGATATATTTGTAGTATTGTTCGAGTACATGACTCTTGACAAAGTCGTAACTGCTATCATTTTTGCTTTTCAACATAGTTTCTCTTTCCAAATGATACCATTCTTTTAAACGCGGGGTTTACATTAAGCTAGTTATGAGTTTGAAAGTCAGATTTAACAAAAAAGGTCACATATAACATATTGAACCATATTGACTTATTATAAAGGAGGATATTATTATTATTAAGGAGAAATAATTTCTTTCCAACCGCCATCAGACTCCTCAACATTTAAACCACATACCTCACGCACTACTTGTACTTTTGTTGCTCTGTTTTTAGATTTTATTCTTTCAAATGTGTGTGTGTGTGTATATATATATATACACACATATATGTTTATTTTTTACAGAGTAATACTACAGAGCTTTACGGAGTAATACTACAGAGACTTAAGGAGAAATACTACAGAGACTTAGGGATTAATACTACAGAGCATCACGGAGTAATACTACAATGTCACAGAGTAATACTACAGAGACTTACAGATTAATACTACAGAGCATCGCAGAGTAATACTACAAAGTGTCACAGAGTAATACTACAGAGTCTCACAGAGTAATACCACAGTGTCACAAAGTAGTACTACAGAGCCTCATGGATTAATACTAAAGAGTGTCATAGAGTTATACTACAGTGTCACAGAGTAATAATACAGTGTAACAGAATAATACTACAGAGTGTCAGAGAGTAATACCACAGAGTGTCACAAAGTATAACTACAGAGCCTCATGGATTAATACTAAAGAGTGTCATAGAGTTATACTACAGTGTCACAGAGTAATAATACAGTGTCACAGAATAATACTACAGTGTCAGAGAGTAATACCACAGAGTGTCACAAAGTATAACTACAGAGCCTCATGGATTAATACTAAAGAGTGTCATAGAGTTATACTACAGTGTCACAGAGTAATAATACAGTGTCACAGAGTAATAATACAGTGTCACAGAATAATACTTACTTGTTTACTGTGCACTTTTGTTGGGGGTACAAAGGAAGACAATAAACGCTTTGAATCTTTGAATCAGAAATAAGTGCATTTCCTCCAGTAATATTACAAAAAAAAATAATACACAAATGTGATATTTATCACAAGTGATACTCATAAAACCAGTCTGAGTAGTTTCATGTTTTATTGATCAGGTTTCAAAGAAACGGTTAAAAGCGGTTTCATCAAAGCAACAAGTGTTTGTGACGTCACGACACTTACGGGAATGACGGCGGTAAACAACAAACACTAAAACTAAGAAATACTCGCTTATTCCGTTTTTATTCCCGTGTATTAACTTATATTCGTGTATTTACTCGTGTTTTATAATATTCTTCCTACCTTTGAACGAGTATCTGTGTTTGTCCAGCAGCTGCGTCACGACCCTCTTCATGGTGGTCTCCGCCGGGCTCTCCGACCAGCCGGGCTTGGACTGTCCCAGCAGGTGTGCCAGGGACCGGTGGACCAGGTCCCGGGTGTCCGCGTCCAGCGACGCGTCCGTGGCGCAGCTCAGAGGCACGAAGGCGTCCGGAGTCGTTTTCGCGGAAGAGAAACTTTCCTTAACGGCTCCATTTTGTCGAGGAGGCCCGCAGAAGATGGCGCAGGAGCGTCTACGGAAGCTACTCGGCGGCAGGATGAGACTCATGTTGATGAAGATGTTGGCGCGGCTTTGAGCGAGTTTCTAAGCTGGTTTGAAAAACGACGTTTGTTTTAAACTTTAAAAAGATCGACGACGGACTCTGACAACTATGGCGGCTGCAAACACGGAAGTGAAACCAGAGTGGGTGCGGAGAGGCGTAGTGATGACGTGATGACGCATCGGTTACGTTACGTAGCATAAGTGACGTTTGGCTCTTAGGACAGAAAACTATTTAAAAATTTGGAAAATGTCAAAAATGTGTATCGTTGAACAGGTTTACTGGAGGTGGAAGATGCGACGGAGTAAGGTAAGGTAAGTTAAAAACTTTATTGATCCCTTAGGAGGTCTCCTTCGGGAAATTGTTTTTTTTTCTAATAGCCACAGAAAATACAGCAATTTTCTTAAAAAATAAATCAAAATAATTAAAGATTAGAGATTAAAGTAGTCTATAACACTTTATTACGAGATTAAAGTAGTCTAAAACACTTTATTACGAGATTAAAGTAGTCTATAACACTTTATTACGAGATTAAAGTAGTCTATAACACTTTATTACGAGATTAAAGTAGTCTAAAACACTTTATTACGAGATTAAAGTAGTCTAAAACACTTTATTACGAGATTAAAGTAGTCTATAACACTTTATTACGAGATTAAAGTAGTCTAAAACACTTTATTACGAGATTAAAGTAGTCTATAACACTTTATTACGAGATTAAAGTAGTCTATAACACTTTATTACGAGATTAAAGTAGTCTATAACACTTTATTACGAGATTAAAGTAGTCTAAAACACTTTATTACGAGATTAAAGTAGTCTATAACAC
The DNA here is from genome assembly GCF_982586985.1 of Callionymus lyra. Lineage (NCBI taxonomy): Eukaryota > Metazoa > Chordata > Actinopteri > Syngnathiformes > Callionymidae > Callionymus > Callionymus lyra. The sequence goes on along the minus strand of NC_141832.1, from coordinate 11,743,087 downwards.
TTTATTACGAGATTAAAGTAGTCTAAAACACTTTATTACGAGATTAAAGTAGTCTAAAACACTTTATTACGAGATTAAAGTAGTCTAAAACACTTTATTACGAGATTAAAGTAGTCTATAACACTTTATTACGAGATTAAAGTAGTCTATAACACTTTATTACGAGATTAAAGTAGTCTATAACACTTTATTACGAGATTAAAGTAGTCTATAACACTTTATTACGAGATTAAAGTAGTCTATAACACTTTATTACGAGATTAAAGTAGTCTAAAACACTTTATTACGAGATTAAAGTAGTCTATAACACTTTATTACGAGATTAAAGTAGTCTAAAACACTTTATTACGAGATTAAAGTAGTCTAAAACACTTTATTACGAGATTAAAGTAGTCTATAACACTTTATTACGAGATTAAAGTAGTCTAAAACACTTTATTACGAGATTAAAGTAGTCTATAACACTTTATTACGAGATTAAAGTAGTCTAAAACACTTTATTACGAGATTAAAGTAGTCTATAACACTTTATTACGAGATTAAAGTAGTCTAAAACACTTTATTACGAGATTAAAGTAGTCTATAACACTTTATTACGAGATTAAAGTAGTCTAAAACACTTTATTACGAGATTAAAGTAGTCTAAAACACTTTATTACGAGATTAAAGTAGTCTAAAACACTTTATTACGAGATTAAAGTAGTCTAAAGCACTTTATTACGAGATTAAAGTAGTCTAAAACACTTTATTACGAGATTAAAGTAGTCTATAACACTTTATTACGAGATTAAAGTAGTCTAAAACACTTTATTACGAGATTAAAGTAGTCTAAAACACTTTATTACGAGATTAAAGTAGTCTAAAACACTTTATTACGAGATTAAAGTAGTCTAAAACACTTTATTACGAGATTAAAGTAGTCTAAAACACTTTATTACGAGATTAAAGTAGTCTATAACACTTTATTACGAGATTAAAGTAGTCTATAACACTTTATTACGAGATTAAAGTAGTCTAAAACACTTTATTACGAGATTAAAGTAGTCTAAAACACTTTATTACGAGATTAAAGTAGTCTAAAACACTTTATTACGAGATTAAAGTAGTCTAAAACACTTTATTACGAGATTAAAGTAGTCTAAAACACTTTATTACGAGATTAAAGTAGTCTATAACACTTTATTACGAGATTAAAGTAGTCTAAAACACTTTATTACGAGATTAAAGTAGTCTATAACACTTTATTACGAGATTAAAGTAGTCTAAAACACTTTATTACGAGATTAAAGTAGTCTATAACACTTTATTACGAGATTAAAGTAGTCTAAAACACTTTATTACGAGATTAAAGTAGTCTATAACACTTTATTACGAGATTAAAGTAGTCTATAACACTTTATTACGAGATTAAAGTAGTCTATAACACTTTATTACGAGATTAAAGTAGTCTAAAACACTTTATTACGAGATTAAAGTAGTCTATAACACTTTATTACGAGATTAAAGTAGTCTATAACACTTTATTACGAGATTAAAGTAGTCTATAACACTTTATTACGAGATTAAAGTAGTCTATAACACTTTATTACGAGATTAAAGTAGTCTAAAACACTTTATTACGAGATTAAAGTAGTCTAAAACACTATATTACGAGATTAAAGTAGTCTAAAACACTTTATTACGAGATTAAAGTAGTCTAAAACACTTTATTACGAGATTAAAGTAGTCTAAAACACTTTATTACGAGATTAAAGTAGTCTAAAACACTTTATTACGAGATTAAAGTAGTCTAAAACACTTTATTACGAGATTAAAGTGGTAGATTCATAATATTTAAATTAATTGAAGTTGTTGTCTGTCTTGAAAGGAACAATAATCGACTCCTTAATAAGGTGCTTTACAAATAAATCTTACTTACTTAGATATCAATCTTACTAAAGTAAACTATTATTTAAGTCAATGTAAAAAGGTTAGTTTTTTTTAGAGTTTGATAATAATAAATAATAAATAATTACATTAAAATCATCTACATCTTAAAATTCAATATAAAACATTTGACACTTTTAAACCATTTTTTTCTTTAATGACTTAAAAGGAGGATAAATAAAAAATACTTAAATAAAAAATACTTAATTTAGAAAATCGTTGTTAATGTTAATTATAATAAAACAGGTTGAATTTGAATTATTTAAAGGACACAATATTCACAGGATCATGGCTATGAATAAAGAAAAACAAATAAATGAGAAAATAAACATTAAAAATGTATTTATTATGAGTATGAATATCAAACTATGAATTAAAAAAAAGAAAAAAAAAGAAAATATACTATAAACTATGAGTAAAAATGGCTAATTTCAATGTTTTTAAGTGAAATAAAAACATATTCAATACAGAAATAATTCCAAATAAAATAATTCAATGCTTAGAAGATGTTGATATAAAGAAAAATAAATCCCATTATCATTTGAAATGTCGACACTGACATACTCTCATGACCTCTGACCTCTTGTCTCACCTGTAGATGTGGATGAGGGACGACGAGTTGCTCTTCTTCATCTCTTCCCAGCGAGGATCCTTCCTCGCAAACAATAACGAAACCCTTTGTCCAAATACAGTAGTTTGTTATAATGAGGGTGTTGCCCCATTTTGTTTTATTACTTTTTTAAATGTTTTAGTTGATGCTGGTATTTTATAATCATTTTTTTAAATGTCCTCTTTTTCTTTAGTGTTGTGGGGTAAAAAAGTTAGGGTGTGTTTGAAATTAAGCATTGAAATACTACAAAGCCTCTCAGAGACGTAGCCTTGCAGAGTAATACTACAGAGCCTCGCATCGTAATATTATGAAGCCTCGTGGAGTAAGTGTGTCACGGAGTAATACTACAGAGCTTAATGAAGTAAAACTACAGAGAAATTACGGAATAATGCCACAGAGTGTCACAGAGTAATACTACAGAGTGTCACAGAGTAATACTACAGAGCCTTAAGGAGAAATACTACAGAGACTTACGGATTAATACTACAGAGCGTCACGGAGTAATACTACAGAGTGTCACAGAGTAATACTACAGAGTGTCACAGTGTAATACTACAGTGTCACAGAGTGTCACAAAGTAATACTACAATGTCACAGAGTAATACTACGGAGTGTCACAGAGTTATAGTACAGACTTACGGAGTAATACTACAGAGTGTCACAGAGTAATACTACAGAGTGTCAAGAAGTAATACTACAATGTCAGAGTAATACTACAGAGTGTCACAGAGTTATAGTACAGAGACTTATGGAGTAATACTATAGAGACTTACGGATTAATATTACACAGGGTCACGGAGTAATACTACAGAGTGTCACAGAGTAATACTACAGTTTCACAGAGTGTCACAAAGTAGTACTACAATGTCACAGAGTAATACTACGGAGTGTCACAGAGTTATAGTACAGAGACTTACGGAGTAATACTACAGAGTGTCACAGAGTACTACTACAGAGTGTCACAGTGTAATACTACAGTGTCACAGAGTGTCACAACGTAGTACTACAATGTCACAGAGTAATACTACAGAGTGTGAAAGAGTTATAGTACAGAGACTTACGGAGTAATACTTCAGAGCGTCACAGAGTAATACTACAGAGTGTCACAGAGTAATACTACATAGTCACAGAGTGTCACAACGTAGTACTACAATGTCACAGAGTAATACTACGGAGTGTCACAGAGTTATAGTACAGAGACTTACGGAGTAATACTTCAGAGCGTCACGGAGTAATACTACAGAGTGTCACAAAGTAATACTTCAGAGCGTCACAGAGTTATAGTAAAGAGATTTACGCAGTAATACTACAGAGGCTTACAGATGAGTACTACAGAGCGTCACGGAGTAATACTACAGAGTGTCACAGAGTGTCACAAAGTAGTACTACAATGTCACAGAGTAATACTACGGAGTGTCATAGAGATATAGTACAGAGACTTATTACTCCATAAGTCTCTGTACTATATCTCTGTGACACTCCGTAGTATTGAGTAATACTACAGTGTAACGGAGTAATACTACAGAGTGTCACGGAGTAATACTACAACTTGTGTCAGAGAGTAATAATACAAAGCCTCACAGAGTTATACTACAGAGCCTTTGTAGTTTATCAAAGTCATACTAAAACAGTTTGACATATTTGTGAGCATGCATGTGTGTTTACAGACGTCCGGCTGGTAGAGTCACCTGACAGTTTCGATTTATCACATTTCCCACTGTTACACTCAACACATGATCCATGAGCAATATTGACCAGTTTAAATATTTGTCACTCGGATCACGTGAAAATACTGAAGCACTCCCAGCTGGTTGCATAATAAACAAGTGAGCAATGTCCTCTAAACCAAACATGTTGAGACGCGTTTATTTTTGAAAAAAAAACTTCAAGCATCGCTTTCAGAAACCATTATGACATTGTTTTATTCATTTTAGTGCACACATAAGAAAGGAAAAGGACATTATTTTTTAAAAATTGTACAGAACCAGTCAAAAGAGCTGTGCAGTTACACAAAATAGGTGTGAAAAATCTACACGTATAAAAAAGATATAGGATCAAATAAAAATAAAAAATGTCTATAAAACTTCAAAGTGAGTAGGAAACATTTGAAAAGCAATACAAACGTGTGTGTTCTCTGGTGTACGACCATGACTATATATTATTTTGATATTTCTATTTTACATTCCTCTAATCGAGCACTTGCTTGTTTCCCCCCCCATAGCTTCAGAGGAACTTCTGTTTTCACCTCAAAACCACATCTTTCTGCATCACCTTCTCACGTAAAAAGTACCGAAAATTTGACAAAAACACTGCACCACTCTTTCATCGTTGTACCTGCATGACTATTCAACTCTCGGGGGTCCAGGTGTCTCATCTTTGGGGTTTTGGATCAAGTATGTTAAAAACGAAATCCTTGTGTGTTGACAGAATAAAAAAAAAACAAAAAAAAAACATTATCAAAAATACATCTTGTGCTTTGACACAACGGTCGAGGCGGTGGCTTGTTAACCATAGTGGTGAGCGAGTCCATGCGTTCAAGGACACTTAGATACCTGCTGCACACGATTATTTGTTGAAGGAATACCACAAGTGTTTTTGGATACAGATGACGACAAACAGTGTTAGGAAAAAAACGGGATTATTGCGAGACTCGGACGGTCTTCGGGATTGTACCACAAAACATGTATATACACTTAAATAATGGAGGGTGAGACGTGAAGATGCTGCCCCCGTGTGTTTGGCTGTGGAGCTGCAGTCGTTCATTTGAGTTCCCCGGCTGGAGGAGATGAACCCAGGAGAGGAGCCTTGGGCGACACCTAGAGGAAGAAGGCGGACGTGTTCACGGTAGTTTATAGTTGTGTATAAAAGGAAGATGACAAAAAACTTTGATGAAATTACAGAGTGTGTTTTCTTTTACGACCAGTCACTTTTAAACATCATTATCTAAAGTAAATTATATATCCATGAAGTTTAACTTCATTTAAATGTATAATATATAATATTTAAATACACATTTACAATTAAAAGAGTCAGTGAGCTTCTTAATCATACGATCTAGTCAAAGACTCTTTTATTTACTAATCTTTATTCACCTTTTGTTTTAAATATTTATTTGTTTTGTTCTTCTATTTAATTATTATTTATTTACTTGCTTATAATATTGTCTAATTAATACGGTTTAATCTCACAAGAGAGATTTATTTTGTCAATACTGATGATGTGTTTCTGCTAACATGCATCTTTCTTGATAACTATGTATTTTGGAAAGGAATAAACTCACCTTAAATCCGGACATAGTGATAGTTGCGAAACTGCTTCCACCTAGTGTTTAATGTCGACATTACAGTATAGAGAACTAGTGATATATTTATTTTTTTATTCAATTTTTTTTATTGATAATTCGAATAATCCCACAATATCAGTACATTTATCTCTCTGTATTTCAGGAAATAACTTTATTGTTGTTATTAGTAAGAAGAATAACAACACAAAGTTCAATTTGAAAACCTTAAGATTTACTTAAAATAAACCACAGTAAACTTTTAATACAACAAATTTACAATATAGCAACACTTGCTATAATGAGTTTTTAACTCTATTTGGATCACTTTTATTTTTTTCTTTCATCCTAATATTGTTTATCTTTTGTGCTGTTCTTTAACGTACCGTGTTATTGAATAAATCATGTTTTTATTTTTAATTTCCGCTTCTACGTAAAGCGCCTCTCGACCGGTGTGTGTCGGAAAAGTTCTATATGAATAAACATTATTATATAAGTAAGTAAGTTATTTTTATTTGTATCGCGCTTTTCTAGACCAGGGTCACAAAGCACTTAAACAATCAAAACAATATTCAATAAAGTATATACTTTAAAGGTCAAGATAAAACTGATAACACAACAGTGCAATATAGTATAAACAGAATAAATAAATAATGTTTATATTGCATTTAATAATTTATGTAAATAAAAGTATTCATATAAATAAGTTAAAAATAGGGTTAATATGTTATAAATAGAATAAATACATAATATTTTAAATGGTGCATAGCTCAAGTCATATTTCATTCAGCAAAATTATATAATAATAATAATAATAATAATAGTAAGTAAGTAAGTAATTTTTATTTATATAGCACTTTTCCAGACCAGGGTCACAAAGCGCTTAAACAATAAAAACAATATTTAATAAAGTATATACTTTAAAGCTAAAGATAAAACTGATAACACAACAGGAGTTCCAGAAAATCAAGGAAAAGCCTGAACAAATAAGAACATCTTAAGATGTTTCTTAAAGGAGTCAGTAGATCATCAAACACAGAGGAAGAGGAAGATCGTTCCAAAGCTTAGGAGCAACAGCCTGGAAGGTTATTTGGTGAAATACTACTTCAAAACATGTGATTTATGTGTACAACACTGTGGTGATAAGTAGTCGAAGTGTGCAGCGACTCACGGGGGAAGGAGGCTTGGCGAAGTTGAGGTGAGCGTAGAGGAGGACGGCGATGTCGTTCTGGCTGGCCTCCAGAGCGATGGAGAGCGCCGTGCTGCCGTCCTGGAGAGGAGAGAAAAAAACGTGAACCCCTGAAGTGTAGTTTCGGGCGGAGATCTACGTACGTTGTCGGCAAGGGTGGCGTCGCAGCCCGGGACCGACAGCAGCTGGCGGACGATGTCCACGTGGCCGTGCTCGCAGGCGCACATCAGCGCCGTGGAGCCGTCGTCGTCGCGGACGTTGACCTGAGCGCCGCACGACAGCAGAGCTCGGACCATGTCGGCTCGCCCGTGGCTGACCGCCAGCATCAGCGCCGTCTGCCCCGCCTACACACACACACACACACACACACACATGAATCATTATTTTATTTTTTTTTTCCGTTTTTTATTTCTATTTTATTTTATTTTTATTCTATTTTATTTTGTTAATAGTGTCAATTTCTAATTTTGTAAATAATTTGTATATTCTTAAGATCGTTTTTATTTTATTTTGTATTATCTCTTGTACTATTTCTTTCTCCTTGCACTTTATTTTCTTCCAACTGCGCTGTTGTGAAAGTGTGTTTCCCCTCTGGGGATGAATAAAGCCTTTCTATTCTATTCTATTCTATCAGTATAACAGGAATGAGTGAGAGTGTCGTTGAGCGGTGTGGCCAGCAGGGGGCGCACCTGGCTGGCCTTGGCGTTGACGTCGCCGGTGCGGAGCAGCTGCAGGACCGTCTGGAGGTCGCCGTCCGAGTGGAAGGCTGCCAGGGCCGTGAGCATGATGGCGGTGTAGCCCGCCTTGTTCTGTTTGTCGGCGTTACACAGACCTGATGAGACGCACACTTGTCACTGGGGTGTAAGAAAATATATATATATACTCTTAAATGTCATGTTTTATTTTCTTCATGACACTTTATCGATACTCAACAGCACATTGTGGATTTGGTATTTTGGTTTTTAAATCAGTCAATCAATTTATTTTTTATCATAGTTATTTTATCTATTATGGCTTTTCCTTGATTTTCTGGAACTCCTGTTGTGTTATCATTTTTATCTTGATCTTTAAATATATACTTTATTGAATATTGTTCTGATTGTTTAGGCGCTTTGTGACCCTGGTCTGGGAAAGCGCTATATAAATAAAAATGACTTACCTACTATTATTATTATTATTATATAATTTTGCTGAATGAAATATGACTTGAGCTATGCACTATTCAAAATATTATGTATTTATTCTATTTATAACATATTAACGCTATTTTTAACTTTTTAACATTATTTATATTTATAATTGTATATACATAAATTATTAAATTTAATATAAAACGTTATTTATTTATTCTGTTTATACTATATTGCACTGTTGTGTTATCAGTTTTATCTTGATCTTTAAAGTATATACTTTATTTAATATTGTTTTGATTGTTTAAGCGCTTTGTGACCCTGGTCTGGAAAAGCACTATCAAAATAAAAATTACTTACTTACTTACTATTATTATTATTATTATCAATAATTTTTCTGAATGAAATATGACTTGAGCTATGCACTATTTAAAATATTATGTATTTATTCTATTTATAACATATTAACCCTATTTTTAACTTATTTATATTTACACTTTTATATACATAAATTATTAAATGCAATATCTTTATTCTATTTATACTGTATTGCACTATTTTTAACATATTAATATTTATATTTATACTTTTTATATATACATTCATTCTGACGTGTTTTTATCGGTTGCCAAGCAACGAAATTTCATTGCCAGTTTCACGGCTGTGTTTTCTGTGCGATGATAATAAAAGAAAGTCTAAAGATTTTTTTTTTTTAATTTACAATCAACATGCAAATATTCACTGCGGTTTTCTTTTTCATTTTTGTGTCGCAATTAAACTTCCGGCCACTAGAGGGCGGCAGTTACGTCCTTCACAGCTAGAGGAGTAATGAAAACCCGGTCGATGACTGAGGACGAGAGGATACAGTCGACTCCAGCAGCTTTAAAAGCTGTTGTTTTAACATATTTTGGTTTCAAAACAAATGAAATCAGTTACGACTTCGTCAAGAGTCACGTGGTCTGTAAATTCTGCAACACCAGAGTCAAGTACTCAGACAACACTATAAATATATACTTGTTACTACAGTATCACAATGCATAGTATTTTCAAGATCTTGTATTTTTGTGACTCGCTCTCACCCGCGTCGAGCAGTAGCTTCACCACGGGGAAGTTGGAGTGCGAGACGGTGTAGTGCAGCGCCGTGTTCCCGTTGCCGTCGGCCATGTTGATGACGAACTCCAGCAGCTGCGGCGAGACGGCGGCGAAGGCGTCCATGTAGGTCTTCACCACGGTGACGTCGGCCAGCTTGTGACAGGAGACGCGCAGCCACTCCTGCAACACGGCGGTGTACGCCGCCCTCTGCAGGAGACAACAGGTGGTGCAGTTTAATACAAAAAATGATTTTTCACTGATTAGATACGTTTAAACTACATTTTATTAAACCTTGTATCTGTGTAGGATTAGACTTATTCATTTAATACTTCATCTTTTACATTTTGTTTTCATTTTAAGAAACTTTTTTTTGACAAATAAACCCACTAATCATTATTATTTAGTCTTTAACTGTCAATTATTATGCTAGAGAAACCAAACTGTGTGATGTTTTTCATAAAAACACATTTTATTCCTATTGAAAAAATAGATTAGAATTATAAAAAGATGTAAATAATTATAATATATATATATATTATCATATATAAAAATATATATAACCAAAAGCCCTGAAAAAACGCATTACTCTGCAATCTCTAAAAATTTCCAGGAAATGTGTAGCTTCAAAAACCTGGATTCGAACACAGAGAGTTAGCATTTATATTATAAACTAATAATTACAAAATAAATGGACAGATCTTTAAACCGTTCTCAGAAATGTATTACTTTAAAAATAAATTTATCAGTTTTAATGGTAAAAATGTAGCGTAGAAGTAAGAAAAATAGTTCAAAACCCTCACATGCTTCCTCGTTTACATTCTAAACACCACAATATTTATTTACCTTTAACTGCAGCTGCTGGTTTAATAATCTACATTATTTACTGTTAATCACGCAAAGAAAGTAAGTGAATCCAAAAATAAAGAGCGTTCAGACGAGGACAAACACTCACCACTCCTTGTTGGCTGAAAGCGTTGGGCTCTCCTAAAGCTCTCTTCAGGGTATGAAGTGCTGACATCAGACTTTCACTCAACTCAGCTCTGCAACAACAACAGTCTCAGCATTTGACTTCACTCATTGTTTAATCATATATAAAACAGAGTTTTACTTGTTTTTCTTTTTATATCAAATATTATTATAACTGGTATAATTATGTTATTCTGTCTGTAAACTTGCATCGACACACTTCTGACACTGGGGGGAGCCAAACTTTTATTTTTATGAATTACATAGTGCTGCTTTAACATTACTTGTATAAAAGCACTTACATTTACTGTTTCTTTCGTTTTTGTTTTCAACTTAAAGTGTATTTTTTCAGTCCAATATTTGTACATACTTCCTCTACCAAGAAGGAGATGTGATTGTCTGTTAGAAAAGAACTCAAAAACGGACGACAGAGAAGTATTGATAACGGGCTAAGGAACCGATGATTTGAGAGGTTTTCTTAAACAACAATTGCTCCGTTCTTTTTAAATCTAGTATGTTGCGAGAGATCATTTTGAAATGCTATCATTGAGCTCATTGTTATAAACCATATTTCAAATGCTCAAAAAGTTGTTGAATTATCTTGGGAAAAATAAACACAGGGCAGCAATTTACAATTAATATTATTAAATAGTAGTGTCATATTTGTATACAGTTAAATCAGAAGGTTCTATGGGGATCTTAGGTCCAATTTTTGAGCATTAATCACATTTCAAATTTCTCACTGCAAGCACGCTAGCTAATAAAAAAAAAAAAAACGGCATACGTTTTACTTATAAACTGGCAGAAAAACTTTGAATATGAAAAATAGATCCTCAGCTAATTTGAGCGTTATAAAAAGTTATAAAAGTTATATGTTGTAAATACATTTTTACGCATTTTTTCTATTTAAACTGTCACTGTGAAGTCAAAATGTTTCTACTGTAATAAAAATATGAATACACTTTGGAAATATTATGCTTTTGCAGCAGTTCATGGGTTAAATGTGGTGAAAAAGGTGTACTTCATTGCCATCTATTGGGTTTAACCAAAATCTGCAAGTCTAGTCATCTAATACGAACTATATAAAACTATAAAGAAAAATAAAGGATTCATGTGAAGTCCAAGCAAACATTAAATACCTGGCTGGTTTGGGAGGAGCAACTTGCTGCGTTTGTCTCTCTCCATCAGGCTTGGTTTCAATCTGACCGCAGGGGGCGCTGTTGTCAAACTTGATGCTCTCGGAGACCGAGCAGGAGGCGGCTCGCTTGGGAGAGTTTGTGCTGATGGACGCCACCTCGGTGACGACATGTTTCGCCGAGGGGACTCCCTTCGTGGACGGAGTCTCTCGATGCGTCGAGGCACGTTGTTGTGAACTGGTGGCCGGCGACGGCGTCTCTGGCAGTGTTGCTGGATCCGAGGAGGCTCCGGGAGCGACTTCGCTCTCTCCCGGCGACGGTTGCTGGTGCTTCGCCGCGGATTCCGGTAACTTCTCTCTGGCTTCGTGATACTCGCTGGAGTCGCTTTCTTCGTCCGAGCTTTCGCTGCTGCTGTCGTCCGATGACGTCGACTCATAACTGAGACAGAAAGAAAAAGAAAAAGCTCTTAGTTTCACTTGAATTCTTTTCACTCTCTTAGGACAGGAGTTAACATGAACTACTGTGACTACTAAGATGTTTGGTGAACTGATAAGAACTCCTGACGAGAAGAAGAAAGCCGGTGAACTACATGATACATTCATCCGTGGGAGGTTGACAAGATAAACACTCCTGTGTGAGAATTTAAAATTGTTTTCACGCCAACAGTCCAGGAAATCTCTTTTCCTGGCCTTTTGTGGAGGAACACAACTGACAAGCTGAGAGAGTCTTTGGAATTCTAGATTATTTTCCAGTGATTTCATACGTCTGTGGCTTCGATAAAAGCCAATATTCTCCCTTTCTGGTGATTATATCCAAACCTCTGTGTTCCATCAAAAATCCTCAAGAAAACAAGGTGTCAGCCGCGACTCCCAGAAGAACTTCAGAGGGATTTTTAAGTTCTTTTCCGAGGGTAAAAATGAGAGAAGTTTATTCTATTGCCAGCATTTTCATCTGAAATGTACTGATGATAAGAATGTTGAAATGCGTTCAAATCTATTTAAACTGTTAAAGACCCAATACTTAGCTTTTAAATACAGTGTTTCTGGCTCCCCCGGTGACAGAACATTGTATTAGCAATGTTATTATGCAAGTTTCTGGGTTTTCTTCTGGTAACTTCAAAAAAGTGTCTAAGTTCTGCAGTAAAAAGTTGCTGATTCTAGCTTTATTTTAATTGTTGTCGTTATAATTACAAATAAATGTTGTTAGTTTTAGATATGGTCAAAACATCTAAACATATACTTTAAGTCCTACATAAAACTATCAGACAACATAATGTTAAAATTAGATTATTACAAGCAAATGTATAAATTTAACTAATCAGATTATAACCTTAATCAGCCTGTAACACACTTTTGAACACCACCTGAATGTTCTGGCAACTACAAAAACACTGTTTCTCTGAAGCAATAAATAATTCAAAAGTAACGATTTAATGTTGGTAGATGGTCAGTTTCACAGGAGTGGTCATAATGTTATGGCTAATCATTAAAATAAACACATTTTAGGTCTATAAACGACATCCTGCTACAGGAAAAGTTATTTAAAAGAAAGCTCTGATACAAGCGATGAACTTACCCTCCGTTAACGCCAATGAACTGCAGGTTTTTCTTGGTGGAAGGAGAACCTGGTTCACCTTCTGCTTTCCGCTTCATGATGGACCTCAGGGACGACTGTGGGGACGAGGCTGCGGGACGAACAAGCTCAGCTAAATATCCACCAAAGTCACACATCAGAGGTTAAGTCCAGCAATGTTACCTGTTACGGTTCCTTCCTGTGGCTGAAGACCCTCCGTGGTTCTGTCCTTGTGGACCTCCGGATCCTTGAAGTGCACCGAACTGATCTGTGTGACCCGAGTGCTGACGGCGACGGCTGGGTTTGCGACGGGGACGGAAGTGGACAGCTCGCTCCTCAGGACGTCCCTCACCTGTTTGGAGGTGACGGCGATCGGCAGCTCCACTGTACTTTCTGAAGTCAAAAAAAAGAAAGAATGATTTAATATTTGATTTGAAAAATGCGACTCATGTTGTTGATGTAATAATAGTTTAAATCAACAGCATTCATTTTGAACTTACAATCTCAACATTGCATATGGGGTGCAATCCCTCTCAGTAACCTGACCTGAACAGCTTACATTAAACTTTGCAACAGTATTGTAGCCACAATATAGTAGCGACAGTACTGTAGCAGGTAGTGTAGCTAACTTATAGTAGCGACACTATTGTAGCGACAGTATAGTAGCGACACTATTGTAGCGACAGTATAGTAGCGACACTATTGTAGCGACAGTATAGTAGCGACACTATTGTAGGGACAGCATAGTAGTGACAGTATTGTAGCGACACTATTGTAGCGACAGTATAGTAGCCGACACTATTGTAGGGACAGTATAGTAGTGACAGTATTGTAGCGACACTATTGTAGCGACAGCATAGTAGCGACACTATTGTAGGGACAGTATAGTAGTGACAGTATTGTAGCGACAGTATAGTAGCGACACTATTATAGCGACAGTATTTTAGTGACAGTATTGTAGCGACAGTATAGTAGCGACACTATTGTAGCGACAGTATTTTAGTGACAGTATTGTAGCGACAGTATTGTAGCAACAGTATAGTAGCGACACTATTGTAGCGACAGTATAGTAGCGACACTATTGTAGGGACAGCATAGTAGTGACAGTATTGTAGCGACACTATTGTAGGGACAGCATAGTAGTGACAGTATAGTAGCGACACTATTGTAGGGACAGTATAGTAGTGACAGTATAGTAGCAACACTATTGTAGCGACAGTATTTTAGTGACAGTATTGTAGCGACAGTATTGTAGCAACAGTATAGTAGTGACAGAATAGTAGCGACAGCATTGTAGTAGCAGTAAAGTCGCGACAGAATTGTAGTGACAGTTTTTTGGTGACAGGTATAGTAGCGACAGTATTGTAGCAACAGTATAGTAGTGACAGAATAGTAGCGACAGTATTGTAGTGACAGTATAGTAGCGACAGTATTGTAGTAGCAGTAAAGTAGCGACAGAATTGTAGCGGCAGTATTGTAGTGACAGTATAGTAGTGACAGAATAGTAGCGACAGTATTGTAGTGGCAGTAAAGTAGTGACAGAATTGTAGTGAAAATATAGTAGCGACAGTATTGTAGCAACAGTATTGTAGCAACAGTATTGTAGTGACAGTATAGTAGCGACAGTATTGTAGTGACAGTATAGTAGCAACAGTATTGTAGCAACAGTATTGTAGTTACAGTATAGTAGCGACAGTATTGTAGTGACAGTATTGTAGTGACAGTATAGTAGCGACAGTATTGTAGCAACAGTATTGTAGTGACAGAATAGTAGCGACAGTATTGTAGTGACAGTATAGTAGCGACAGTATTGTAGTAGCAGTAAAGTAGCGACAGAATTGTAGCGGCAGTATTGTAGTGACAGTATAGTAGCAACAGTATTGTAGTGACAGTATAGTAGCGACAGTATTGTAGCAACAGTATTGTAGTGACAGTATAGTAGTGAGAAATAGTAGCGACAGTATTGTAGTGGCAGTAAAGTAGTGACAGAATTGTAGTGAAAATATAGTAGCGACAGTATTGTAGCAACAGTATTGTAGCAACAGTATTGTAGCAACAGTATTGTAGTGACAGTATAGTAGCGACAGTATTGTAGTGACAGTATAGTAGCGACAGTATTGTAGCAACAGTATTGTAGTGACAGTATTGTAGTTACAGTATAGTAGCAACAGCATTGTAGCAACAGTATAGTAGTGACAGAATAGTAGCGACAGTATAGTAGCAACAGTATTGTAGCAACAGTATTGTAGTGACAGTATAGTAGCAACAGCATTGTAGCAACAGTATTGTAGTGACAGTATAGTAGCGCAGTATTGTAGTTACAGTATAGTAGCAACAGCATTGTAGCAACAGTATTGTAGTGACAGAATAGTAGCAACAGCATTGTAGCAACAGTATTGTAGTGACAGTATAGTAGCGCAGTATTGTAGTTACAGTATAGTAGCAACAGCATTGTAGCAACAGTATTGTAGTGACAGAATAGTAGCGACAGTATTGTAGTGGCAGTAAAGTAGCGACAGAATTGTAGTGAAAATATAGTAGCGACAGTATTGTAGCAACAGTATTGTAGCCACAGTATTGTAGCAACAGTATTGTAGTGACAGTATAGTAGTGACAGAATAGTAGCGACAGTATTGTAGTGACAGTATTGTAGTGACAGTATAGTAGTGACAGTATAGTAGCAACAGTATTGTAGCAACAGTATAGTAGTGACAGTATAGTAGCGACAGTATTGTAGCAACAGTATTGTAGTGACAGTATAGTAGTGACAGTATAGTAGCAACAGTATTGTAGCAACAGTATTGTAGTGACAGTATAGTAGCAACAGCATTGTAGCAACAGTATTGTAGTGACAGTATAGTAGCAACAGCATTGTAGCAACAGTATTGTAGTGACAGTATAGTAGCGCAGTATTGTAGTTACAGTATAGTAGCAACAGCATTGTAGCAACAGTATTGTAGTGACAGAATAGTAGCGCAGTATTGTAGTTACAGTATAGTAGCAACAGCATTGTAGCAACAGTATTGTAGTGACAGAATAGTAGCGCAGTATTGTAGTGACAGTATAGTAGCAACAGCATTGTAGCAACAGTATTGTAGTGACAGTATAGTAGCGCAGTATTGTAGTTACAGTATAGTAGCAACAGCATTGTAGCAACAGTATAGTAGTGACAGAATAGTAGCGACAGTATTGTAGTGACAGTATTGTAGTGACAGTATAGTAGTGACAGTATAGTAGCAATAGTATTGTAGCAACAGTATTGTAGTGACAGTATAGTAGCAACAGCATTGTAGCAACAGTATTGTAGTGACAGTATAGTAGTGAGAGTATAGTAGCGACAGTATTGTAGCAACAGTATTGTAGTGACAGTATAGTAGTGACAGTATAGTAGCAACAGTATTGTAGCAACAGTATTGTAGTGACAGTATAGTAGCAACAGCATTGTAGCAACAGTATTGTAGTGACAGTATAGTAGCGCAGTATTGTAGTTACAGTATAGTAGCAACAGCATTGTAGCAACAGTATTGTAGTGACAGTATAGTAGCAACAGCATTGTAGCAACAGTATTGTAGTGACAGAATAGTAGCAACAGCATTGTAGCAACAGTATTGTAGTGACAGTATAGTAGCGCAGTATTGTAGTTACAGTATAGTAGCAACAGCATTGTAGCAACAGTATTGTAGTGACAGAATAGTAGCGACAGTATTGTAGTGGCAGTAAAGTAGCGACAGAATTGCAGTGAAAATATAGTAGCAACAGTATTGTGGCCACAGTATTGTAGCCACCGTATTTTAGTATTGTAGCGACCAACCGTTACTAAATAAATCAGTGTGTAAATGTCATGGGAGTTCTGTAGGCACCATGACTAAGGTAGCAGGTGAAATGCGATATGACGAGGGACAGCTGTATCTCGTATAAGCAGGTGAGTCATCAAGGTGACAGGTTGACCTTATGGAATTAACACAAGCTTCATTAATTCTGACCTTCAGTTTGTCCTCTGCAGGGTCCCTCCGTCGCCACCGGGGGGCTGCAGCCCACGGCTCGCAGCAGCGTGCCCACCTCCACCACGGTGGGCTGCTCCAGCGTGTACACCTGGATCCCCACCGTCCTCTGCTCCCTCTCCGTGGACGTCCGAGTGAAGCTGACTAAGGTCTGCAGGCTGCTGTCCTGCAGCTCCTGCCAGCCCATGCTGGTGGCGATGACCGGGTGGTCGGCCTGAGGGCTCCTCTGGGCCGTCTGCAGCTCCTCCATCATCCGTTTCAGCTTCCCCTCCAGCTGACCCACCTGGTTCTTCAGCGCCTCCGTCTCCGGCGGCAGACCCAGGTCCTCCTCCCTAACACCGACTCCTATTTGACGGCAGCTTCCGTCGCTCTCCGGTCCGACTCCGATGGTTCTTAGCTCCCTCTTGGAGTCCGGTCTGGCTCCAGCAACGATGACTGTGTCCTCGATTTCGCAACCAGAGTCTTGTTTTGTTCCCCCGGGCGAGGTGGGCGACAGTGGACCTGCTGGCTAGAGGTGCGAGAAAACATGGATACACTTAGATTTTTTCACAAAACTGTATCCATTTTCAATTTCCATTTACATTCGTTTGTTGGAATTGAACCACTGGAAACTAGGGGTGTTAAAATATCGATATATTAGAAATTTTTTTCGCGATACTGTTTTGATATTAGACAGCACTACTGTACATATTTGTATTTTTTATTTAAATGTTACCGTAGTTCTATTATGGTTTATAGTTCCATAAAGTTTGTGCAAAAAGGTGTTCATTTTTGTGTTGCAATTAAACGACCGGCTGCTAGATGGCAGCAATCATTATGTCCTCCGCAACCAAAGGAACATTGAAATCCTGTGATGGCTGAGGATGAGAGGATACAGTCGACCCCAGAAGCTTTTAAAGCTGATGTTTGGACATTTTTTTGGTTTACAAAAACAAATGAAAGCATTTACAACTTCGTCAAGAGTCATGTGGTCTGTAAATTCTGCAACATAAGAATCAAGTGGTCGGACAATACTACAAATATATCCTCGTTACTACAGTATTGCAATATATTGTATTGTTACCCCTGTGATATGTAACGTATTGCCATATTCTTGCCAATATACACCCCTATCCAATACTTCTTTCACAGCTAAAGGGACAATGCAATCCCGTAAGATCTCGGCGATGACTGAGGACGAGAGGATACAGTCGGCCCCAGAAGCTTTTAAAGCTGACGTTTGGACATTTTTTTGGTTTACAAAGACAACTTCGTCAAGAGTCATGTGGTCTGTAAATTCTGCAACATAAGAATCGAGTGGTCGGACAATACTACAAATATATCCTTGTAACTACAGTATTGCAATATATTGTATTGTTACCCCTGTGATATGTAACGTATTGCCATATACTGTCAAATACACACCACTATCCAATACTTCTTTCACAGCTAAAGGGACAATGCAATCCCGTAAGATCTCGGCGATGGCTGAGGACGAGAGGATACAGTCGACCCCAGAAGCTTTTAAAGCTGACGTTTGGACATTTTTTTGGTTTACAAAAACAAATGAAAGCAGTTACAACTTTGTCAAGAGTCATGTGGTCTGTAAATTCTGCAACACCAGAATCAAGTGGTCGGACAATACTACAAATATATCCTTGTTACTACAGTATTGCAATATATTGTATTGTTACCCCTGTGATATGTAACGTGTTGCCATATTCTTGCCAATACACACCCCTATCCAATATTTCTTTCACAGCTAAAGTGACAATGCAATCCCGTAAGATCTCGGCGACGGCTGAGGACGAGAGGATACAGTCGACCCCAGAAGCTTTTAAAGCTGACGTTTGGACATTTTTTTGGTTTACAAAGACAACTTCGTCAAGAGTCATGTGGTCTGTAAATTCTGCAACATAAGAATCGAGTGGCCGGACAATACTACAACTATATCCTTGTAACTACAGTATTGCAATATATTGTATTGTTACCCCTGTGATATGTAACGTGTTGCCATATTCTTGCCAATATACACCCCTATCCAATATTTCTTTCACAGCTAAAGCGACAATGCAATCCCGTAAGATCTCGGCGATGACTGAGGACGAGAGGATACAGTCGACCCCAGAAGCTTTTAAAGCTGATGTTTGGACATTTTTTTGGTTTACAAAAACAAATGAAAATAGTTACAACTTCGTCAAGAGTCATGTGGTCTGTAAAATCTGCAACACCAGACTCAAGTAGTCGGACAATACTACAAATATATCCTTGTTACTACAGTATTGCAATATATTGTATTGTTACCCCTGTGATATGTAACGTGTTGCCATATTCTTGCCAATACACACCCCTATCCAATATTTCTTTCACAGCTAAAGCGACAATGCAATCCCGTAAGATCTCAGCGACGGCTGAGGACGAGAGGATACAGTCGACCCCAGAAGCTTTTAAAGCTGATGTTTGGACATTTTTTTGGTTTACAAAAACAAATGAAAATAGTTACAACTTCGTCAAGAGTCATGTGGTCTGTAAAATCTGCAACACCAGAATCAAGTAGTCGGACAATACTACAAATATATCCTTGTTACTACAGTATTGCAATATATTGTATTGTTACCCCTGTGATATGTAACGTGTTGCCATATTCTTGCCAATACACACCCCTATCCAATATTTATTTCACAGCTAAAGCGACAATGCAATCCCCTAAGATCTCGGCGACGGCTGAGGACGAGAGGATACAGTCGACCCCAGAAGCTTTTAAAGCTGATGTTTGGACATTTTTTTGGTTTACAAAAACAAATGAAAATAGTTACAACTTCATCAAGAGTCATGTGGTCTGTAAAATCTGCAACACCAGAATCAAGTAGTCGGACAATACTACAAATATATCCTTGTTACTACAGTATTGCAATATATTGTATTGTTATCTATCGTATTGCTGGATGTTGTGTTGGATTCTTGACAACACACACCCCTATCCAATACGTCATTCACAGCTAAAGGAACAATGCAATCCCGTAAGATATCGGCGATGACTGAGGACGAGAGGATACAGTCGACTTTGAACAGCGTTTAAAACTGATGTTTAGAGATATCAGGATTTCTAAACAAATGAAACACCAGTGTCAAGATCTTGGACAACACTACAAATATGTTCCTACAGTGTCACAATAAACCGCGAAATATATCGTATCGTTGCCACAGCATCATGATATGTATCTGTGAAAGAAATATTGCTTTATTACAATATTAATGTGTTTTAAACTGCTTACTACTTTATCACAATATTAATGTGTTCGCTTTGCCACAAATGCATATGTGTTCGAAACCACTGATTGCCTTAGCACAATGTGTGATGCTCCCTAACCTTGAGTGTTATCTGTAAGACTGTTTTGAACTGCTGATGCCGATGCTGAGATGTAACCTGCACAATGAATCTTACTAGGGACAAACTAAGTTGGGAGGGGGGATGAGCAGAGGATCTCGTCATCGAGAAGATGCACAACGGCCTTGGCTGTTATCCGAAAGGAACCATGAGGTACCATGACTAACAGCTTGAGACTGCTTTTGATGTAACCCCTCCACAATGTGTTTTGCTGTGAACAAACTGAATAAAAAGGGAGGAACGCAAGGTCTTCGTCGGACAGTTGGTGCGAACTAACTTCTGCGTTGGTTCTGCTGTTCCCTCCGGAGTGAAGAACAATCTCTTACTGGTGTGAGTCTGAATCTTTTGCTATTGAACTGATTTGTCTGTGAAACTTTGTGAACAGTTTTTCTGACAGTATCACAGGCCAGGTTCTTGTCAATACGTACCCCAACTGCTGGCTTGGATCCGGACCCCACCTCCTCTTCCGGGATGTCGATGTAGAGCTCGCCTCTGTTGCGTCCTCGTGTGAAGCCCATCGTGTGTCCCAAGAACTTCTGGCTCTTCAGCTGAACGCTCAGCTGTCGCTTCTCCTCCTGGAGCACCGAGATCTTCACCTGGAGGACCGGGATGGTCTTCACCTGCTCCTCCAGATCCCGGATCTTCCTGAGGGCCGACGCCATCTGCTCCCTCACGTGCTGCAGGTGGGCCGGCGTGGGCGTCACCGGGGTGGAGAGACCGGAGCTCATGGGGGTGAAGGATCCGCCTAAGCCTTGCGAGCGGTTGAAGCTCTGGGCGCTGCTGATGGAGGTGTTGGACCCGGCGACGCTGCTGTGCATGCTGCCCAGGTTGGAGAACCTGCGACTCTCTCGCTCCTCCTCCAGCTTCCTGCGAGCGTCCAGCAGGGTCTTCTCCACCCGGGCGGAGCTGAAGCTGGGCCTCTGCAGGGTGTGGAACCCCGGGGCGCAGTAGGAGTAGGAGGAGTGCCGACTGTCCATGCTGGTGTTGGAGCAAAGGGACTCCGTGGAGGTCCACCAGGAGCCGGTGTACCCGCGGGGCAGGGAGCCGTAGCGGGGCCGGCGTTGCACCGACACCTTCTTCATGGTGTTCCCCTTCTCTATGTCGTTGACATACTTGAGGAAGTCCAGGTCCAGACGGTAGCCATAGGGGGTCTCCACCGAGTACGGAGCCTCCTGGTCTTTGCCGTGCAGGGAGGGGGGAGCAGGCGGGTTGAGTTTCCCTGGAGGGAGGAAGGAGGAAATCGGCTTTAAATGAAGGGAAATCTGTGTCTAAACTTCAGCTCAGACTTGAGAAAACAGCAGCAAGTTTGGGCCTCAAAGCCTTTTTCGTCTGTTTGGACCCAAACAATCAGTGAATCGCAGGAAAAGTGGAGGCCGAAGGTCAAATCTGTTTTTAACTTTGTAGTCAAATATTTGCCTCTGAGGTACACAGAACTATATTTGGGTCCGAAAGTATTTAAAGTAGATATTTATGTTCGCTATTTTCAAATTAAATAAACATTAAAAGTGATTAAAAATGAATATAGCAGAGTTAAACCAAACAAAATAAAAGTATATTTTATTCTCACAATAACTCCAACTGGTATATATAAAAAATATAATACATTTTAATGTCAATGACAAGAGCCTATTAAAATATAGTAAAATAGTTTTTTAATACTAGATAAGTCATCATTATAAATCTATACCAAAGTGACTTTCAGGAGATTTTTTTTCTTTAAATATAGAAACTGTGCGATCATTAAAAGTACAGCAGAAATATTATATATATATTACCAATGGTTTGCTGTTTATTATTGGTATAATTATTTTTATCGTGTATTATGGGGCAAAAATGGACAAATAATAATGAATTAAAAATGTTTTAAATGGAGAAATCCAAAAGTTGAAACATATTTTTGTCGTTTAAAATCAGGACGACTCATGGAAAACACGTTGAATGAAAAGTTGTACCTGGAAAGCCAGGGTCCATGTGCAGCACCTGAGCCATGATGACCTTTGGGTCGCTGGTCCAACAGACACCTGCGACTCACCTGTGGGAAGAAGAGACGTGGGATTAATATTTTTTATCAATGTATTAAACCGAAGAAGGTATCACATTAAAACTCTTATCTTATCCAAACTAAAACACTCAAGGGAATAATATTTACAAGAATCTAAATCTCACAGATAAGAGTTAAAAGTCTGAGGAATATTAGATCCAAGAACTATCAAAGATAATTGAAATAAACGTCACTTGTTGTATTTTGTATTTCCCCTCTTTCTTCCATCTCTCCTTCCAACTTTCCTGGTGAATCATTTCCACGCTAAATCCTTCCACATAGTCATGACTTCATCATTTGTGCTACTTTTCTTCTCTTCACTTCACTCAAGTTTTTATTACACTTTTGAAAAGGAACTTTCTATCGCTCACTATTTTTGCTGTTTTACTATTTTACATCCACATTTATTCATCCTCCTTATCAACTTCCTCGGTTTCTCCTTTTGATTCTCTTTTTATTGCTCAAAATTAAGAGCTTGAAGTTTGAAAATCTCATGAAACTATATATATTTTTAAATCATTTATTGTTAAAATTTAGCAACATAACAGGTGATTCGGTTTTATTTGCTCACTTTTAGAAACAATAGCGATTCCTCCCAGTTCCTGATTCTTAAAAAAAGATACAACTAGTTAAAGAAAAATGTCGCCACATAGATAAAACTATTTCAATTCAACTGATGCATTATAAATTCAATTTCTTGACAAAAAAACGAAATAATGGAAAAATTTGTTTCAAAATCAGCAACACTTTAATATCTTTATAGTAATATTGAATTGATTATTAATAAGCATACTTAACGTTATCGAACCTTATTACCAACATTGTCGAGCCATCCATCTCTTTATCCCTCTATCCTTCTATCTATCCATCTATCCCTCTACCTATCCATCCATCCATCCCTTTATCCCTCTACCCATCCATCTATCCCTTTATCCCTCTACCTATCCATCTATCCCTTTATCCCTCTACCTATCCCTTTATCCCTCTACCTAT
Source organism: Callionymus lyra (assembly GCF_982586985.1). Lineage (NCBI taxonomy): Eukaryota > Metazoa > Chordata > Actinopteri > Syngnathiformes > Callionymidae > Callionymus > Callionymus lyra. The sequence goes on along the minus strand of NC_141832.1, from coordinate 11,719,784 downwards.
CCATCTATCCCTTTATCCCACTACCTATCCATCTATCCCTTTATCCCTCTACCTATCCATCCATCCATCCATCCATCTATCCATCTATCCATCTATCCATCTATACATCCATCCCTCCCTCCCTCCATCCATCCATACATCTATCCCTTTATCCCTCTACCTATCCATCTATCTATCTATCCCTTTACCTATCCATCCATCATCCATCCCTTTATCCCTCTACCTATCCATCTATCCCTTTATCCCTTTATCCCTCCATCCATTACTTAATGAACTAATGTTTAAATATGATTTTCATGTCCAGCATTGCTATCATGTTAACGCTGCCTTGAAGAGTAAATAATAAACTTAAAGATAAAGGAAAAAGGGAGAACGACTTTAAACGTGTGCGTGTGTTGCTATTCTGAATCCACTCGCTCACTGCATTGTTTCACTGTCACAAATGGTTTTCCTTTCTTTCTTCCACCGTACAGCTTGACAGTCTAAATTTATCCTCTCATTTTTTTTCTTTGGTAACACAGTGGGTCACTGTGTATTGTGTGTTTGTTTCTGTTCTTAGCAAAGAGGAGTTACAGGGGAAAGTTTCCTGGCAGCCAGTGCAGCCGCCGCCGGTTACAGCCTTATTAGGAATCATCTGCTCACGCTTTACTTCGCCTCCTAATTCAGACTCACTTCTCTTCTCCTTCACGTGCTCCCCTGTTTTTTCCGTCCGCCCTCCCCTTTCGCTCCATATCAGCTGATGATCAGGAGTTTCGCGGACCATCCCTCGTCTCTCATTCCCAAGTTAATTCGGTTTAACCGGTCAAAGGACGTGTGTCCTGGCCTGGACCAATCACGGAGCGGTAAACTGTCCACTGGACGTATTTGTCCTGCTTGGAAAATATTAACTTTCTAGGTCATCGCGTCGGTGGGAACCGAAATAAAGTCAATGCACACAAACTCTTTTATTAAAGCCGATATTTATTTCACCTTTGAGTGGTTTTTGGGGGGGTTTTGTTAAGTGGTGTTTTGAAGTTCCCGTGTATCTTGTGACTGTTGCTCGCTCGCTCGTGAAAAGTAGGCCACATGGAAAACGCTGACCGAATTGACTTGGTATGTTTGATGTTCCGCAGTCGGTTGAATGTCTCGCTGCGATTTCTCCTTATCGCGTCGACCCTGACGCCAGAGATGTGATCGTCCGCCCGAAAGGTATTTCAATAATTATACGTGTTCGACTCCCTATTGTTTTTCACAGGAAGTGACACAGACAAACCTATTATTATTATAAGGTAAACATAGGATGACTCGTGTCTCAGTTGACGTCAACATCTGCACACAGTTGAAACACCTGACCCCGAAAAACAAAAATATATATTATATAATATATATGTTTTTTCCACATCACATAACAAAGACCTCAGTTTGTCGTCTTTTATCCATTTTAATTCACCAAAATTAGCAATGAGCGATTTGTTTTGATAGCATTAGCAGGGGTGGGCAATTATAATCCTTCAAGGGGCCACATTGAATTCTGTGAATGTTGTTAGGGGCCGTCAAGCAAAAAAGAAAGAAGAGAAAATCCCTCCGAAAAGGACTTTCGTCATCAGGCCTTGACATGTTTTTATTTGTTCAGGCTTTTCCTTGATTTTCTGGAACTCCTGTTGTGTTATCAGTGTTATCTTGACCTTTAAAGTATATACTTTATTGAATATTGTTTTGATTGTTTAAGCGCTTTGTGACCCTGGTCTGGAAAAGCGCTATATAAATAAAAATTACTTACTTACTTACATTTATTAAGCTTAATAAGCTGAAATTTTATTCTTGTATAGATGAATTTTTTTCAAGACATTTCTTCAACTAACTTAAAACATTTTTTTTTGAGGGATTAATATATACTCGAAAAATTACACACAAGAAAAGAGGGAAAAAGTAAATAAGTGTGAAAATGTAAAATTAATAATAAATACAAAATACATTTGTTAATGCATTAGAACCATTTATACATGATCAAACTCTGACATTACGAGGGCCGTATACATACAGTCAAAGGGCCACACTTTGCCAAGGTCTTGCATTAGCATCTCAAACAAAACGATGCTACAATTGTCATTGCTAGCACTTCTATAGCTAGCGAATGGCTAACTTGTAGCTCTTTGTGTTAGCATTAAAATATACATTATTAGCTCTTTGGTATAAGTTACATTTTAGTTAGCTTTTGTTATTCAGTTTCACGATCATCTATTAGCATTAAATACTAGCTTATAAGTGAGTCTCACACACTTACTTACTTCCCGCTACAGTTAACATGCTAGGTGTAAACAAAAATCTTACCGACCTGTTTTTAATTATTATTTGAAGGTTATATCAACAGCTTTTTCATATAAGCAAGCGTCAAGTAGATTTAAACACATCAGTTTTATAAAAAAAAGTGTGGCATTATTTTTACTAAAAAACTAAAGATGGGATTTCGTTGAGTTGGAAAAAAAAGGCAAATTTCTTAAATATACTGATAATGCTGCAAACATAAGCACAAAAAACCAATGAATAGAAAAGGGTATTTGGTTCCTTAAAAGTGATAGCGTTAGCATCTCATCATAAATCAAAACAGTGTCAATATGAGGCACTTCTGATAAAAGCAGCTAAAAGCTAAAAAAGATAGCGTTAGTACCTCATGGTTAGCGAGAGAAAATTGTCAAATTGTAAAATATAGAATTATAATAAGTTATTTAGTATAAGTTACTTTTCAGTTAGCATGTATCTTTCAGTTTCAGAGTAACCATTGCCAACACAAAAATGCAGGTACTAGCTTAAAAATGAGTCACGCAAAATTGTTTTTGACCCAATTTATTCATGTTTTTAAATTGTATTTAGTATTTAATCTGTGCTTAATTATCTTCCTTTCATCAATGTGTATCATGCTACATGTATTGAGAGAAACGAATATCTCCCTGAAACAAATAAATATACCAGTTTATCTAAATAAACGTGGAATTATTTGTTCTGGTCCAAATACCTTTATTTTTAAATTAAAGGTGTTTTTGTTTCTTTATTATCCATATCAAAAGTTGCTTAAATGACAAAAAATTCTTTAATAAAAAGAAATGTATTTTAGAAAAAAGTAATTTAACTTTTTTGGATTTAAACCGTTTTAATTTGATTAATTCTCTATAGAAGCAAAGAACATTTAATTAAAGTCCAAAAGAAACAATGTTTCATTTTAAATCATAAACATACTGAGACATCAGCGGAGCGGTAATAAAGACAAATTGTTTTGTTTTTTAATCCAATTTTGAGGCTTTTTATTTGAAATGTATAAAACGTGAACATAGTTTGAGGTTAATTCAAGGAAATATATCTTTATTGAGTAAGTAAGTAAGTACTTTTTTTGCTTTTCCAGACCAGGGTCACAAAGCGCTTAAACAATCAAAACAATATTCAATAAAGTATATACTTTAAAGATCAAGATAAAACTGATAACACAACAGGAGTTCCAGAAAATCAAGGAAAAGCCTGAACAAATAAAAACATCTTATCTTCTTGAAGGAGTCAGTAGATCCATAATCTGAAGTCACTCTTATCTTGTCCTTGGTAGGATGTTTTTGCTATCAAGGGAGAAAACCGCCCCAGAGTGTGTGTGTGTGTGTGTGTGTGTGTGTGTGTGTGTGTGTGTGTGTGTGTGTGTGTGTGTGTGTGTGTGTGTGTGTGTGTGTGTGTGTGTGTGTGACGACAACAAATGAGAAATATTCCAGGTATCTCCCAGCAGTTCACCGTATCTCAGGAACACATTAGTAACTCGAAAGCCGACGTCGGTTTTATCAGGCCTCGGTGTGAACGTGCGAGACAGATTACGGTCCTTCTTGACAACATGTGTGAGAAACAGAGCAGGGGTTGAGAAGGCATGTGTGTGTGTGTGTGTGTGTGTGTGTGTGTGAGAGGGTGGAGGACGTTGCTGACAAGGGAACAGCTGATGCGATATAATTACAGTGTGTAGTTAAGAAACCAAACATCCCGGCCCAGCGGTCTCTCCTGCCGCTCAACAACATTCGCTTGTTTAGAGTCCGTTTGCGAGTTCGATTCGTCCACCTCGTCCTCCCCCAACAAACCCCCCCCGGGCAATAAGCACATCTGGGGAGGAGGATCTGACCTCCAACAGAGTCTCTTTGAGATGACATCTGAACACAGATCCGCGTCACACACCAGGACCTCCGAGGGGGTTTGGGATGCTTCGGATGTCAGAAGAATAAAAGATTTTTTCTCGCGTCATAGACGTTTTAATTTCGTAAAACGGTTTCCCGTTGAGGTGGAGACCACCCGGGAGAGTCGTTCACAATGTTTTCTCAAACTTATTCGATGAATCATCGTTTTATTATTATTATTATTATTCCCATCGCAGGATTAGCTTCTGCTCAAATACTTCCCGGTTCAAAAACTACCTCGGACCCTTTTTTTTTTTCCACCGACTCCTCGTATTTTAAGTCGGGAATGCTTTGTGAATTAGGAGAGAACAAAAAAAAAAAAAGAAGATTTATTATCTGCGTTTTACCAGCTGCGAGGGTCCGTCCTCCTCCTCCACCTCCTCCTCCTCCTCCTCTTCTTCTTCTTCTTCCTCGCCCGCTCTCCTCTCACTCTCTCGCTTCCCTTCTCGTCCACACCTGCAGGGGAGAGCAGAGGTGGACTTGAACTTTGGCAGCACCCCGTTACCGATGACGACGGATCTCAAGGAGGGTCAAGGGTCAAGTTTAAATCCGGACACGGTGTCCTGGTCAGATGACGTGGTGTCTCTCCCGGGAGCTGAGATCATGTGATGTCGTAATTTTAGGAAACTTCATGACTTCACTTGATCTTCTCGCCTTGGGATGAACTCAAAAGTCTCTCAAATTAAAAAAGGGGTCACAAGACTTTTTCTTATTGATCCCAAAAACATGAAATCACTTTAATTTACTTTTTTTTTTTTAAATTCAGAATCTCTGTCATATCATGTGCTCTGTTACTACTTTTGAATACTGTAGTAGTGAATATGGACCAATCTTAACACAAAGAATTATTACTGAAATTTACAAAAAAATGGATGAATTTCACTTGAAAAAATGGCCCAAAAATCAACTTTACAAAACCAAAAAAAGTGGGAAAAAAAAGCAGCAAATCAAAGTCCTGGTGGTCGATGTGAGCACAAAATAAATGTTGATGAAATTTAAAAAAGGTGATTTTATTAAGTCTTAAAGAATCCAGGAAATTAATTACCTTTTTTCCAATTACAAATATTTGGAAAACCACAAAAAAAACGACATCTATTAAGATTTATTTAAATTACCTTAAAACCAAAGTTCAGGTCCAATGTGAACACAAAGACATTTTGAAATTTTTATTTAAATAATCTGAACAAAATCACATTTTTTTTCCAATCGAAATAGTTGGAATAAATGCCCCAAAAAAATATGTTTCAAAAAAATATACTGTATAAATACTTTAAAGGGCGACTAAGGTTTTTTCTAAAATGGACAAAAATGGTTTCTGAAATAATATAAATTTAAAATAAAAACATAGTTCAGGTTCCGGCGGTTCATGAAATGTTACAGAACTTTTAAAAACGTCATTTTCTAACTTCTAAAATACATTTTTTTCCAATTGACAAAATTTAAATTGAAGGTCCCAGCGAACACAAAGCATTGTTACCAAAATTTCAAAATTAGAATTTTATGAAATCTTAAAAAAACCTAAAAACCCTAACTTTTTTTATCTTATAAAGCTAATGACCGGTTTAACCAGATTGTTTAGGAAGCTCTTAAGTGCTACGATCTTCTTTCGAGCCCTCTGAAGAATGTTGTGAAAGCAGAATGTGTTTTTTCAATGGAAAAAGTTGAATAAATGCCAGAAAAAAATTACGTTTCTAAAACGGAAATAAATACTAAAAGGGTCTCATGAAATGATTTACTGAAAATTCTGCTGATATTGTATCAAAATGACTACGAATGATTGACAGAACGCAGCTAGTACTCAGCTCAAGTTTCTCTATTGATAACCGCACATTGAAATTGTCTTCGATCAAAGATGTCAAATAATTAAATCACATAATAGGTCAAAATTTGGTAGCACTTTTGGTCGCAGCCCAAACCCTTTTTATACTTAAAAAACAGGAAGTAGTCAACATTTTCTTTTCATTCTACCATCAAATTGCATCTTATTGAAAGTGTGTGTGATTGTTGGTCCCAGAGTTCGACACATGTGTCTTTAGTGACTTAATAGATTTTGCTTCCTGCCGGTAATGAAGCAAACATTCTTACACGGGTGATGTTTACGCTCGTGTTTGCATTGTCAACAGGCTTCTTTGTACACACACTTGAACACACAACCGGCTTCACCGGTGGTTCTGGTCACACAGCAACACACCAGGACTTCAGCAACCAGGCATTGTGTTTACGGCACAATTGTCATCATATTTTCAACAAATCAAAGGGTTATTCAGCTAAATAAACCAACATGGCCGACGGTTGACTCTCAGAGCCACATGGAGAGTTCAAAGCGATCATTCTGAAAGATAAGTTGTGTGTGTGTGTGTGTGTGTGTGTGTGTGTGGCGGTCGTGACCACGTGTGTGGAAGGACACTGAGGGTCAGTGTGGACTTGTGGTCGTCTGAAAAGTCTGTTGGTGCCGCTGAACTTTGAACATAGTGCGTCTTTTGATGGAAGTGTTTTCCAAAAGGTTCTTGTCTTTTCTTTCGCCGTTCAAAGCCTGAGTTTAAACTCTTCCTAAAAGTCATACTTTTCGCAAGATATATTGATGTGAAATAACTTATTGTAATGCAGGAGATGATGTTTGAGAAACATATTAACAACGACGCTTATTAACAGATAATAGTTTTGACAGTCTATAGAAAAAAGTTACGTAACATAAAAAATAAAACGTCATCTTCTCTTATGAAGTGTTTTTTCAAACTGTAAATTGTCTCTTTAATGACACTTTAAATAAAGCTTGAGCTCTTTTATTTATTTTTGTCTTTGCAGGTCTGATGTTGATATTTAATGTGTAGCTTATTTATATAATTTTTTACTCGTCATTTATAGTGAATATTCTTCGCTTTTTGTTTCTCAAAATTCTTTTTTTTTTTTTTACATCTTCACATTTATATTGATAATCGCTAAATAAAATATAAATAAAATAAAATAATATACAATCAAACCACTTTTGAGCTCATAATGAAAATGACCGGGTTTCCCAGATTGCTTAAGAAGCTCTTATGTGCTATGATCTTTGCAGCTCTCTTAAGAACACTGTGAAAGAAGGAAGTTTCCCAGCGTCGCACTTAAGCCTAAGAAGATCTTTAAGAAGGAAATGAAAGATGGATCTGACCCACTCTAACTGTTAACAGCCTTCTTAGACCGACGTCAGGGGAGTGTCTATGCTCCACAAATAATAAATCAATAATCAATGAAGTTTTTTTTTAAATTCAATTACACATTAACATTTTACACACTCATTTGCATTCTTGAGTTTATAGTACTACTATGACTAAAATTTCAAACATGAAGTAATATTTGTGAGTGAAGTTAATCCAATAAAATGATTAAACTATAAACTACTTTGCATTTCAACACATGAATATGAGAAACACGCCTCAACTTTTGCGGCACCAATCGTCATACGCCAGTGATGCATTCAAGAGCGTAGGAATTTTATAATGAGTTGAGAAAACACTATAACTTAACAGTTTCCACTTCAATAAATCAAGTAAACCATATAAAACGTATGAGCTCTTCAACTACTACACATAAAATAACATCAACAACAACTCACAGACGTCAAGGAAACATGTATAATTTAACCATATAAAAGACGTTTGACAAAGCCCACTGAGACCTTCTTACGAAGCTTCTTTGGCTTGATCTTAAGGTTCTCCTTCAGAAGACAGTCAAGAAACACCCGTATATTAGCTCTTCCTCATGTTTTCTTGCAAGTATTTTGTGTCACAGTTTATAAAACTGCTCCCTTGATGAATAAATTGCCAAAAACTGCTCAAAGACATTAGAAAAACACACAACATTCACATCATTTTTTCAACTAAAAACACACCCCGATGATCTTCTAATAGACGCAACCTGAAGGATGCAAATAAAGAATCCCTAAAATGACCTAAAAATGTCATTTTTTTAAGCAAATACGCCATTATTTCGGTTAGTTTTATACATACGATTTTAAACAACGTACATGAAGTTTGAAAGACGTTGAGTTAAAGAATAAAACGACCATATCTGACGCCCAGGAAGCAACTCTGTTAGCAAAGGATCATGGGACAGATAACTTGGGGCGTGAGGGGAAAAAATGGATTCAGTTAAAATATTGCGATATTTTCCAGCACAGTTAAAAAATAAATCAGAAATGATTAATTTTCTATTTGTCCCACAAAAAACATATTTCTATTTGTTCTTTTGGGGTTTAATTTTCAAGTGAGTGTTATATAATGAAAATAAATACTGATAATAAAAAACTATAAATATATAAATTGAGAATTAACTTGCAAATATTCAGTGTTAACACAGTGGATCATTTTTGTGTTGCAGTTAAACTTCATTACATCTTCTGCAGCAAAAGGAACAAGGAAATCCAGCAAGATCACGGCGATGACTGAGGACGAGAGGATACAGTCGACTCCAGCAGCTTTTAAAGCTGATGTTTGGACATATTTTGGTTTCAAAACAAATGAAATCAGTGACGACTTTGTCAAGAGTCATGTGATCTGTAAATTCTGCAACACCAGAGTCAAGTACTCGACAATACTACAAATACATATTTTTGTTGCTATAGTATCAGAAATACATCAGAAATATTCTACCGTAAATAAGCATTCTTAGGAATTTCACAAACATAAGCTGAAGGAACATCGTCTGATCTCCGCCCTTGTACACTTTGAAGCAACAATTTCCCGACGCAAAGCTCTCTAATCAATCCCATACTCGGAGCCTCCCTGCCATGTGATTGGGCAACGGGCCGGGGTAACACTCCTTAAATCTCCAGGCATAGCCTCACACACACACACACACCCGCCGCATGTTGTGTTGCGAAGGCCCGTCATCTTGCACCGATCACCGTTAATGACTTAAGTCTGATTTCACAAGCCTTATAATGCGACTCAAACACAAACGCTCCAGACTGCGGCTCTCTGGGAAACAAAAAAACGCCGTCACGAGCTCAGACTTCCACGGGCGCTGACCAGAGCCCTGATGCGGGGTTCGACATTTTGTGGCGTCGCCCCTTAAAACGGTCACGAGCGACCTTTAAAAAAAAAACCGTTAAAGTCTCGCCGTTCACTTCATTGTTTGACTGGAGCTCCGGCCAAAATCACAAAGAGCCATTCATGCAGCCTCCAGGTCCACAGCTGGTTCTAATAGAACGGCGAGGAGGGGCATCTCCAGAAAAAACGTGTGTGTGTGTGTGTGTGTGTGTGTGTGTGTGTGTGCGGTGACAAATCTCACCTCAAAACAAACAAGCAGTTGAGGAAGTGTAATTGCAGAGCCACACGAGGGATTGATCAAATGATTGAGGCAGAACTTTCTCGACGATCTCGGGGCCCGAACGTCGAGGATTAAAAGAAGTTTTCGGCTTCTGCCCTAATAAAAAAAAAAAACACAGTTGGCAAAACGCTCCTGGAAGAGTTGGACTTCCTTCAGCTCCCACGCAGTACAGATGAAATGAAAGCGCCGACACATGGGATCGACGGAGAAGCCAGAAGACTTTACGAGGATTTTGAACCCGAGACCGCGAGGTACAAGCGATGAATCAGCGGTTGTTTATTCGCCATTATTTCGGTTAGTTTTATATATATACGATTTGAAACAACGTACGTGAAGTTTGAAAGACGTTGAGTTAAAGAATAAAACCACCATATTTGACGCCCAGGAAGCAACTATGTTAGCAAAGGATCATGGGACAGATAACTTGGGGCGTGAGGGGAAAAAATGGATTCAGTTAAAATATTGCGATATTTTCAAGCACAGTTAATAAAATAAATCAGAAATTATTTATTTTCTATTTGTCCCACAAAGAAACATATTTCTATAAGTTCTTATGGGGTTTCATTTTCAAGTGAGTTTTATATAATAAAAATAAATACTACTAATAAAAAACAATATATATATAAATTGAGAATTAACTTGCAAATAGTGTTAACACAGTGGATCATTTTTGTGTTGCAGTTAAACTTCATTACATCTTCTGCAGCAAAAGAAACAAGGAAATCCAGCAAGATCACAGCGATGACTGAGGACGAGAGGATACAGTCGACTCCAGCAGCTTTTAAAAGCTGATGTTTGGACATATTTTCGTTTCAGAACAAATGAAAGCAGTTACGACTTGTCAAGAGTCATGTGGTCTGTAAATTCTGCAACACCAGAATCAAGTACTCGACAATACTACAAATACATATTTTTGTTGCTACAGTATTGCGATATATTGTACTGTTGCCTTGACTCGTGATCATCATATCGCCAGATATGTCAATGCTAATGCTAATAGTCACCTCTATTGATAAAGACCTGAAACTTCATTTTGCATGAATGAGGAAGTCACATGGTTTATTGTTTATATGTTGAAAAATTGCAGCAAAAATATTTTAGTTTAGTTTGTTTTTTAATCGTAACCTTTATCTAAATTCTTTTGTAAGGCCTATTTTATTTTACTTACAAAGAATCATGGGAACAAATGGAACTCGTGTAATTGTACAAAAAGGGGTCATATTTGTAGCTTTAACAAAATGAAACTTGTTAAATTGAAACATTTTGAGTATTAAAAAAATAAAATACAATAGGGCCCCTTAATTAAAAACATTTAAAGACCAGATCCATGGTATTTTAAATATTCTTTCTGGCTTCCCCTAGCGTCAGAAAACTGTAACTGCAACTTTGAAAAAATTATGTTTTTCTATTGTAAATGTCTGTCAACTTGTTTCCGAAACGATATAAAGGCTCTTGTTTTATCTCCCTCCCTTCAATCCTATGAAAAACACCGTCTCTGATCCGCTGCTGAAAAAAAACAAACAAACTTGTACTACACGAGTCATGAATGGTTACATTTTAACCATCATCATAGGAAGTATAAAAAATAATGAAAAACAAGGTGAAAATGTGGACATATTGTTGCTTTAACTAAGTATTCAAACCATATCTGTTACTAAGGATTTGGAAACAATAGAAAAAAAAATAGATGTTACTCTTGGTGACTTTTTGTTTCTCTAATCTCAAAATGCCTGTATTGGAACGGTTCCTCTTTCAGCCGTCCCACCCTGCCTGCATTCTTTTCTTAAACCCCCTTGATATCTCTCCACTGATGTCTCTTTTTAGATCAGATTTTTCAGCTTCTAAGTTTTGTCAATATCAGGAATAACTTTAGTTGAAAGATTACAATGATTTTTCTCATGTTTTTGCCTGAAAAGGGTGTTGGATTTTTTCAAGAGTTCGACTGTGGTTTTCACCATCATACCAAACTAATTGCGACTAAATGGTTGTTTTGGTTTGAGCTCTGATGAAGAAAAGGGTTACAGGAAAAGGAGCTCCATCATTTCGATCCCCTCGGGATCCAGAAACGACCCAGTCACTTCCTCCGGCCAGGAGAAAAGCATCACGAAAAAAAAAAAAAAAGGAGAAGGGGGAAAAAGGAGGAGAAAGGAGGTTTGGGAGGTTTGGGAGGGGGGGGGGAAGTGCTGCGAGCGCTGGGCGGAAATGAGAGACGACGATTATTCCGAGATCTGGACCGAGACACGATGAATCACGGACTGGAAGCTTCGCTAAACTCTCTTGAAGTTTCATCATTTTTTAACTCCACCCCCCCCCCCCCCAAAAAAATGTTCAAGACTTATCCATAAATCAATCCATGATTTAGAGGAAATTCTAGATGTGTTTTTTATACGTTCTCTGCTCGTAAATATGGATCTGAAACGTGTCGGATCAACTCATGGAGTCTGGCGCGACTTCGTGGTCACGGGAATTCTAACTCAAATTGACTTCAAGATCGGATCGTTCGTGTGGATTCCTGATTTGTCAGAACCGTGTCATGTGACACCAACCCTGACTCAGACTTTAGTCTCTTTTTCTAAGACTTTTATCTTCAACTTCCTTCCTTCCTTCCTTGAACAAACTTTATGAAGTATAAGCTCGTTTTTTTTCTCCAAAATGGAACATGTTGTTTAAGCGTTACGTCGTTGCTCTAATGGGGACACCCTGGAAAACATGACAATCCATGACGAGAGAAAACTTGGATCTAGGATAACAATTCTAAAGGAGACACATTTGCTCAAATAAGCCTTTAGAAAATGGTAAGAGATTTACACCATATTTCATCTTTATTATTATAGTCTGGGGGGTCAAAGTCAACTCACCAAGATGGCAAATATATTCGATATAACGAAAAATTGTGGATCTAGCAAAAATGTATATTAACTAAAGTTTCTCCAACAGTAGGTATGACTTCCTTCCACAACTAACATTTTGATTTATCTGGATTATGTCTGTGTTTTTATTCTTTCTTCAACCTATTTCTTTTATTCAACACAAGTTTTACTGTTATTGGAATTCTCTGTATAATAGTAGACATACATGATTTATGTCCCTTATCTTATCTTAAACAATTAAACAATAAACTATTTTTTAATGACTAAAGTTAATGAAGAGAAAGACAGAAGAAAGTGAATGGGTTGTTGATTTTGGGGGCAGCTTTAAGGCGTCATCTGAAGCTCAAGTAAATAAAAATAACTTTAACTTTAATTCATGGCCCGTTAGCCAATCAGAACCCAGATTACACAGTGACGTATACAACAGAGGGAACTTTTTTAAAAAGGAGGTTAAACTGTTGATAATCTAATGCTTTATGACCTTAAACTAATGTTCTGTTCGTACAAAAAAAAGATCGATCTAATGATCTGTAGGTAAAGGCTAGTGTTGTGTTATTTGTCAAGATTATGATGACTGACGAAGTCGTAACTGCCTTAATATGTTTCGAGACCACAATATGTCTAAACATTTGAGTCGACTGTATCCTCTTGTCCTCAGTCATGGCCGGGATCTCGCGGGATAACATTGTTCCTTTAGCCGCATAGGATGGGATGTCTGCTGCCATCTAGAGGCCGGAAGTTGAATTGCGACACAAAAATAAAAAAACGACGTCAATATTTGGATGTAAATAGTAAACAAAAATGTTTATTATGCACTTTATTTAAATATAAACCATAAAAGAAGTATGAAGAAAATTAAAATATGTCGATATCGATACAGAGTTAAAAAAAAATTGCAATTTAGTTCACTTCGTACACTATAACCTTCAAGTTCTCCATCAGTAAAAATGCTCCAGCAAAGATTCTTTTCCTTCTCGTCACCATGTGACCCCCCCAACAGCGAAGGTCGAGGCCGACCCCGAGAATAACAGCAACTCTCTCTCTCCGCCTGCCAAAAGTTCCGCTACGGTCCGGTCTTATCAACAAAGCCTGGCTCTGCATTATTGACCGACGACGTGGATTTGTCCCTTGTCCGACTTTTTTTTTTTTTTTTTTTTTAGTGGGAGGTCTTTGAGAGGTTCCTTTTGTTCCAGAACCCATGACTCGACCTCTGGATCAGCGATTCCAACTACAGTCAAACCACTTCTTTGTCTTAGAGAACGTCTCTCTGGAATTAACCTAAATTATTCTTAGAGACTGAAGTCATCGCAACAAGTACGGTGTTTGTTTGTAAAAAAAACTCAACAAGTTAGCGTCGTCAGTTGAAAAACTAGGGCAGGAAAAAAAATCTCTGTTTCCGACATTAAGGAGTGGTCGTCCTCCGAGCACCACAGACTCGGAGGAGCTCAGCAGTCTGGGCTCGCTTCGGTCCGGCCAAAAGGGAGGGAACCCGGCGTCTCGAGTTACTCCCGGAGAAAAAGGAGCCGAGTAAACACCCGCCGGGGGCGTCCATTGGTCACTGCGCTGACCTCCGACAGGAAACGGAGCAAGGGTGGGGCCAAGGCGTTTTTTTTTTTCGAGGCATCTGGAGGAATGATTCCAGAGCAAAAAAAAAAAAAACGAGGGGTTTGAGGGGAAGGATCTAGAAAGAGAGACACAGTCCAGACAGCGGTGAGATGTTGCATGTGATGGGGTACAGCAGGAAGTCATCAGGACGCCGGTAGCCGCCGGGGCTAAGTGGTCGCCTCCATAGGGATCTTATCAATTACTTCCTGAGTCACCAATTCACAACAAATCCGACGTTTTTTCCAGGATTTCCTCCTCGTCCCATCAACCAAAGAGGATGACGTCGGATTATCAATTACCGCGAACATATGTTCGTCCCGAAAAAAAAAAAACCCCATCATTAAGCAAAAACAGCTAAAACGCCTGTAGTTTAGCACAAATCAGATTATGAGATTAGATTAGAGTCCTTCAGATGAACAGACATCCCACGCTTTAGCAGGGAATACAAAACTGGAAGGACGGGAAAGTCATATGACTCAAAAAAACAACTTTGGATTTCACTTTTTTTTCCACATCATGTGTCATAAAAAAAACACTCAAATACATGTTTCTGCTTTTTACTGTAATAGTTTCCACTTTTAGTTTCCTTGTGACCCGAACCAAAAATACACACTTGTTATTTCCTCACCAAACTACTGGATTTGACAACAATGACAGTGTTTCATACGAATTTAGACGAACACAAGAATACGATCGCAACGTTTTTCTGTTCATTTGTCGCTGGTTTTCTTCTCGTTAAGAGTGGATTTAGATAAATAAAGTCATTTGTTTTGTTCATTTTTTCGAGACAAAACCATCGTTTTGAACACGTTTACCTGAAAACAAACGTTTATTTAGTTGATTTCTGTTTTTTTTTCTTGTAAATGAAACTTAAAAAACGAACATTCTGGACCAACGTTACACAACTTTCACTCATAACAACACACTAAACATTTTTTTGGCGTCAATTGACCTTTAACAAGAATAAAGCGTCTGAACAACTTGTGTGTTGATTTGTACCAACACAACACAACACAACACAACAATTTCAGCCTACACATTTGTATATTGACTACAAAATCCCATGATGCACCACAACAACTGAAACTCTCGTGACAGCAACAGCGTCAACAGAAGGCATAAAATTGTGCCACACCATAGGTCAAGTATTACGCAACGGTTAACAATAACACAATGACCTTTGGTGACCTTTAGTGACCGTTACTAAAAAAAAAACTGACAGTGGTGATTTCACTGCCGCTTTTTACAGTAAAAACATAATGATGACAAACTGGAAAACTTTATTAATTCGTCATAAATATCTATTATAAACAGAAACTGCAGCGAATTCCTCTTTGTCTGCCCGGAACAGAAACTTCATTATCCGGGACAAACTTTCCCCTAAATCATCGGGCAGACGGTCGAGATCCTCTCGCTGTAATTTCATTAGCTTTTTTTTTTCTAAATCGTCTGAGATGCCGCCGTGTGCAAATGGGGTTTACAGCCCCCCTGCATTCCACCGAGCACCCCCTGAGTCCCAAACTCCGGAGTGAGACAATCACATTCCTGTTGACTAGAAGACCTGCAGGAGGAAAGTCAGGACAGACGGACCTGACCAGATGGAATTCCTACAGGGGTGGGGGGGGGGGTCCCCCCAACTCACGAGACCCCGCTGCCGCAATCTGTCAACACATTTCAGCGACTTTGCCTCGGATTTTTTAATCAATACTTTGACTTCAAGAATCTTTTTTCTTTTACCAGTTTTTGTTTGCGACCGACCTTCTCATGGTTTCCATTTACGCTCACAATGTTTGTTTCATAATTAAAAAGACGAAAAGTCATTTTTCAGTCTTCGCTAAATATTTAGGACCACCCTCCGACATTTGAGAGGAAACGTTCGGTCGGGACGATGGTTTGTTGTTTGGTTTGTGGTCATGAAATCATTTCTAAAATGATGTCAAAGGAGGCTTTTTCAGTCAAATGTTAGGTTCTTATCAAACCTATTTTAACATGTGAAAACGACCAAGTTAAATAAAAAAAAAAAGAAGAAGAAATCTCCAGCTGTCTTTTAATCATCATCAATAATTGAGCGGTCGTGCATCAAATATTGATGAAAAATACATTTATAGTACTATTGGTCAGTTATAAAAGCAGGTTTTTAAGAACCATGCAACAGTTACAGCACCAGTGACCTTTAGACGACAATGAAATCCTCACACATGGTTTTGCTTCCAAAAACTTCAACACAGTCACCTTTGTTTAAAAAAAACCCCAAAAAACATGAAAATATTTTACTATAGTTCACAACGTTGTTTTCTGTACTTTTTCCAGTTCTTTTTTTTTATTTCATAAGACCTCACTTTGTTTATCTTAACTTTAAAAACACATATATATATATATAACAAATAAGGTCGAGTCTGAAGGTTTCTCCTACCATAGATCACTCAGGCCCGGGGGCCAAATGAGGACGTCAAATCTTGTTATGTGGCCCACTGCTCAAAATCAAAGTGGATAAATGTTGTAGTTGATATTCTTGCTTATTAATACTTATGAGATTAACCTGAAAGTAAGTAACAGGTCACTGAAGTCAACAGTTATACAGAGACTTACGATAACATTAACACTTTTAGGGAAGGAAAGAAATTTGATTTAATTGATGAAGGAGAAAAAAGAGCCTTGAAGAAAGTACAGCATCACAGTATTATATACTTCCTATTAAGGACAGTTTCGTAAACATAATTGGTGTGAGAAAATACGAATGTACTTAAATATCGTATTGTTTTATTCACGATACTGTTGCAGTATTCAACAGTACTGTCTACAGTATTTTTTCACAATTAACTAAGAAATTCACTGCATTTGTTCATTTTAGTGTTACGATTAAACGTCCAGCCACTAGATGGCAGCAGTCATTACGTTCTCCGCAGCTAAAGGAACAATGATATCCTGCGATGACTGAGGACGAGAGGATACGGTCGACTCCAGCAGCTTTTAAAGCTTGTGTTTGGACATATTTTGGTTTCAAAAACAAATGAAAGCAGTTACGACTTCGTCGAGAATCATGCGGTCTGTAAATTCTGCGACACCAGAGTCAAGTACTCAACAATACTACACATATATCCTTGTTATCGCAATAAGATAACGCTTGACTCTTGCCGATACAAACTTCAGTTTTGTTCGGCCGGACACATAAACGGAGTCGACTCCACCGTCGGACAAAGATGCTCAAAACGAAAACCTTCAAAACAAGTTTTTTTGGGGGGAATTTGGACGTTAAGATAATAAAAAGATCAACTTCCAACTCGCCAAGTGGTCCAAAAGCAAGTCAAGAGTTGCGGTTCTATTCATCTCGACTGTGTCACATCAGTGGTTTTCCAAAGTTTCCTTCTCTCTGCTCACCTCACGGAGCGTAGAGTAAACACAGGAGACCACTCTGTCCACGCTGGAGCAACATGAATGACAGGAAGAAGGTCGGGACACACAGCTGCTGCCATTTTTTTTTTTTTTTAATATACCAAGCCTTTTTTTTTCTTGTACATTACGGCACAGTGGACGCATTGTACGATGCAGCGTTCGGAGCTGGTGGTGACGACACCATGCGACCCTTGCCAGGGTTCAAAGCAACATCTGTACAAAAACCATGTGACGCCAAATATCGAGACGACTTCCAACATAAATAGAATACGTTTAAAACAGCTGGAAAAAAAAAGGGGGCAGCAGGGGTGAGGATGAACAAAAGTTTTGACGGGGGGATTCCGAACCATCCATCTTGTGAGCAGATAAACTTTCACGAGTGACCACTGAGCTACACAGCAGCAAATTTGAGGGCAAGAGCTGATCCACATCTGGAAGTGATAGAAAACACTTGCAGAATGTGGAGACCCCCTCCCCCCTCCTCCAGCTTAAATATGCTTTCAATGAAAAATATCCAGCACGTGAATAAAGAAGGATTTTTTCCAGATTTTCTTTAAAAAAGCATTTGAAGTTTATAGTGTTTTAAAATTGAAATGATAGTATTCGTAAATAAAAAATCATCAATTAAAAAAACTACAATTAATATGAATAATTAAAAAATAAAAATGTATTTATAAACTAAACTTTAAAAAAAAACAACATATTAATAGACTTGATGATGAATTAAATACATTTTTTTTGATTTGATCATATTTTTGTATTGATCCTCGAACATCTGCGCGAGTGACGCCCAGAACAAAAAGACGCTTCTGGAGGAGACTCGCGCGAGCACACGCGTGCACGTTTTTAAAAACCCCAGAAGACGCACAAAGTGATGCACAGCGAGTGGGAATAAAAAAAAAAAAAGATGCCATAAAGAAGAATATCAAGCGCCGTTATTGGAGCAGAGAGGGACGGACAAAGATGCGGCACCGCTGCACTCAGAGCGGGATGAAACTTCACTTCCGGTCCGTGGAGCGGGTCAAAGGAAAAAAGAGTTTGGCGTGGGAAGTCGAGAAGGGAGTAAGTGATGGTTCTTACCTTCTTCTCGCGGAGGTTCCTCTCCTCCTTCTCGGCCCAACAGCAGCTCCTCACTGACGGAGACAAAAACACCGCAGACGAGATGCTCCGGCCTCCTCCCGCCTCCTCTTAAAGGGCCAGCAGCCCCTTTTCGCGGGACAGAAGGTCCAGACTCTGGGAAGAAACCTATGGAAGTGTATCAGTGCTAAAGATTATTGAATAGATTAAATCAACTTTTTAATTTTATTTCATCTATTTGTACATTGAAAGGTCGATTAAAATGGAACATTTTAAAAAGCATTAAAAAAAAAAGTTTAACATATACAATTTGATAGTGTTTCTCATAACTCTAAAATAATATTTATTAATTCAATATTTTGTCATTCTTAGCCTTTTAAATTCAAAACAAAAATTAAAAATGTTGGTATAATGGTGCTACCAGTGTAAGTAAGTAAGTAAGTAAGTAATGTGTATTTATATAGCGCTTTTCCAGACCAGGGTCACAAAGCGCTTAAACAATCAAAACAATATTCAATAAAGTATATAGTTTAAAGGTCAAGATAAAACTGATAACACAACAGGAGTTCAAAAGAAAAGTGTCTCAGATCTCTTTCGGTATTGTCCAGTAGCACCATTATACCATCAATATATATATAAAACCTTTAAGTTGATTTAAAAGGTTAAGCATTAAAACATATAGAATTTATAAAAAATGTATTTTTTGGAATTATTGAAATTAGAATTTCAAAAAAACATGCAGTCATTTTTGAAAATATTCAAATTGTTTCATTAAATTATATAAAACTAAACCGTCAATATTTATTTTTTAAATTCAATTATTCATTTTTATTTCTTAACTTTTTAATAAACACATTATTTTATTCAAAAAATTAAAATATAACAATTTGTTAAATTAAAAAACAATTTCAACTATTAAAATCCAAAATGATGGAATCAAATGATACAGTTATATATTCTTAAAAAACTACATTTTACAACATTCAGTTTTCACTAATATACTTCCTAGCCTCTTTTTTTTAAAGCACATATTTCTGGAATCTCCTGACATTTGATCAAGTCGAGTAACATCCCAGAACAAAGACGAGGATGTTTCAGTTCATCGTTTCATTGACTTTCAACTAATGAACACCAAACAGAAGCAGACATTCCACTATAGTGTCCGCCGTGAACCCTTTGACCTGCAATAACCCAGACAAGAGAAGTCCTCAAAGAGGACGTAAAAAAACCTCCTTTAAACGGCTTTTATGAACTTTGTGGGTAATGAAGAGACAATGAAGAGCCTTCTGGACGTCGGCCCAAGGATCGCCGTTACCGTCATCGCCTGTAGGAAGCGCCGTCGCGTCTAATAAAGTTAGCGTAAATAGCGGCAAACAAAGGGCATCTAAATCGGGTCAAACCCCGGTTTCTTTTTGTGCCCTTTGGCAGAAGATGCTCTACTGACCTCGATCGTCCTGTTATCTAGTGACACAAACAAGTGAGCGGAGCTTCTGTTTTTACCCACTTTTTCAAGTACCTTACATCGCGATGATGTCATCAGAATGAATGCTGTCTCGCCTGCAGTTGATTCAGAACTCTGCAGCGAGAATTCTGACCCGCTCTAGTAGAAGAACTCACATTTCTCCGATCCTTAAAACTCTTCACTGGCTTCCAGTTTCTTTCAGGATCAACTTTAAAATTCTGGTTCTTACTTTCAGATCTATTCATGGTCAGGCTCCTCCTTACATCACTGATCTGATCCAGCCTTACACCCCAGCTCGGGCTCTGAGGTCTGTGGATCAGAATCTACTGATGGTTCCTGAACACGCTTCAGGACCAGAGGAGAGAAATCTTTTCAGGCTGTTGCTCCTAAGCTTTGGAACGATCTTCCTCTCTCTTTGCGCTTGATGGATCTACTGACTCCTTTAAGAAACATCTTAAGACGTTTTTATTTGTTCAGGCTTTTCCTTGATTTTCTGGAACTCCTGTGTTGTTCTCAGTATTATCTTGATCTTTAAAGTATATACTTTTTTGAGTATTGTTTTGATTGTTAAAGCGCTTTGTGACCCTGGTCTGGAAAAGCGCTATACAAATAAATATTACTTACTTACTTCCTTCTGACGTATCGAGAACAAGAATCTCAGATGTCTATGAAAAGAAAGTCTCTTATGTCATGTGACGCAACCTCGCTTTTGAAACACCATCTCCAGGCGCCCAAAATACTTTTTTGTGACGAGATACAATTCCAAATGTGAAGGGACACCAAAGATATCCTGGATCTGCCCAAGGCCTCCCCCCTACCCCCCCCAGACCAACCTATTGTACGTCTTTGAAGGGGTTAAAGATTGGGAAATATACGCGTTGCGGCGGCGGCGACGGATTCATTTTTGGAACTAGACGGCTTCATCTGGGTTTGGTGAGACTTCATGGGTGTTGACCACTTCGACTGAGCAACATCCATGAGTCATCGTGTCTCTGCCAGATTTGGGGAAAGGCAGCAGACGGAGATGATGTCCTAGATTTGAAACTTGTTTTTATCATTTGTTTTTTAAGCAAACCTCAAGTTGACGCCACGTGACATCGAGTTTTTATAACAAAATAAGATCCTAAATATAAGAATACAAGTCAGAAAAACAAGGGAGTGGTAAGAAATTAATCCGGGCGGTTCTGGTAATTGGGCTCTTGTTCATGAGTGAGGGGACCTCTGGAGGTGCAGTACCTTTAGTACCCTGTAGTCTTGATCATGACCAAAAGTACAGGGTAGTAATTCGATTTATTTTAGAACATTAAAGACGCAAACGTTGAGCATTAAACAAGAAAATACAAACATTAAAATAGAAACTTCTTAGTAGACGTTTAAGAAAAAAATAGGCAATAAAATGTGACTCGTTAAAAATTCCATCATTGGTGTCAAGATACGACAAAACGAACATTTTAAAAAGGGACGGAACAGAATTCATTTTTAAAACTAAATCAAAATGCAACTCGTTTGCCAATTTGATTCAAATCTTTGGCAAAAAAACTAAACTACAACTCATGCAGTGCATTGTGGGAGTTTTCCCAGCCCATACAAACGCCAAGAATGATTGAATAATAATAAATACATCATCTTTTTGTGGATTAGAAAAGGAAAAACTTGAAAATAAACCACTTTTTTTTTTTACCATTGAACGGACTCCAAAAAAATAGATTAAATAAAACCAAAGACACAAACAACCCGGATGTTCAGGTAAATGTTTTTAATTGCGAGCAGTACAAAACACATGGTAAATAAATAACAGTCCAACTATCATGTCGTAAAAAAAGTGTTTGTAAAAAAGGATGTTTGTTGGGAAAACAGTGTCAGTGTGCCAATATTTTTGTTTACAATAGTGCAATAAAGACAGTAATAAGAACGTTTTTTTTTTTTCATGGACTATAAAGATCTGCTACTGCAGTGCATTTGAAGTTTTCACAGTTAATTCCATATTTTTTAACATCTTATAAAGTCAGACTGGAGCTCCTCCACGCAGCAATAAGAACGAGTCAAGAACGCGACTGTGTGACGGAGGAATGTCAGTTATTTGGTCTGTTGATAACAAAGGAAAACTCCCTGGGACTTCTTTTTTTCTTTCTTTTTTAAATAAAGTCCGACAGAAGGAGCCGCAGGAATTGTTAAGAGAGAGAGAAAGAAAAAAAACATCTCAAATGTAATCAATTGAAGACAAAACAAATAACCTGCAGCCTTTCTAAAGCAAACACCGGACACTCGAAGACACGGAAAAATAAACGCCAGTGATTTGGACCCGAAAAAAGTTTGGCGGCTCCGGCGTCACAAGATCCAAAACCCGGAGGGTCGGACTCTCAGTGATTTTGACTACTTTTGGTCGGAGCTTCTACCACAAATGAATTGTTACAGAGCCGATAACGCGGCAGGACGTCGGACATTTTTCCCACATGAGGTGTGAACGAGGAGAGGAACGGAGGAGGGAAGAGGGGGATTATAGCATGACAGGTTGGAGAGGGGGGTTGGGAAGTAAAGGGCGAGACGAGTGTGTGTGTTCGGGTGACAGTTGGTGTGTGGAATGAGGGGGGGCTCGGGGGGCCGGGTCATATAGGATGAGTTGACGGCTCATTTTTCTAAAGCTTGTGGATGTCGTCGTCGTCTCCGTCCTCAACACTCGACCTTGCGGAGACTCGACCTGCAGTAGGAGTTCCTGTCCAGAGAGACGACAAGTTACTCGTATTCAAATCAGGTCCAAAATCATGTTTTTTTTAAAAGTAAGTAAGAAAGTACTCGTGTTTTTGTCCCCGAAGAAAGTATCTTGTTTCACTGAGTCACTTACAATGAATGCTAGAGGATCATTTCTTACCCAAACTCTGCCAGCTGTTCTCTCTCTCTATCCAGAGCTGCTCTGGAGTCTTCTTCTGCTGCGACTTCTAACGCAGACGTGAAATCCAGAGACTCGACTCAGAAGGTTCTAGTCGGTTCGACGGATGTTTTCGACGCGTCGCTCGAGCGTTTTTTTGTTCCGATCGGAGCTTAAAACTTAATCATCCGAGTAAAAAAAAAACATCCGTTTTATGACAAATGAATCCTCTAGTCTAGAGGATGAATATTTTTTACTTTCTACAAAAACATATGTATATAGATATGTTTTTTTTAAACTATTTATTATTAATTTATTATTAGAATGATGGCCTTGGTTTCATATTATTCTATATATATATATTGCAACACCTTAAGACGTTTCTATTCGTTCAGGCTTTTCCTTGAATTTCTTGAACTCCTATGTTGTTCTCAGTATTATCTTGATCTTTAAAGTATGTACTTTTTTAAGTATTGTTTTGATTGTTTAAGCGCTTTGTGACCCTGGTCTCGAAAAGCGCTATATAAATAAATATTACTTACTTACTATATTGTCACGGATAAAAAAAAAAAAGATTATGCCTTTGGTCCTTTTCAAAAGACAAAAGTATCAAACAGATACAAGTTTTTCATATTCTTGCTAAGACAAAAGATCCTATTTTTTAATGGGACAATAAAGACAGGAAATGACCACTCAAAACCAGGCGGGAGCCAAGGTCTTACGCAGGCAACTTTCCAAACAATGAGATGGTTAATTTTATTATTATTATTATTAGTGTAAGATATTGTTCTTATTTTTCATTGTTTTCGTTCACAATAATGTAATATACATGTAATTTTACAAGCTAAGCTAATAAATAACAACGTTAGTTACAACCTGTAACACTTCGGTACGTTTTGAAATGATAAAGAAAAGCACATAAATTATGCATATTTCTAATTATATATAAACCTTTGATTTGTAAATGAAATATGTGATTTATTTATGGCATCAAATTAGTTAGTTAGTTAGTTAAAGCGTCGCCACAAAGGGAGTTTGTTACAGGAAAAAAAATGTTTCTGTTTAAATAAAATGCTATTTTAGCTCAAATAAAATGTGATTTAGGTTAAAATAGTATGAAAAAAAATCGGTCGATCACTTAATCAAAAGCAGCGGTTCTTGTGTGCACAGGTGCGTCACACGTCTGCTTCTGGTTACACTTTAGCGGCAAGAAAATCAATCACCGGCCTCACATCTCGCGGCCAAAAAAACCCGCGTGGAGGTAAGAATTCCTCGCTGGAACGGGAACTGAAGTAAACGTCTCCCTGGTTTTTTTTTTTACGAGAGGTTTTCGTTACCGTTGTGCTTGTGCGGCGGGCGCCGGGAGCGTCCGGTACAGCTGCGGGATCTTGCGATTGATGAGCGGACACAAGGCCTCCTTCAGTTTGTTGTAGTTCCTCTCCAGCTCCCTGTGGTACTCCTTCTGGTCCGGCCCAATCAGGGACTTGTTCTTCCTCAGGGCATCCTCACACCTGAGGGAGGGAGGGAGGGAGGGAGGGAGGGAGGGAGGGAGAGACACAGTGGGAGTTGGTGTTTGTGTTTTTTTACGAGTTACGCAACTGCGTCTGAGACGTGTGTCATCACCTCTTAGTGAAGTCTTTAAAGCAGAGCCGCAGCTTGTTGTGATGTCGGAACAACTTGGGATCATCGGGAATGTCGGTGAGGAAGACCTGGGCCACCTCCAGAGGGCCCTGAGAGGGAGGAGGAGGACTTATTAGTCTGCCGAGGAATGTCTGCCACCCCGTGATGCGACTCTGACTCATGCTGTGTCTCAAATCGCATACTAATCTTAGTATACTAGAAGTTAGTATGCATCAGTTTAGTGTACATACTAACTAGTACGCAAATTCTCTACAGATAGTATGTCTCAAATCAAATACTGCTGCTACACACTAACAGGAAATCACATGACAGCTTCTTCTTCTACTTCTATTTAACGATGTTTCAACCAGCTGTTTGAACGCTATCGCCACCTGCTGGCAGCACGTTTTGCAACTTTGGAAAAAGAAATAAAGGAAAAATATGAGAATCTAAATATTCGGGAGATATTTAAGCTGGTATCAGCAGCGAAGACATGTTTATCCTTCTACTGCTGATGAAAATGCACCTGTAAGTATATGAATATATATGCATTTATATATGACGTAACTTCTGTTTAAAACGTCACTAAGATGGCGGCTGTTTAGTGTGGTTAGTGTCCATCGAACCATGCTCAGTTTTGTGGGCGTGTTAGTACGCCAATCTAGTGTGCATGGCGCACTAAATTTCGCATACTAAGAATTGAGACGCACTAACGCACTAAAAATACTAACTTTTAGTACGCTAGTATGCGATTTGAGACACAGCATCAGACTTTTTAACCCCCGTGTTTGAGGTTCTACGGGACGAGGAGTCCCACCTGGTTGACCGTGGTGCCCACGCAGCCCTGCAGGACCATCTGCAGCATCTTGGAGTCCGCCGGCTCCTGGGTGGTGGCGAAGGCCAGCTCCTGCGTCTTCTTCTGCATGTCCTCAATGGCCACCTCCATGGGCACCAGGATGATCTGCGGAGGGACAAAAAAAAAAGGGTGAGCGCTTATGGGGGGGGCTTTCGGGCGCCGACTCACCTCCTCCTTGTGGATGACGTTGACGCGGGTCTTGATGTAGGGGAAGGCGTGGGACGCCGTCAGGATGGTCTTGCGCTTGTACTGCTCGTGCAGGTCCCCGTGGGCCCGGCCGTCCAGCGTGAAGGGAGTGCAGTACATGAAGGTGCGCAGGTTGTAGTTCTTGTCGAAGTACGTGATCCTCTCCTTCAGCTCGTACGTGTCGAAGTACGGCTCCACGTACGTGATCTGGAGGTACGCCTGGAACCAGGGGGAGACATTAGACATGACGACAAAACACTCCCATGATGCCTTTCTACACACTGCTCTACTTAGTGACCGCATACTGGTCTCTACATATTTGAATGAAATGAGTCAAAAGTAATCGACAGCTGTGATTGGTTGACTGGGCAGTGAGGCATTATGGGAGCTTTTCAGGTCACTGAGAGGGTTCACTATATTATATGCAATTTTGAGTGTGTGAGTTATAATAACCATCGTAAATAAATGTTAATTTAACGAAGTTAAAAATGTCACAACTTTGAAGATTTGAAGATGAATATTTTTAACTATTATATACTTATGATAACAGTACAACTGCGTTCTAAGTTTGGTAAACAGTCAGTTTTTAAAGATTTTGTCCCCTGGTGCGATTTAGTTAGACTTTTAATACGCGTTTTTCATACGTATATACAGTATATTTTGAAAAAAATGTTTAATTAAATTATGTCATTTTCTTGTCTCGTCATTTAATGATTAATATTTATACACAATAATAATTATAAATATATATTGAAGGAAATTATAAACAATTAAGTCATTATTCTTTCACCTTTTTTTCCTTAAAAAAAAGTTTGCCGATCAAATAAAAAAGATTTTGTAGCCGAGAAAAAAATGTTTAAGAATCTATTCGACTAAATGAAAAAATAAAGTTGGTGAATAAACAAAGTAAAAGTAAATCATGGCAACAAAAAACATGATGAAGTCTTTACCTTGTTTGTGTCCAGTTTGTTTTTGTCCACTGGGTTGGAGTCCTTGATAATCTCCACCGCTTCATCCCCGAACTTCTCCGCGTAGAACTCCTGCGGACGAGGTGATTGATTTTTTTTTTTTCCCTTCAGAAAACAGGCGAAGGCCATGAATCAAAGGGAGACATTTATTGTCTTCACACTCTTTAACGTGCCTCCAGTCTGTGGGAGATCTCGGCTAATTTGGTGATTGATGGCTCCTTGTAGACAAATTCCTGTTCGTCCAGGTCTCCGAAGCGAGAGCCATAGAAACCCACGCGGAAGTACGTTCCAAACATCCTCTGGACGCTGAGGTGCAGAGAAATTGGGTTTGAATTAAACAACAACTTATTTAAGAAGATGAAAGTGTGACTCACCAGTGAGAAGTGAAGAGCGGCAGCAGCGGCGGCGACACAAACAATAAATATTAGACGACACAAGTTATTTATTTGTTATGAATATATAAAATCAACAGAAGTTGTTACCTCCCATCCAGAACTCTGTAAAAAGAAGCATGTATTTGTCATTTTTTTAAAATCCTCTTTGAAGTGATTCCACCGTTTAAATCTCAAACATACTTGATTATAGACTTTGTTAAAGGCGTCCTGCAGCTTTCCGTGGACGGAGGCGAGCTTCTTGAAGTCTCTGTTGGCCTCATGGATGGGAAGGAGAATCTTGTAGACCTCGTTTATGGCCTCGTACATGGCAGCCTGTGTTTACAGAACAATGGGAAAACCTGGTTCCTTCACATACCACTATCTCAAATTCCCTCCGCAGCCAAAGATTAATGGTGTAACCCTGCGCCGCGTTTACATGCGGCCTGTCACCATGTGCCGGGAGAATGTGAGACGTACCATGCTGAAGGAGGCGGACGCCTGCTCCAAGAGGCCCACCAGACCAGACTCGCTGAAGTACTTCCCAGCACAGATCCCCTCCTCTTCTGGAGACAAGACGTCATCCGACACGGCCGACTCCTCCAGGACGTTGGAGGAGATATTCTGCGGAGAACGACATGAGCTCACGGCAAATTCTTCTCAGGTCATAATAAGTGTGACGTCTATAATCATGATGTTTTATGTTGACGTTACAGCGGAAACATTTTCACACAACAGGAGTCAAAAGTGCACGTAAGTATTGTTTCCAATGAGTTGAGAAACTTAGATAACTGGGTTTAATGTGTTAAAATATGAAAATCAGCTGAAGAGCTCCAACTATATAAGATTGAACGAAAATTAATTAAGTCAATTAATAAATAATATATATATATATAAAAAAAAAAAAAAGAAAATCTGTGTTATAATTTCAAATAAGAATTTAATGTTGAAATTGATCATACAATTTAAAAACACTAATCATGTCAGTAAAAGGGATGCAATAAAAATAAAAATAAAAACGCTTACGCCGACTCTACAGTAGGCGGCAGCAGCAACAAAACAGAGAAGAAGCTCCTTTTACAGTATTTTTTTCTTCTTTTTTTGTTTGTATTTAAAAGTTATGTTCCCCCTGCTGTAGTCAAATTTATTAAGTGTTTTTCACTCTTATTTCTGTGATATTTATAATTATTAGTTAAATTGTCAAATTCCAGGTGTGCTGCGTTATTTAAGGTTTTTACTTTTAAAGTTCAAAAGTTAAATAAAATAAAGGAATTTCATTCCAATCAATTTATGTATCAATCAATTCCTCTCAATTCATCATAATTTCAAGCCCTAGATAGAAAGGTTAATTGTTAAATTTATCAAATGAATTTTTTTATATAAAGAAAAGCATAATAAATCACATTATTCGTAAAGTAAAATAAAGATAAATAATCGTTCAGCTAAAATTGTGACACTAGAAATAAAAATAAATGCAGAACTTTAATTTAAATATGAAACCACAGCCGATCAAGGTTTTATCGTCTCTCCGGGCACCGACCTGAAAGGTGACGCAGCCGATGGGCAGGTAGCGACAATCCTCCAGCATGTTGAGGTACTCTGCCACCAGGGCGGCGCTGTGGACCAGACAGTGGGCGGCCTCGGCGTGGTTTCCTCGCTCCGAGTGCTTCCCTGCCATGTTTTGGAGCCAAGTGAGACGCAGGTCCGGGGAGTTCTGGTATCCCTTAGCAATCCTTAGAAGAAGAACAGGTCGAAAAAAAAAAAAAAGGATTTTAAAAGTTTGGCTTCACCATTTTGACCTGTATGATCCGACTGTACCTGTACATCAGGTCAATGAGCATTTCTGGATCCTGCTGATGCTCCTTCATCTTGACGGTGTCGGTTAGAATCATATGAAGGTTGAACACTAGATCCTGGACCTGCGGTTTAAAGATCAAAAATATGCTCGAGGACTTTTCAACCAACAAAAGAAGGTTCATAAGTTGAGAGGAAACTCACCTGTTCAGGGAAGGGCGTGTCCCGCAGCTCCAAGTCTTCTTCTGCATATGTCAGAATGGTCTTCAGCGAGCGACGGAGATGCTCCTCGTTGAAGTTCTGCGACGTGCCGACCAGCGACGACAGCGACATGGTCACCTGCATCTTCACGCGGGCGAAATTCTGCTCGGGGGGGGGGGGATGAAAACGAAATTGAATTTGCCTGAACTTCATCCGACGGCGGAAATAAAAAGGCGAGGAGTCGTACGTTTCCGATTTCAAAATTCTGCCTCATGAGCAGGTAGAGCGAGGCCGAGGCTTGACTCCTGACCGAGCCGATGCTGCTGCTGCAGTGGCGGAGAAGACGGAGGCAGAGGTCGGCGCAGAGCTCCGTGTCCTCCTCGAACAGCATCTCTGGAAACTTGAAAACAAAAAAGAAATTCACACGTCAATGTGCAAATAATCTTTTGAACTTACTCAAGTTATTATTGCATAATTCTACCAATTCATTTAAAACTTCAAATAAACATTCTGAAAAATTTGAATATATATATATATATATATATAATATATAAGTTAAATATATATAATATACATTTATTTCATTAATATCATATTACCTTTTATGGATTATTAGAAAAAGCAATAAATAAAAAGGCATAAATACATGTTTACCTTAAAAACAAGAGCTCTCTGTGTAGTGAAGCAGTGCTGCAGGAAGAGGGCGCTGTGGTTGCCTGCCATGCTGTGCAGAAGAACTCTCAACACTCCACCCAACACACTCTCCTTCAGCTCTGATGCCACAACAGTCTAAAAAAAACACAAGGACCGGATCAGAATAAAGAAATACATTTGATTGACGTTGAATGATTCGAGTCAAACATCTTTTGTAAGCGGTTACCTTGACGACGATTTCCAGTGTATCCAGGACGACCAGCGAAGCCTCCGTGGACAGGTTCCCGTCCACCACAGACTCCTGCTCCACTTCAGCCTTCGTCCTTTTCACAGGCAGAAGTTGGAATAGACTCGTTTAATTTTTTACTTATTTACTGAACCGTTTTGCAAATTATTTCTTAATATCCTCATAACTTACTTATCGACACGATCGGCGTTTTGCCTCCAATGCGTGACGTTCTTCCTCCACCGGACGTTCTCCTGGCCGCCGTACGGACTTCTCTCTGGAAGAACAGATGATGGCCGTAGATAGAAGGGAAAAACAAATCAAAGGCGATAATCTTTGTTGGTTCATACCTCTGCAGCGGCGAACCATCTCCTGGCGAGCGCCGATGGTGCCCAGGATGGCCTCTTCCAGACGGGCCTTCATGTCCTGGGACTTCTTAAAGGTTAAGCTGTTGATTCTCTCCAGAGCCTTTTTCCCCTGAAATCACACAGATGTGTCAGAGACCATGTTTTAGTTTTCATTATTATTATTAATTTCTGTTTCACACACGCTTTTCTCCCTCAAAATGCAGAAAAAACAAGGAAACATGGGGGGAAAATGCCGTACAAACACAATTCTGTAACTAAATAAATAACTTTAAGTTAAGTTTCCAATGATGCATGAAAAACAAAAATCTCTCTCCTTCACTTTACCTTTTATTTCACAAAAACTGTTACTGTAATAAGTAACTTCACTGATATAACATTAGTTCTTCAAGATCAACTCCTCGCTCCCCCCTCCCTCACCTGCCTCACTCTTAAAGGAACAGTAACACGCAAAACAACAAAGCGTTAAAGTATGTCACTTCAGTTTTTTTCAAAAAATCAAATTTCAAATTTTTGCAGACCTAAAAAGGTAGCTAAAAGAACATTTAAATCCTGCGATATCCCATTGACTGAGGACAAGAGGATACAGTAGACTCCAGCAGCCTTTTGAAGCGGATGTTTGGACATATTTTGGTTTCAAAACAAACCGTTAAGAGTCATGTACATTCTAGATGAAGTGCTAAAGCAACACTATAAATAACAAACTTGTCCCTACAGAAACGCAATATAGTGTATATTTTCCACAGTATCGTGCCTGATTCTTAACAATATACCCCTCTAGTAATTTGTATTATCTTTTAACATGTTTGTATTTAATTGGTCAGGGGAAATCCTTGTATTTATTATTAAGTTAATTAATAATTGATGCAAACACGTGACATTTTAAGGCTCCTGCAGTTATTTCTAATGCTCAGGAAAGCAAACGGAAACCAAAAAGTCAAAACACAAACGGAGCCGTACTTGAACACGTCTTGCTGTACCTTGTATTCGAAGCAGGAGACGCTGAGGTGCAGCAGGTCCAGCAGACGGTTGATCTGGATCACAGACAGGTCGGACACCCAGCGCTCCAGGAGGGCGGCGTCCGCATTCTTCAGCACCCACAGGAAACACACCAGCAGAGTGCGGCTGCACTCGGCAGACAGGGAGCTGGACTGACGCCCGGGCTGGCGATGACAGGTTGAGCAAATCAAATCTCAATTATTATTCTCGCCATGCGATTACACTAAAAAGGGTCAAAAGGGGGTTCTTATGATACCGTGACCTCTCGCTCCGGACCCCCGGAGGAGGGGAGAGAACTCTGACCTCCCGTGGTCGTCACTTACCACCGTGGGGAGAGCGAAAGCGTTGGCTTTGGCGTGAGGCAGCGGAGAGCCGGCGATCGCCATGGCAACAGACTGGCTGATAGTGCTGCCGCCGTCTGGGTCCGCGTCGTCATGGGCCGAGGAGGCATGGCGGCCCCGAGCAGGCGAGGAGTCTGTTGCGGAGGAGAGAGAGGGAGAGAGGGCGTTTTTTCTCAAATCAAGCGGCATTTTTAGAAGGTCAACGAGGGCTAGCGTCGCGTTAATTAATCGCTGACCGGAGAAGTCGTGCAGCTGATTGAGGGTCTCCATGACGATGGGGACGAGGGGGAGGTAGAGCTGAGCGACGTGGGCTTTGACCCGGGGGTCGCTGTAGCGAGGGTCTGCGTCGTGGCTGCACAGCAGGGTGTGGACGGCGCTGATGGCCTTTTTGTGAAGGAAGAACAGCCTGCGGGGGGCGCCAGAGAAACTCATCATTCTGCTTCTACTTCAATCATATAGAGTCACTCGGTACATGTTTTAACTCCTCACCCTTCTCCTTCGGGGTCCAGAATGAGTGACAGCTCCGTGAGAAGAAGGCCGGACAGGAAGTGTTGCTGCCGAAAGGGGACGGAGAGCTCGAACATGGTGGCCACGCCTTGGTCCTGCACCACGCTGGAGAACGCAGAACTCTACGGATGACAGCAGGATTCAGTGGCTTCAAATCTGACAATTTCATATTTACACTTAGTTCCTGATTAAAAATATAAAGCCTCCGGATCTTCATCCACTTAAAAACGGGCACTTTTTAGATGGAAAGACAAGAACATTTATTTAGGAATAAGGAAAATGAATTATCATGCAACAGAGAAGGATCTGTCTCGTCTGTAGTTGATACAAAACTCTTGTGAGCCGCTCTAGTAGAAGAACTCACATTTCTCCGATCCTTAAAACTCTTCACTGGCTTCCAGTGGCTTTCAGAATCAACTTTAAAATTCTGGTTCTTACTTTCAGATCTATACATGGTCAGACTCCTCCTTACATCACTGATCTGATCCAGCCTTACACCCCAGCTCGGACTCTGAGGTCTGTGGATCAGAATCTACTGATGGTTCCTGAACACGCTTCAGGACCAGAGGAGAGAAATCCTTCCAGACTGTTGCTCCTAAGCTTTGGAACAATCTTCCTCTCTCTTTGCGCTTGATGGATCTACTGACTCCTTTAAGAAACATCTTAAGACATTCTTATTTATTCAGGCTTTTCCTTGATTTTCTGGAACTCCTTTTGTGTTATCAGTTTTAGCTTGATTTTTATTGTATTGTTTTGATTGTTTAAGCGCTTTGTGACCCTGGCCTGGAAAAGCGCAATACAAATAAAAATTACTTACTTACTTACATGATCGTTACAAAAAGTTTGTCTGAATTTTTTAGACTTTTCGAGAATTTCCAAAATAAATGGGTTCTCATGAAATCTTCACTTCGTCATACTGACTTTGAACATGCCTAAATCCATTTTTTTTGTTGACTACCAACTCAAAGATTTTGGGATTTTTTTGGAAAAAATGATGTTCGGCAAATTGAGTTTTACTATAACTGTCGATGAGTATTGTTTACTAAAGTATTAATACTTTGCTATTCTGTTAAATTGCTGTTTTTCTCTCCAGACTTAAGTTCCCATCCACTAGAGACTCCCGCTTACAGGTTCTTCTGCAGCCATTTGAAAGACGAAGAGGTCTCCATTTTGCCGCCATTATGAGTGGAGGTCTTTAATTTCAGACGGATCAGGTACCTGTGAGGTGGTGGAGGAGGTGGAGGGGGACGGAGACGCCGGGGGGCTCAGCGTGGAGCAGGGCAGGTTCAGGATGACGTAGTGTTCGTGACTGCAGACGATGCGGGTGAAGTCCATCCTCAAGGCGTTGAGAGCGCTGGGGTTCTGAGACGTGTGGAGCTTGTTGGCGATCTGACGCACATCAGACACGGTTACATTTATTTCAGGAGGTTATTGTTGCCATCAGAACATTGAATGGTTCGATTAATGTAACATTTCAAATGTTGAAACTTCTAAAAACAAGTTATTGACAAGTAAGTAAGTAAGTAATATTTATTTAAAGAGCGCTTTTCCAGACCAGGGTCACAAAGCGCTTAAACAATCAAAACGATACTCAAAAAAGTATATACTTTAAAGATCAAGATAATACTGAGAACAACACAGGAGTTCGAGAAGTTCAAGGAAAAGCCTGAACAAATAGAAACGTCTTAAGATGTTTCTTAAAGGAGTCAGTAGATCCATCAAGCGTAAAGAGAGAGGAAGAAATATATTTCTAGTATTGTTTCTAGTATTCAAGTATTGTTTGAAAAAATAAATTAGTAAAATTTCTACACTAAAAGATTATTTTTTATTTTATTTAATTCACAGATTTTTTTTAATTTAAAGATATTAATTTTATTATTATTATTTAATTTAATAAGTTAAATATTTTCAAAAGGAATAAATGTTTTTTTTAATGAGATATTATTATAATTTTTTTTTACACATGGAGTTTGAAATTCCAATACATTTTCGGAATGAAATGTGTTTAATTCGTAGCCTTTTAAATTCAATACAAAGATGTTGGTATATAGTCACTAACAGACATTATTACAGCAGTACTGAGCTACTTGATCGAACTTTCAGCGAATCACGTTACGAAAATAACTACAATTCTACACCGACTCGGTGGATTCCAAGGGAAGACTTTAGCTTTTTGCAACTAATGGTAGTTTTAGAGTTTAGTGCAAATTTAAAATTTAGTGCACGATTGGAATGTATAAGTGTATAGTATACACTTATACATTTTTTCGTTTACTTTAAAAGACCACAATTAAAATATACTTAATTTTCAAACAGTTTTTTTGCAATAATGGGCATTAGATGATCAAACTCCGTGTAAAAAAAAAGGTATAATTTGGCAATTTTTTTTCTTTAATTATAATTATAACTATTATTATATATATTATTAGTATAATTGAAAAAAAACAAAAAAAAAAAGATTATGATGAAGTTTCAATATATGAAATGGTTAAATTTCAATGGCACAGATATGCTTCCATGCAGAGCTTTGAATAGAACGCGAGCACCTGCTTGTGATAGGAGCGGATGAGGTTGAAAACAAAGCCGCGGTCCATGAGAGACAGGAGGTCGTTCAGGAAGAAGGCCAGACTGGTGTTCAGTCGCTCGATCAGCTCCACATCCTGAGAGGAAATATCACAGAGAGAAGGATGTTTTGATGCAGCGTACATAAAACCATTTCCCGAAAGAAGACCTCCTGAGGGATCGATAAAGTTCTACCTAACCCAACCTATATTTATAAGAGTACATTAGCAGTGATAGAACGGTTACCTTGTGGTATCGACCGGAAATGTCTGCACTGACGGCGCACACCAGAGCCGCCACGTCGTCCACGAAGCGGTCTGGGAAACGCTGACGTCGGAGAGTATCCAGTTTGGAGGTCAGGAATAAGTGATGGGCCATGCTTTTAGTCTAGACGGAAGAAAGCAGTTCAGAGAAAGCGGTTCTTCTCTCGCTGTGAGAGTTCAAGTCAAACACCAACCATGAGTTGGAAGAAGAACCAGGCCTGTTGCAGCGCCGCCTCTCGGACCGAGCTGGTGCTGACGACCCACTGCAGCGCCAGCTCCTCGTGCAGCAGCTGGAGACCAGTGACCACAACTTAGTTTTGTTTAAAACCGTCTGTCGTTTCATTCATGCACATGGATCCCTGGTGACAAACATTTAAATTCTCCAGCTCCACCACTTGGTCTCTGAGCAGCTTCTACAGGAAAAAGCTTTGAATCGCTCTTGTCCAGGAAGATTTTTTTATTTTGAAAATTTAAACTTAAATACAGCTTTAAAAAAAAACAACAACTTGGATTTATTGGAATTATTATTCTGAGCAGTAGTAAAACCAAATAAAATCTGCTGTTACAACGTATATTACATATAAATAAGCAACATTAAATAATTGATGGAATAAATTTAGGTATGAATTTTTACAACTGAACTTAATCCACCTTTTTGTTTAACTTATTATATTATTTTTTTCAATTTATAGATGAATAAAAATAGTATACAATTATTAAATATAAGATTATATTACATTGATTTATAATTGTAATATTAAAATTAATAATAAAAAAAAGCTTAATGATTTAGTTTAACACAATTTTGTCTTCAATTATTACATTTATTAGGAAGAAAAATGAATAAATATTGACACCATTTTTAACATGTAAGAATCCAATAAGTCTATTCTTATCATGCAAAATAATTTATATATACAATAAGCAAGATCAAATGATGAATATTTCTAGACTTAATGTTTCAAACTGGGGAAAATTAAACTCTTGAGTTACAATCTCACAACAAAGCAAGAGATGAAATCATAAAATAAAAAAGAAGTTCTACAGATTATTACCGTCAAGTTAATAATTTAATTTCAGTAAAAAAAACATGTAAACTAGTGAAAAGGAATGTTACACAAACCCTGTGAAATAATGGCGACATCGAACCGGTCCGTGGCGTAAAATAGGTCAGAGAACCGTGACTTAAACCACGATGATCATTTTAAAGTTGATCGTTTGTTAGAGATTATTGCAGTATTGATGATGATTGTAAGTATTAATGGCTGAAATGTATAGTACTTTATAATTCTGACGGGATTAGTGAAGTGTTGGGACGATCGAAGACGGCGTGTTAGTGATGAAGTCATAAACTGGTGGGTGTTAAAGAGAAGTGGAATGATGGATGACACTTTTACCTTCTTGGCAATCTGCCGCGTGGGAACTGAAAACAAGGCCACGCTGTCCAGATAGGCAGACATGCGATTGCAGCCGCGGTCGTTTGTCTAACATGGAGCGATGGTGAGGTGAACACACACACACACACACGCACACACACACACACACACACACACACACACACACGTACATGAAGACAAAGTGATGGAAAAAAATAAACGAGTGGCGGATGAACCCAGAGAACACTCCAGGACCCTGATGAGTGCAAAGCTGAAGGGCAGCAGAAATGAAGCATGCGGAGGAAAGGTCTTAAAGTGGCTCTTGCAAAGGTTAGGATGGAAGGATGGAACGATGGAGGGAGGACCAGGTGTGAGATGATTATAGTGTTCTGGATGCATGATTTATCAAAATGAGAGATCTGGAGAAACATATTTAGTTGGGTTTTTTTTGCACTCCAACATATTTTTGAAGGCTTATGTTCTAGTCGTATTTATTATTGTTATTCATTTGCAAACACATTATGCGGTTATTTTGAATTTTATTATATTCATTTAAAATATATTATAAAAGAATGTCAGTATACTATCAGAACATTATAGGGTTGAGCTGGTTTTTTTTTTTTTTATATTTCTTTAAGGTTGAATTTGTTTCAATTTAATCACTGAATTCAATAATTTGTTTATTCAAGGGTTGGATTACTTTTATTTTTTAATCATTTAATTCAACATTTTTTATATATATATATATATATATATATATATATATATAAAAATAATGATAAAAATGTTTTTTTTTATTCCAATTCCAATCATTCAAAATTCCATTTTGTGAATTCAATATTTTATTTTAAGCCTATTAAATAAAGTATTGTCTTATCTATTAAAAAATAATAATTGTAAAATAATGATAAAAATGTTTTTTTTTATTCCAATTCCAATCATTCAAAATTCCATTTTGTGAATTCAATATTTTATTTTAAGCCTATTAAATAAAGTATTGTCTTATCTATTAAAAAATTATAATTGTAAAATAGTCGCAATTAAATTATTTAAAAAGAAAAAAATCAAATTCAACCTTTTAATATAGAAATTATTGAATTCAATGCTAAAAAAAATTCAAAATGTCAACATTAGAAATGTTTAATTCAACCACTAAATATTCTGATGACACTGACATAATATAAAATGTAAATATAATTGTATTATAATACTTGGAAAGAGCAAAGTAGTTATTTCTAAAATCTAGTTACCAGTAATTTATATATACTTTAGATTTAAGCTCAGACGTATTTAATCTCAAATCTATAAATAATGCAGATGTTTTTTGCGACGCAGACGACGAGGGAAAAGGAAGACGTGGGATTTGCACCTGCTTGAGCTCGCAGCTGGAGTTGGGGTTCCGCCGCACGGATCTGGCGCCCCCAGGGGCATAAGCAGAGTTTACCCAGGAGTGGGAGCGGTCAATACCCTGCCACAACCACAAGCCACCACAAACACACACAGATTACACACACGGTGTGCGGCGAGAAGGGACGCACGGATTAAACAGGAGGGTAAATCATCGTCAGGACTACGAGGGAAGAGTCAGGAAAGTGAAGCTGGTTGCAGAATCATCAGGGGAGAGAGACTGAGAAGCTCCACATGAAAAGTACAGAAGTCAATATCAAGCTAGAGATAAACAACAACAAAAATATCAAGGTTATTAATAAAGCAAAAATCACAAACCAAGACTAAAAAAACATAGTTTACAATAAAAATGCTACTTTTTTTAGCTTAACTTTCATTCATCTTCTAACAAAACGTCTATTCTAAAAGCTTCTAAAAACACAATGATCGTGGACACGGTATGTAGTCGCTCACCTTGCTGCCGATGATCCTCTGCACCTCCTCGTCCGGAGACACGGGGGTGCTCGCCAGGTCGGGGTTCGAGTTGCTGATGCTTTTGGAGCGAGCCAGGTGCAGGCTGCTGGGCCGGGCCGTGGCCCTCGACAGGGTGGCGTACTGCATCGGCATGTCGTACGGCTGAGCACCTGCCGACCACAACGCATTCAATTCTACGTCTATTGGTGGACTGGGCGGCAAAGCAGTACGGGAGCAGTTCAGGTCACCGTTACTGAGAGGGTCGGCAGCTCATGTAGAAAGTGACTTTGCAAGTTCAAATACATCTCGTTATAAAACGAGGGGCCGCTGTATTCTTCACTTGAGCTTTGAAATGGGTTGCAAGTTTGATGCATAATACAAAATAAAACAAAAAAGATGTCTACTCGTTCAACCTACCACTGGGGGGGGCGGTGGGCTCGGCGGTGGGCAGGCGGAAGCAGTAGTGGACGTAGGACGCCAGCAAGTTGTTGCGGCCGTGTTGGTCCAGGTTCCCCTCCAGGTTCTTGTGCATCTGGTTGACCAACAGAGACATGGCCTCGAATGCGGCACGTCCGAGATTTACTGATACAAAAAAAAATAGAAATATTGCCAAAATTAACATTGTAAGTAAATAGTTTTTGATTGTGAGTTGAAATTACTTTTGTAATACAGGGGTGTCAACTCAATCGCTTCAGGGGCCAACATTTGGAAGTTTGTCCAAGTAGTGGGCCAAACAAAACATATCTTTATGATTGAAGGGTCTTTACATACTTATTTGATTGGAGGGTCTTCCTCTCTCTTTGCACTTGATGGATCTTCTGACTACTTCAAGAAACATCTTAAGACGTTTCTATTTGTTCAGGCTTTTCCTTGATTTTCTGGAACTCCTGTTGTGTTATCAGTATTATCTTGACCTTTAAAGTATATACTTTATTGAATATTGTTTTGATTGTTTAAGCGCTTTGTGACCCTGGCCTGGAAAAACGCTATACAAATAAAAATGACTTACTTACTTACATCAAAATAATAGTATTTCCGTTTTTTTTATGTGGCGTTGATACATTATAAAATAGAATGACATTTTAGTTTATTTCATTCATTCATTCATTCTAGATTATTCTATAAAGAAAACAATAACAGTTGTTGGTATTACTTAGTTCAAATGTAGAAAATCATTCTTCAAAAGTGAGTCTATCCATCCGTCTTGTTTTATTTCATTGATTTGTAGACTAGTCGACCCATCCGACCTCAGTACGTCATCATAATAGCAATAACTTTTTCTCCGAGCCTAAGCTAGGAAAGAGTTCGACTCGAGGACATAAAGTCATTGTGTTACTTGAAGAAAGGCCGTGACCCTCTTACCGATCTGGCCCGAGATGACCGGAGGGAAGACGATGAGCTGGATGAGTTTGTTGAGGAGCTGGTGGAGGAACTTGACGCAGGTGTCCAGCAGGGCCCCTCGCAGAGCCGCCATGCTGGCCTTCAGCTCGCCCTCCATGTTGGCCTCGGTGATGATGACGTCCTTCAGGCGAAAGGGGAAGGAGTACTCCTCCATCACGTAGACCAGAGTGAAGAACTTGTCCAGATGCGGATCCTGACGGTAAAGTTGCGGCGAGAATTAGATTTTTTTTTTAATTGATGCGCGAGAAAAAAGTTTTAGAACAAGCAGCAGATGCTGCGGGTGAAATAAATAAAGACTCGCACCTGCGTGTGAACGGAGGAGGCCGCCGTCACCTCCACGTTGAACACCGCTTTGTGATTATCCACCCACTTCATGCCTGGGAGCTGAACCTGCCACAGCGACACCCGAGCCGTCAGTGATGTCACACCGGCGGGTGGGGGGAAAAAAAAACAAACAACCCAGGATATCTCTTTGAACAACACTCACGTCAGGCGTCAGCACCGAGTAGCTGGGCGGGGGCTTCTCCACGGAGACGGGCAGACTGAAGGAGCCGGAGCGCAGTCGCCCGTGCTGCATCAGAGGGATCCACTAACACAACAGAGAGACCAGAGACCAGCTCTTACCGATGGCAAGGCAACACAAAAAGGGCGATCAAAGGAGTCAGTGTGTGTGTGTGTGTGTGGGTGGAAAGCTTTCGTTCAAGGTTCTCACAGTGTAGCCCACAGGAGCCTCCAGAGGGGTGTTCTGCTTGGGCTGGCAGCTGATGTGGTAAAAGGTGAACAGCAGATGATGGTTGTCTGTGAGATTGGCAGGGATTTTCATTTTCATCTCTTCATAGAACTCGGGAGACCTGAGGGGGGAGGGGGTGGAAGTTAAACACTTTGTAAGGAGGAGGAGGAGAAGTTGGATGCCACTCAAAGTTTACATGCATGCGTGTGTGTGTGTGTGTGTGTGTGTGTGTGTGTGTGTGTGTGTGTGTGTGTGTGTGTGTGTGTGTGTGTGTGTGTGTGTGTGTGTGTGTGTGTGTGTGTGTGTGTGTGTGTGTGTGTGTGTGTGTGTGTGTGTGTGTGTGTGTGTGTGTGTGTGTGTGTGAGTGCAGCCGACTAGTCTTACTTGTTGTGATAGATGACAGGAGTGAAGGCTTCTCTCGTGAAATCGGCACAGCTCGACTTGCCGAAGATGACCTGAGCACGAGACCGGACTTGTTACGAGTACTATATCGTGATTGTTTATAACTAGTTTATTACTACATGCATTATTGTATAAACCCGGGACGCTTCATTTCCTCGGGGGCCACACTTTTAATTATGCAGCTTTTGTCAGGGACCATTTAGCCAAAAGAAAGTAGACCAAAAAAAAAAAAAGGGGTGGATATGATGGGAAAACTTGAGCAAAATGGATAAAGTGTAATTATTCTATAGTACTATAAAATAAAGCTAAATAATTTGAGTTGTATCTTCTGTTAAACTATGGTAAATTAGGAAGAAAAATCCTTGAAAAAAGCTTAGTTTTAATAAGAATAAAACTAGTAATACATTAAAAAAATGAATTGCATCACACAATCAGGAGTAAATATGGGTAAAAAAAAACAGAGGATCATATTATTGTTAAAAACAATGAATTATATACTATATATAGTAATTGCTGAGTTACAAGTGGGTAAGTCCAAGAATGACCACAGGGGGTCATTATATCCACAATAATGCTGCACAAATGTATGTTGTGAGTAAAGAGTTTAAAAGCTCAGACGAGTTTGACATTAAAAAGAGAAAGAGACACTTTATGCTTTATATTCTCTGAACATAAAAGGCAATACAATATATATACATGGTTAATATGGATTCTTCATAAATGACTTGGATTAAACTTGACGAATCCTTTGGGAAAACTTACAAAAATACAATTCGCATAAATAACGAGACCAAAATAACTATTCTCCTTAAACAAGCCATAAAATGTTGATATGTGTGTCGTTCATTCTTTTGTTTCCCTTTACCAGCATTGGGTGATTACATTCACTCCATTATTAACTAGAATGTCAAACCCCTTAAACAATTTAATTTAGTCAATAAAGTATTACCTTTACCTTTAATAAACTTAAAAATCACAAATTGATGATTCTGATAATAGTTATAAATTGTAAGTAAGTAATATTTATTTATATAGCGCTTTTCCAGACCAGGGTCACAAAGCGCTTAAACAATCAAAACAATACTCAAAAAAGTACATACTTTAAAGATCAAGATAATACTGAGAACAACACAGGAGTTCCAGAAAATCAAGGAAAAGCCTGAACAAATAGAAACGTCTTAAGATGTTTCTTAAAGGTGTGCCTTTTATTTTCTATGTAAAATAAATTGGAAATATCTGAGAGGAAATGTGCTGAACATATGATTGAACAATACATAAATTACTAATACAAGAAAGGAAATTATTTTTTATTACAAGCAGGCCGCTTGTTTAAATAATTCTAGGTGACTTCGTAAGGACCACATAAATACAGTAATGCACATTTCTTCAGGTTTGTTCTACACGAATAACTTTGAACAAGAAATACAAGTGCGTTTTAACAAACACACAATTTGAATGTTTGATCACCCAATAAACTTTTATACTTGGCAAACAGGAAGTAGTCAGATTTCAATTTTTTTTGTCATTCTCACATCAAACTCTACTCTTTTTAGAAGTCTCTCTATGATGTTGACATGGATACTCGTGTTTGAGACGTTTTTTTTAACACTGACATTTTAAAAGGTCACAATATCCACATGAATAAATTAATATACTTGGATTAAGCCAAACATCCAGTTACATAAAACGAGTTGGAGGGCCAGATTTGACACATGATCTAAAGGGGTTTGATCAGGTGACGTGATGCAAGTTCCTCACTGGTGACGCCAAAGGAATTTCCGCACCAATAAAGAGTTTTCCACAGGGAGCTACAGTGATTCATTAAACCCCGAGGTGTCCTCTACAGGTTTTTAACTCTTTCCTGACAGCTTTGTTGCGTTTATAACTCACCGGCAAAGCTTGACTGGCGTCCTCGCCTGCCATGAACTGGACTTTCACTGCGATGTTTCTGACCGAGCCCTGGCGACTGCTGAAGTTCAGACTTTGTGGATAAACGTAGAGCAGATTTCTGAGAGAGCGAGAGAAACAGACACATGTAGGAAGGTTAGGAACACTTGCATCAGGAGAGTCTTAAACCAGATTATAAGAATCAACTTGAGTGTAAGGCTTGATTTTGGCACAGGCCGAGTTCACAAAAAACAAACAGATCATTAAGAGGTGGTGCTATTTGACTACGCACAGGGGTTGGGGGGGGTGACCCAGCTCTTTTGACCCAGAATTTGTTTGAGGAATACCTTCTACGCCCCATTCCCTGTCAAACGTCAGAGGTTACTTTTGTTCACATGTTAAAACAGCTGATTAAAGCCAGCTGTCAACGTGCAGCTCTGGAAGTATATCATCAGAATATTAAGTAGTTGAATTAAACATTTCAAATGTTGATCATTTCGAGGGAAATGTGGTTGTTTTATCAAGAAATACATTTTTTGGGGAATCATTCCTTCAATTATTTTTATAATGTAAGGTTTATTTTGTTTTTTTTAAGCAGGGGGATATATATATATATATATATATATATTTATATATATATTAAGTTTTAAATTGTTATTCCAATAATTAAACAATTATAAATAAATTCACTATTCTTTCATGTGTAGCCTTTAAAATTCAATATTTCAATACTATTTAAATATAAGTTCGACCAAGTAGCTCTGCCCTCTATTGATATTCAACCAAATATTTTGTATTGAAGTCAAAAGCCAAGAAATGTAAAAATAATTAAGTAGAAAGAAATGGTTTTAGAATACAAACAAACAAATTAAACCCTATAATATAATATTTATTGAATTAAATTATTTATTAATTCAATTAAATGCTGAAAAAAAGTTTCCAAATGTGTAATATGAATTAAAACACACACTGCTTTCAAACAAATTCTATAATTCTGTCTGGAAATTAAGAAAACCTTGAAAAAAGAAAAACATGCATCATGTTGATGTTGTTGTGCTGGATTTGTTTTTTTGACCCAAGTGTCTACATTCGCCTCCCAAAGGTTCAAACTCAAGGGGAGGTCCCTGAGACGAGGACTTGAGGGAAC
Source organism: Callionymus lyra (assembly GCF_982586985.1). Lineage (NCBI taxonomy): Eukaryota > Metazoa > Chordata > Actinopteri > Syngnathiformes > Callionymidae > Callionymus > Callionymus lyra. Next base: position 11,676,310 of record NC_141832.1, on the reverse strand, counting down.
GAACCACAGTTTTGGATAATAATTAACTTGCCCGCACGACTCGGATATAAGTCTCAGCAACGGCCTGATGAGAGCTCGGACCTCACGCTGTAGCTCTGAATCTTTGACTGTGTCGGGGCGAGGAAACTTTTCTCTCCAGGATCAGATCGCAGCCGATTTTTTTTCCAACATACCGACACTATCAAGATGAGTTTGAGTTTATTCTTGCTTCCCGTGTTCTGCATCATCACAGGCATCGATTGCACCTGGATAAGCAGCAAGACGGGAGACAGACCGGCACCGCTCGAAGAAGTCAACGTCCTCATGTTCGGGGCCCTTCAGTTCAGCCAATCCCTACGCGTTGCCTACGACAACACGGACGCCGAGATGGCGAGGATCATGACGGCTTTGAGCCGGCGCGAGAGCGCTTTGCAGGAGCTGTATCAGCAGACGGATCGGGCCAGGGAGCAGGAGAAGCAGATGAAAAGTGTGATGCGGCGGCTGAGGGTAAGTAAACAGAACGTAGAACCTTCTTGTGTGAAGTCACTGAGAGGGAAAGTATGTCAAATCAAATCTCCCATCTGATTTCCACTTGTTCCTCTCTGCTGTCAGGACGTCAAGCAGACAAAACACAGCAACCTCCTACCGATCTGCAGAAATTGATAAACTAAACTATTGCGAAAACTGTCAAATGAAAGAAAGTAGTCGTGGTAACAAGAGGGAGAACTATGTGCAGCAGGAGAATGATGCAGCGAATACTCTCTCGACAGGAGCAGATGGACAAACAATACGCTCGAGCCAGGATGACTAAAGACTGGCTGATCGAGTTAGACGAGGCCGAGGCGGAGCTGCTGCGGAAAGTGAGGAGAATGGAGGCGCAAGTGAACGACAGATTTCCAGGCAGGCTCAAGGATCTCAAGGTAAAAAAAAAACCCTCCGTCGTCTGGGCGAGAATCAAATTAACACCCGGTGGGAACTTTAGGTAATCCTGTTATCCACGTTTACAGGTGAGGGCAGCCGAGAACACCATCGTTTTAAAGGGCTTATGGGATTTGACCCAGTTCCAACGAAGGAACATTGAGAGCCATGACGAACAACTCCATGTGTTACAACAACAGGTATGTCACTTCATCAATTCATGTATTGGTCTTTTTTTCTTCTAAATTCTACGTCTCACCCTTCAGGCAGAAGCCATTTGATTCCTGCTGTCGATACCTCGGAACCTTTCTGCACTCCAGAACCACCGTTTGCTGTATTTTCTCATTTATTGTAATGTATTGTTAAACTAATGTATAATAAAAAACAATAAAATGTATTAGAACCCAAGTTTGATTTGTTACGATCATTGAAAGAGCAACTCTTAGATTGTCGCTTGATGGAAAGACTTTTGAAGACAAGAGGACGAAATTAAGTTTCGTTACGTTAAGAACTTCCATGAATCATGTTAAAGGCACTGAAACACACAAGGGGCTTCGTTTTTCTCACAGCAATCCATGAGTCTTACCGACTTCCTGTCCAGTTTAGGTAGTAAGACACTAGGAGTTCCACTAAGTTCTGAAAACCCGCGAATCAAACAAAATACCCAAAGTAATTTCCTTTTTTCATTTGCATAAATTAGCAAAAAAAACATTTGAACTCAAAGTAGATCTTATATACATCTATATATACATATATATTTGATTACTCAATATTGTGTTACGAGCCGCCGTCCCTCACATCAACCCTGTTGGTGACTGTAACAGCTCCTGTAATGCTTTGCCGCCCAGCCAACCAATCACAGCAGTCGATTCACTTTTGACGAAGCAAATTGTGGTGTAGAATTCAAATACAGCATTCGAGCAACCAATCAGCCGTCGCTTAATAGAACTGTGTGTGTAGAAGGGAATCATGTGAGTTTACGACCTTTTGTTGGCCCCTTAAGTAATGGTAATAAGTTATTGTGTTGTGTTGATTATTGTTGCGGTCCAAATAAATCACTTGTTTGTAACAGTGTGAACAAAGACTAATAACTTCTTGTTGAAATAGATTTAAATACGCAATACTGTGTGCAAAATATACGTACGTAACACAACTTATAATAATAATAATATTAATCTCTATTTATATAGCGCCTTTCTAGACCAGGGTCACAAAGCGCTTTGACAGCTATTCACACACACTGATGGGAGTAGGCTGCACCACATGGCGCCGAATCTGCCATCAGGAGCAATCAGGGTAAAGTGTCTTGCTCAGGGACACAACGACACAAGATTGTCTGGAGCTGGGATTGAACCTGCAACCTTTTGGACTGCAGGCAACCACTCTACCATCTGAGCTATGACGCCCCAGATGACACCCACTGTAGTACAGATTCGTTTCATAAATACATTTTACCTGTAGGTGGTGTGAGGCGTGTACACGTAGCGAGCTGGAAACTCCAGCACGTCCTTCGTCGGGCGAACGCGAAGGTCCGGGTACGGCTTCACGTGGAGCAGCTCCGGCGACAGGCAGTAATGAGGAGAGTCCGGTGCCGGAGAGATATCGATCTTCAGTTGGGCTGAGCGGGGCAAAAAAAAAAAAAGGAGAAACAATTCAGAAAAGGGCAACACAATTCCAACCAATCAGTAGGTCGAGTATAAAACTTTAACTGACAGAAATATTAGCTAGAACGACAGATTTAAAATAATTAAGACCGACTCAAAATTCAACTAAAGACTGTCGATTATCATAATTCTGTCTCACCGGTAACGGGTCTTAATCTCCTCAAAACCGAAGATGGTCGTCGCATGTCGGCCAAATACTTGTAGAGGTCTTCGTCGCTCAATCTGTCTCCCTCCTGTTGTAAACAAAGAAGTGTTTTTATTCTTTAAATTGCAACGCCTGTGAATCATCTACTGTATCACAAGTTGGTGGAAAGACTATCAAGATGATTTATTAGTTGCAATCGAACCTGTTTGAAGAAGTTTGTGACCGTCAGAGTCGCTGGACGGAACGTTGCGAAGTTGCACATTTCATCCCCGATGCTCATCCGCTCAAAGGCTTTTTTCTTTCTCTCGTTCCACGTTCCGTGTCCCTTTCGCTCTGTGGTGGGAATGAACGACAGAATGAACATGTAAAGTAAACCTTAGAGATACTTTATTTTTTTTAAACGTAAAAAATAACACGTTAGTACCGGAGTCAGAGTCGGAGTCGGACCGGTCCAGACCCCCCACACTGCTGACGATGTTGAGCAGGTGTATGGCCGTCCAGGCGAAGGGCATCCGGAAACAGCCGAGGCGGCTGCAGGACTGCTCGGCTTGTTGGCGAAGCTTATCCAGCTTCTCCTTGTGCTGCGTGCGTGGTCACGAAACACATCAAACAATCAAACAATGGCTGAGTGAAAACACTCTACAGCTAAATGTGGACAAAACTGAAACACTGGTGATTGCTCCTGATGATAAGATTCCAGGGTTGAGTCAGTACTTGGGTGACTTAGGTCAGTCTGTCAAACTGAGCCTGAGAAACCTGGGTGTTGTATTTGATAAAGACATGTCTCTTGTTCAACACTGTAGGAAACTGACCAGAAACTGTTTCCTTCAACTGGGAAAAATCTCTAAACTTAGGAAAATGTTGTCGGAACATGATCTGGAGCTTGTAATCCATGCGTTTGTTTCTTCTCGTCTGGACTATTGTAACAGTTTGTTTTCATGTCTTAACAAGAAGGATCTGTCTCGTCTGCAGTTGATTCAGAACTCTGCAGCGAGAATTCTGACCCGCTCAAGTAGAAGAACTCACATTTCTCCGATCCTTAAAACTCTTCACTGGCTTCCAGTTTCTTTCAGGATCAACTTTAAAATTCTGGTTCTTACTTTCAAATCTATTCATGGTCAGGCTCCTCCTTACATCACTGATCTGATCCAGCCTTACACCCCAGCTCGGGCTCTGAGGTCTGTGGATCAGAATCTACTTATGGTTCCTCGCACACGGCTCAGGACCAGAGGAGAGAAATCTTTTCAGGCTGTTGCTCCTAAGCTTTGGAACGATCTTCCTCTCTCTTTGCGCTTGATGGATCTACTGACTCCTTTAAGAAACATCTTAAGACGTTTCTATTTGTTCAGGCTTTTCCTTGATTTTCTGGAACTCCTGTTGTGTTATCAGTTTTATCTTGATCTTTAAAGTATGTACTTTTTTGAGTATTGTTTTGTTTGTTTAAGCGATTTGTGACCCTGGTCTGGAAAAGCGCTCTATAAATAAATATTACTTACTTACATGTGTGCACATACATGTGCTCGCTCTCAACCCACCATCTTCAAACCTCTTAAACGAAACACCGTATCTGGATGTTCGCTATAACATTTTCAACATTTGAAGAATACAAATGATTGAATTTAAAGACAGTTCACCCCAAATTTTTACTCATTTTCTGCCCAGAAACGCGATACCCTTTAACTCTGGTGGGTATTGATCTAATATCTGCTCATCTGCCATGTGAAATTGCTAAAGAGAAGGGCAAATATTACACGACAGTGAGACATTGTTGGGTAATTTTCATGATAACCCATGAACCTGGCACATGTCTTTTTGCTGAGGCCGGCGTCAGCTTACCTTGGAGGAATCGGATTCCTTCATGACCATGTAGGGTTCGCAGCACTCTCCGATGTCGCCCTGCTGGAGCACTTTCTCCAGCTGAATTCATAAAATTAAACAAAAAAAAACATTTACTTAGCCTCACTTATTAAACAAATGAAGAAATACGTCGAAGGCCAACTATTTTTAGAAAGAGATTGCACTCCATTGCATCAGGCCACTGTGAACAACCCTAACACTTTGAACTATACACTAACTTTAGACCAGGGGTCACCGACCTTTCAGCAAGTGAGAGCTACTCCAAGTGGCCACCGATGGGTTTGTTACACACTTCTAAAATAACATTTTATTATGGATGATAAATGATCGTTTGATGTCTGCGTTGGTAACCCCCTGCTTTAGACTAGTGGTACCCAGAATGCAACCTGTTACGTCAGGGTTGTCAAACTCAATCACAAAAGGTGACAAAATCTTTAAACGGTATCAGTTGAAGGCCTTATATATATATATCGCTTGATAGCATATTTAAATATATTGTAGCAAGCTGCAGTCAGAGACGGCAAAACTCCTTGACACACTTTTACAAAAATGGGGTTCATTTGAACGGCAGATAAACATATGCGCAACCACAGAACTTGGTGGGTAGAACTAATTATCCGTCTCTCTTATTGTGCAAATGATACCCATGATACCCTTCTCCACAACTCTATTTAGTGACGGCCGATTGGTCGCTACAATACTGTAATTAAATTCTACATCTCAGTTGCTATGTCAACAGTGATTAATTGGCTGGGCGGCAAAGCATTATTGGAGCTCTGCAGGTCACCGCCAATGACAGGGTTGTCGATAGTGATGGGACTTCTAATGCACTTGTTACGTGTTTTTATCTTAAACAAGTGAAAAAATTAATGGTCAGTACTTTTTGCGGATTTCGTTTAATACAGGGGCTGTGTCTCAAATCACATACTAATCTTAGTATACTAGAAGTTAGTATGCATCAGTTTAGTGTACTACTAACTAGTACGCAAATTCTCCACAGATAGTACGTCTCAAATCAAACACTGAAGCTACACACTAACCGGAAATCACATGACAGCTTCTTCTTCTACTTCTATTTAACGATGTTTCAACCAGCTGTTTGAACGCTATCGCCACCTGCTGGCAGCACGTTTTGCAAGTTTGGAAAAAGAAATAAAGAAAAGATATGAGAATCTAAATAATCGCGAGATATTTAAGCTGGTATCAGCAGCAAAGACGTGTTTATCCTCCTACTGCTGCTGAAAATACACCTGTAAGTATATGCATATATATGCATTTATATATGACGTAACTTACGTTTAAAATGTCACTAAGATGGCGGCTGTTTAGGGTGGTTAGTGTCCATCGAACCATACTCAGTTTTGTGGGCGTGTTAGTACGCCAATTTAGTGTGCATGGCGCACTAAATTTCGCATACTAAGAATTGAGACGCACTAACGCACTAAAAATACTAACTTTTAGTACGCTAGTATGCGATTTGAGACACAGCAAGGTTTTTTTTTTACGTTTCCCCCATAATAAATAAAGGGACCACTGTATACCGGAATGTAGATTTCGGATTGCAATATTGAAAATTGAAATTTGGAAACCCAATTTCCAGAAGGAGAAGTCCATCTATCATCATATCAACATGAATATATCATTTATCGACTAACCATGCGGCACATAAAATGCCTTAAACACCTTAAACAAACTGTAGTATAGACTTAAAAAGTAAATGCATTGTTGTTCTGATTTAAGCGGCTTCTGTACCTTGATGACCAGGAAGATGTCGGCAGAGGGATACGTGATGGAGAAAATGGCCGAGCGGGCCAGAGTGGAAATGGCTATGTGAGGCGTGTGAGGTTTGAGCATCCCTTTCATCTGATCCGAGTTCAGGTCGAAGTAGAAATTCTCCGAGATCTGTCGGGGTGAGGGTGGGGTGGGGGGACAATGAGATAAAAGGAGGGGGTAAAAGGAGGAAGGGTGGAGGGAGTATGATAATGAAAATGCACATCAGGGAATTGTTAATTCAGTTTGGACTGGGTGATCGAAACTACAATATCACTTAGGCCCTTGTGAGGCCCGGGAAATCCAATAAGCCGAGCATGAGCTCAGCATTACGCAAGCGGTTTAACAGAATCAAAGTCACCGAAGTAACTTGATTGCACGAAAGAAAGGAAAAAAAAGATAACGCATACCTTCTTCTTTTCCTTGACATCATACAGAGCGACCGATCCAAAGATCGGCTCGATTTCTATCTCGAACCTAAGAAAACATGGTTTTAAATGAGGTTTTAAAAACAGATTTCTGGGGGAAAAGCGTGAACTCACTTCAGAGACAGACACTTGACCATTATCCTCTGGCCACAGTGTTCTTTGGGCACTTCGGGGACGGAACATCTCTCCACGGCCTCGTCCTGTCTCGCGGAGAATAAGGTCATGTTCGAGACACATTTCAGCAGATGTCATGGCAACGCGGCAGCAAAGAAAGGCGAGTGTGTATGTTGTGCACACGAGGAAAGACGGAGGAAAACTGGAGAGCGAAAGCAAACATCTATAAAACATCCATCTTGTTTGGGGAAGTGGCTCAACTTAAAACACACAAGTTCGGTCTCTCTCAAGAATAAAGCTCCTTTTTTCGTGGTCTAGGCGTCATTTTTATTGAAGTATATTGAATGGATTTAACATTTCGAAACGAATCATATTTTTATAGAAACGTTTTTTTTAAAGCATTTCATTATCGTTATTAGATAGTTTTAAATTCAACCGTTCAATATTTTGATCTACTTCCATAGACCTTAATAGAATGAATGAATTAGTGGAAAATGTGTATTTTAAATGTAGTACTTGTTGAATGAACAAACACATTCCGAAGTTCTTTCACACACACACACCTCGTCAGGAGGAGGGTAGAGGCCCAGCAGGTCACCGTGGCGCCCCTGCAGGCGGGCTTCGGTATTGCGGTGGTCCATGTCTTCCACCGCCGTCCGCTCCAGCACCGACGGCAGGAGGGAGTCCGGCGACGAGTTCTTCAGGTCGAAGATACTGGAGGCCCAGCTTCCCCTCGGGGTGTCGTCCAGGGCGGTCGACTGGCGCTTTGCGTCATCCTGGGCGCGAGCAAAAAAGATGAGATCATTCGCTCGTCTTCCAGACGCTGATGTCAGCTCTGAGAGCCGAGCACATTTGATATGGAGGGATAATTAGTTTCGGTGAACTTTTCAATATTGACCAAGTATGAAAAGGCAGGAAGAATATTGAGAAAACTTATGGCATGTTGACCCTTAAACTAATTACTTGACTGGAATATTGATTGTCATGTATCTTGGGAATCAATCAACAGCCTTGTAAATGTACTGCTCGTTCACCAAGCTGTGGAAAAACGAGTTTACATCTAATTCAATTCATTCTTCTTTTTTTTTTTTTCACTTGGACAGTGGTTCTCAACTCCCGGTCCGAGGACTAGCACTGGTCAGTGAGGCATTTGTTTGCCGCACAAGCAAGAAAATACATGTAAATATAACTTTTTTTTCAGGACACCATATCAATATTCAACAGCACTGTTTTTGATTTTGTTATTTTGCTTCAGTTTATCAACATGTAAATATTCACAGGGTTTGTTCCTTTTTGTGTTGCAATTGAACTTCCGGCCACTAGATGGCATCAGTCATTGTAAGTAAGTAATATTTATTTATATAGCGCTTTTCGAGACCAGGGTCACAAAGCGCTTAAATAATCAAAACAATACTCAAAAAAGTACATACTTTAAAGATCAAGATAATACTGAGAACAACACAGGAGTTCCAGAAATTCAAGGAAAAGCCTGAACAAATAGAAACGTCTTAAGATGTTTCTTAAAGGAGTGAGTAGATCCATCAAGCGCAAAGAGAGAGGAAGATCGTTCCAAAGCTTAGGAGCACCAGCCTGAAAAGATTTCTCTCCTCTGGTCCTGAACCGTGTTCAGGAACCATAAGTAGATTCTGATCCACAGACCTCAGAGCCCGAGCTGGGGTGTAAGGCTGGATCAGATCAGTGATTGTGTCCTCCACAGCTAAAGAAAATACAGAAAAAAGGCTGAGGACAAGAGGATACAGTAGACTCCAGCTTTAAAAGATAGCTGTTGTTTTGGTTGTTTGGTACAAATGGATTTTTTTGCTGATTTAGAATAAACCTGTGATTTTTTTTTTACACATCGAGACGCTCGTTTGAGTCGAGTTCACTGGAAAAAATGAACTTGTCAACTAGTAAAAAACAAAATCCACATTATTTATTTATACTCTTTTTATCTGAATTTTGGTCTGTGAATATAATGTCAAAATGAAACCGGACTTTGGTTTAAAAAAAAAAGTCTTTACTTGTCGTTCTTCATTGAGTTAAAATATTTATTTAATTGATGAATCGTCTCCGAGTACCTGTTCATCCTGTCGCTCGGCAGCCGCGGCCACGTCCAGTTCAAATGTCTGTTTGACCAGCCCACGCTGTCTCTCCCTCTGTCGCTCCGAGCTGTGGGGGGTGTAGGTGGTGCTGTAGTGCTGATATCTGCCACAAGAAAACAACAACAACAACAACGTGACGATGGTGTACGCGTCACTCACGAGAGCATCGGCCCGGAAATTAAACAGCCGATCAAATGTGAAACGTGTTTTAATTGAACAAGTGTCAGGACGTACTTTCTTTGGATGACAAGCCAGTCATCTGTGTAGACTGACAAGGCGTCTCTCACCCGGGAATCCAGAGATCTACAAGAGGAAACACATTAATATTTAAGCGACGCTTTCATTAAACATTTATGCTCTTTCAGGGAAATGGAAAAAAAAAAAAAAAAACCTCTTTGTTCTCAGCAGTCACGCAGTTTGTCTCCCGTTAAAGTCGTTTTAATCCTCTTAAACATGTGTTTTATATAAAGAGTAAAACTGCTATATCAGCAGCGGGACTTACTCCTCTTCCTCGGGGAGCGGAGGCTCCAGAGTAGTACACTCTTTGTCCAGTTGGTGGAGCACCAAGTCATCCTGGGGGAACTCTGTGAGCTGTCGGAGGGGGCCCGGCTCCACCCCGGGAGCATGGCTGCTCACATATTCCTCGAAGTCCACGGGTTCCACGACCTCGGTCAGCGGCAACTGTCAACATTAGATTATCGTGTTACAATGACGGGAGATTTTAATCAGATTACAGGGATTTAACAAACTGCTCCGAGAGGCGCTGGACATGGACGACACTGGATTATAAACCGCATTCAATCCCACTAATGAAGGTTTATTTCAATTGTCCAAATGATTGACATCATATGGCACTTTATAATTAAAGTGTTGCCCTCTTGACCGAGTCATGTGCGACTATAATTTTTGAGTGGTTAACAGCATCAACTGTTTATGTGTTTGTTCCTTAATAAAATTGGCTTGTCTGACTGTTTATCACATGTCTGTCTACTGATTTGTACTCACTACTGATTAAATATTGTCACTTTTTTTACCATATCGATATTAAGCAGCACTGCATTGGCTTATATTTTTTTCCATTTATTTGGCTCTCAACTGAAAAAATGTTTTATCATATTTTTTTATGGTTTATATTCAATAAAGTGTGTGTAAACTATATATATTTTCATTTATTTACATCACCATTCAACTAGCTGCAAGATAAAGTGCGGCCCATGGGCCACATGCTGCCCTTTAACTACATTTATTCTGCACTCATGAGGTCAAAGATCATGTCGAAATGCCTCTTATAGCCAAGTAACAATAAAAAAAAGCAATTCTTTATTTCAACATAAAAACACCACAGGATGCTTCTTACAACCGTCACAACATAAAATGTGGCCCCTGGCGAAATCTCATTGCCCACCCATGCGCTATATGGCAGCGGTCATTACTTCCTCTGCATCTTAAGAAACAACAAAATCCTGAAAGAACCCAGCAATAACTGAGGACAAGAGGATACAGTCGACTCCAGAAGCTTTTAAAGATGATGTTTGGACATATTTTGGTTTCAAGACAAAAGTCAAGAGTCGTGTTTTCTGTAAATTCTACAACACCAGAGTCTCGACAATACTACAAATATATCCTTGTTCCTACAGTATCACAATATATCGCAAAAATTGTATAATTTCCCCAATATCGCCAGATTATTACCATTAAAAACCCCTACCGTAGGCGACCCTGATTTGGAAGCTAGCATAATGTAACAAAAATAAAGATGTATATGGATATTAGTCATATTTCTGGAGGCACTTTAAAACAATTATACTTTGCCATTAGTTTGTTTATATCAAAACAACTTCCTCTATTCTTAACAACACATCCCTTAGTCTCCTTTGTTTCCATCAACAAGGAGGCTGTGCAGGTGTGTCATGTTTCAAAGCCTGATCACATTAGGGAACGCAAGATAATCTTCAACAATTCAATTTAAACACAGATGAGTAATAACTTCAGGTACCATGTAATAACAAGACGTTCCAGTATGTATATTTGTGTGTGACTCACTTGGTGGTGATGGCCTCGTTTTTTGGACAGCTGTGGAGAGCCATATTCTCGAGAAACTTGTTTTCGAACCTCAGACGCAACAGTCCTGGAAGAAAAAAGAAAAAAAACACAGGTAGGTGAGATAGTGATCTGAAACCAGTTTTATAAGAAAATAAATGCCACCATGGAAATTCCCAGGGTTTTACTTTCTTGTTTCAACCTCTAAAAACCAGACAGTTTCACATATGAAGTAAAACAAAGGTTGTCACGAATCTGTCACCGTCTTACTTGAAAAGAAAGACAGTACATTTCGATGACTAAGTTTTACTTAAGATGCATGTAAAGCTGGAGAGCTATAGAGATAACTATGGAAAAGCTCAGCTCACAATTTAATATTTGAAGCATCTACCATAATTTAAAAGTTCTGTTATCTTATTGGGGAGTCGAACTTGCCCCTCAAGGGATTATCCCCATGGGATCTTGTCAGGTGATGTTGGCCGTACGGCATTCCAGAGTGCTTAAATCTTTCAAAGAAATTGACTATAACAAAATGTTTTACTGTTCACACAGTAGCGTGAAAGATGTTAGTTTAGTGATTCATTGTTTAATGTGTTTTATTAAGTAAACGTTTACATTCTCTGGGCGCGACCCACAACGGTGAGAAGCAAAACCTTTCCAAATGTAGATGTGTGACTACAGAACACCATTTAAATCTGAGGAAAGAAACACTGTCTAAACATAACATCAAACTTTTGAGGACAAGTTGGTGAAAACAAAACTTGTATTAAATGTAATTGCTGTGCTTATTGGAAACAGGAAGTCCTTTTTCTTTTTAACCACTCTGACAAATTGTTTGGCCTCGTTTTGTCACAAACTTGCACACAAGTTTTCTCCGTTAAATAAACTTAAAAGACTTTAAATCCCTTGGTCAGTTGGAAAGTTAAAGTTGAAGCAGATATATTTGCTCTCCCTGGTGTCCACCGGACAGTTTGTTATTGGTCCTGTAATGGCTTCCCTGTCAGTTATAAAGCGCCGTTGCTCGCAGTGATAATGAAGTTGGCAACTGGTCCGAAAAAGGCATTCAAGGGAATCTCTAAGGGAGGCGTTGAGTTGGCTCTGAGGAACGGGAACTGTGCCAGACTGCTGTATCTGGCCTTCGTGGACGAACGGCAACTGGGAGGCTTAAAGAGAAACAAAAAAAAAAAATACAACCCCTTCACAAAGACAACAAGCAGCTGCCTCTCTGGAACCACTAAATACATGTTTCTTTCATAAACACAGCTGCGAAGGCTTCAGAATGTCTTCATGTCACTGGACTGCTTTGAATCATTTTAGATTTTCTGCTTCGTATTATTTAGGATTATCCTTTCATTATGAATTTGACTCTCACATGACCTTAAAGGGATAGTTCACCCACAATTCACAAGTTACTCATTCTCTACTCACCCTTTTGTAGGGCAGGGTATCAGTGACAATACCTTTACTCTGATACTCTCCCTGAACAATACTTTCTAAACCAATTGTCTAAGATCAACTCTAAGTGACATTACACACAGTACAAACCTTGAGTTAAATTTGAATTCAATTTGAATTTAATTACATTTCTGATTTGGTAAATTTCCACTCAAAGCTGTTTTCTTACAAAAAAGAAAACAAATATTTCCCAGTGCAAAGTAAACCTTTCTCTGAATTTCACTGCCTCTGTCCACAAGTTCTTTTTAACATGTCTAGGTACCTTAACTTGGAACTGAAAGCCGAAGAACGTTTCGATACTTGGTGCTACTGAAGCATTTCGGTCGGCGCCACAAAAGTACCAACGTTCTATACCCTTTTTTTTCCAAATAAGTGTTCAGAGAATTTTGAAAGTAATTTGTGTCTTTTTGGAGTTACAGGAAGAAGTTCAAGTTCATATGACGACTGTGATTGGCGCTTACTTTTCTTGCTCCAAATAGAATACTTTTTGAAACCTCCAAATACCTCCATACTGTTCGTATGTTATGTCCCTCTTGTATTGAAGCCTCGACATTAGAAAAATAATAAACAAGTACATATTTTAAGCTTGTTTGTCGCAGTGGATCCCATTCTCTCAGTAGACGGATACGCTTGTGTCAGCGCGCAATATTTACCCTGAGACACTGGGATCTCCAGCTACAAACAAGCTTAAAATATAGACCTAATTAATATTTTTGGAAATTTCAATTTGTCAAGTCGAGGCTTCGATACAGACAAGAAGTATTTGGATTTTACGGTGTGTCTGATTGGATGAAGAAAAATTCAAGTCCCATTAGTAACCGACATATAAACATAAACATGAAACTACTCCCAACCCTTTAGTCAACATGAGGGTGAGTAGAAATTTGAATTTTTGGCTGAACTATCCCTTTAAGACATGGTCCTGACAGCCTGTTAAAAAAAAAAAAAAGTAAAACAGGAAAAAGGAAAAGCCATCGACTCTAAGGGCGACAACCAGAATACATACTTCCCACCCTTTTCCTGCATCCGGCTCAACACAATCGTCTCTCAACGAGAAGACCAGGGCGAGAGAATCTCAGTTTTTAAACGTAAATAAACAAACTGAAGGCCACATAGACAGACAATGGTATTGACAAGATTCAGACATGTTTTGATCAGGGATTGTTGTAAGTAAGTAAGTCATTTTCATTTGTATAGCGCTTTTCTAGACCAGGGTCACAAAGCGCTTTAACAATCAAAACAATATTCAATAAAGTATATGGGTAAGATAAAAACTGATAACACAACAGGAGTTGCAGAAAATAAAGGAAAAGCCTGAACAAATAAAAAATGTTTTACTTGTTCACCAGGAGTAACACTTTAACTTAAAATAAATATAGGTTTTATAAATGCAACACAGAAGTCACTAAAACCAAAGGCTAATAATCCAAGAGAGACTTTCACTTTTACAGTGACTTTGTTTTTTTTCCCTCTGGGATCTGATCTCAGTATTGACACAACCAGAACTTCTACACTGACTAAAGACGGAACAAGTTTCCTTAATAAACGTGTAGAAACAAGCAGGTGATCGAGGGCCGATCACACTGAACGACAATACAACAGTCGTGACACATTAGCTCGTCATGTTGCTGGAGCTACCAGGACGGTTGGTGACAGCGCTCTCGCGAGACTTCCAACAAAACAGCCAATTAAACTCATTTTAAAACGACTGCGGTTCGTCGTCGCTAACGTGCTCGTCGTTCCCTTTATGTTCGGTTTATTCTCGACAAAAAAAAAATGGTGGAAATTGGGAGTTTATCGAGCGGTTAGTTTCGTCGAGTCCTAGCGCCGCGGCTACAGTCCAGCGAGGGTCCAGTTCAAACAATAACTTCTCACCGGTTTATTTTGTGAGCGAACGCCCTCCTCTCGTTGACGGAAGAAGTCATGGCGGTGGCTCCATGGAAGGAATTACAAATCTCTCGTGGCTCACTTGTGGAACTTCTTCTTCTTTTCCTCCCGACGAGAGAGTGTGGAGATGAAGGGACTCTCGCTTCCTCATCCACGCTGGGAACCTGGAGCACTGCGCCGTGTTCCTCCTGGCGGCCGGGAGCCGCATCGCCACGTCAAGGTCGCCCCCCCGGCAATCACTCCAAGCGCATCCGCTTGCGTTTCAAAATAAAAGAGGACGTGTTTAAATCTGCTGTTTTCTTAAGATATACAAGTTTGAATTCGTAACTTACATTAAACCCTAGTTTGTTTAATTTGTGACCCTGGTCTTAAAAAGCGCTCTATAAATATAAATTACTTATTTAATTTCTTATTAATCGTTGGTTTCCGTGTCTCATGACAGCAACACGTTTTTGTAGATATTGATATATTTACTTCCGGTTTGATCGTGTTCAGTCACAAACAAATAAACCAACGTAGATCGATTTTTTTTTATTATTCAATAAATACATTTAAAAAACAACTTAAGTTGATTAAAGAAACCTCTTTCGGGATTAAATCCCAAACACAAAAAATAAGACTTTAATCAAAGAAATCAGTTAAAGACCTTTTTTCTATTGAATCAACTTTTTCTTTATTAAAATCCTTCTTTTTTTTATTGAAGCAACGTTTTTTAATTACATTTTTTAAAGAACATTTTTTAAAATTATTTTTATTGAATCAACGTTTTTTTATTGAAATATTTTTTTTGTGGAAGCAACATTTTTTTAATGCATTTTTAATGAAGCAACTTTTTCTTTATTGATTTTTTTTTTTTATTGCAGCAACATTTTTTTTTTAATGTTTTTTATTGAATCAACTTTTTCTTTATTGAAATATTTGTATTTATTGAAGCAACATTTTTTTAATTAGATTTTCTTTCCATTATTATTGAGGAAACTTGGTTATTGGCTTAAATTTTGTTTCATCTAATAGAAGCAACTTTGTTTTTGATTTAAATAACTTTTTTTATTGAAACTACTTTTTTTATTGAACAATAAAGAAACAAATCTACCGCCATAACTCCCACCTGAGCAGTTAGAAAAGCTCTAACTGCCTCTTGGACGTAGAGAAGTTTAGTTTAACTTGTTTTATGGATTTGAGTCATCACTCTTTTTAAATAAATTATAGTATGGTGCCATTAATGTTTGGCATTTAAAAAAAAAAGTCTGACATTAAAAAATGAATCGCATAAACAGTATAATAAATCATTCAGACTTTTGTCCTCCCACACAATTGTGTGACTCAGCATTATATAAATTAATCACTGAAGAGGCCAAATGAAATATACATTTAGTAAAATGCTGTGACAGACTCTCCTCTAATCTTTCAGGCTAAAATGAAAGACATCAACACTTTCCCAGCCTCCAACTCTAAGATAGTGTTTTCTCCTTGATGTTCTTCATCTTGAATCTATGTAATGTACCTTGGGAAAAAAAAAGATTTGAATTTAAATAATTGAGATGGAACAAATGAGATTTTTACGCATTTTAAATGAGGTTTAATGTATTTTGTCAAACTAATAAAACTATGTTTTATGTTGCAATTTTTTATTTTTATTACTAAAAACCCACGGAGCTCTTCTAAATCATCAACACCCCCTTTTATCCTCCATAAAACTTCATGTTTTAATTGTTTGTTGTTTGGGTTTATCCAAGTCATTAGTGCTGCACCAACTGAGAAAATGTATCTAAAATAAAAAGGATCATAAAATATAATAAACATTACTTAATGGTTACTTGGATTCCAGCCAGTAGAAGTAGTCATTTTGGAAACATTTTTTTCCCCTTTTGTCCCAGCTACTTGGGGAGAGAGGCAGGGGACACCCTGGAAAGCCTAGCCAGTTGACTGAAGGGAAACGTAAAGGTAATTGGATGATTTATCAGGATGGAAATTAATCATTTTATTTATGGAACGCGGGAGGAAAACCTTGAACTAAAATAAGTGTGAAATCGGGAATGAAAAATGTTAAAGATCTGTTGATGTCAATGCGACTTTCTATGGGTAAATAAAAGGTTAAAGTCAAATAGAATACATATCAACGCCACGTTCCTAAACACACACACACACACACACACACACAAAATGCCATGACCATCCCCGAACAACAGGCGGCGCTGTTGCGCCAGTATCCCAGAAAGCGTGTCAACAGGGAGCGTTTTTTAAGCTCCAGTCCTCAAATTTGACCTCTACGAGCAGCTAAAGCTACAAACTCTGTTAGCCTCGTCCGTCTCACCGTGACGTCTGCAGACTTTTTCGAAATCCGATCCTACCGTCGACGCCACTTGTCGTGCGAGCGACCTGCCATCGATTCTCCAAGAAAAGAATGTGTGTATTTTACATGGTTAAATCCTAGAGGAATCCTAGTCCCACTAATAGACAACATGTCAGTTTATATCTCACATTTCCCTCCTCCACGACCACACATATATATATATATATATATATATATACGCCCCGACCATAAGGAATTAATTCAGCCATTTTCCTGCTGCAGCCACCATCACCCCCCCCCCCTCTCTGCTGACTGCCTCTTGTAGTATTCAGCACCCAGGAGAACTGCCGCAGGTACTCCTGCCGTCTGCTGATGAATTGCATTTAAGAGGGGAGTAAAAATAGAGGAGGAGAGACGGGGGGGGGGGTTGAAGGTAAGAGTTGACCTTCAATTGTCAGAAGCAACGGCTGGACAAGGACATGCATCTTTTTTTTGTGTTGAGCATCAGTCAGAGGCCGCGTCCCAGGATGAGTATAAATACATCCTGACGTCTACTCTCCCTTCGTTTTTTGTTTTTTTTTGGATTGTTTGACGCTCCGTTTTTTTTTTTTTCTTCCAAAATGTCTGGAGCTCCAGAGAACGGGTGACATTGCAGCGTCCTTGCCTGACTGGAGGAGGAAGAAAAAAACAAAACAAAACACCACACCTACTATCAGAACACATGCTCGCCCCCTTCTGTCCTGCACCTTCCTGCCTTCTTTTCTGCTCGTGGAAGGAAGGCGTTCAATTTCTTGATCTGCACTATTGTTTGAGTGCCCAGCCCCCCACAGCAGTGAGACCCCCCCCCACACCCCACCCCCCTTTTTTTTTTTTTTTCTCTTTTCCATCACGAGCTCTTGCCAAAGAACAAAAGAGAGAGTGTCAGACACCACCCACTAGATCTCTTTCACACTAAAGGCCCCCACCTCAGTTCCAGATGGGGTCGCCTTTTTTTTTTTTTTTTTCAGGGGTTCTCTCGACCCCAAGAGTGGAGGGGGGCCCCCCTCAGCTGCCCCCTTCTTACACCTGCTCCGCCGCCACGTGCCCGTGGTCAAGGCACGCCCCCCCCCTCCCCCACCTTCTGACCCCCCACCTCCACCAGAGAGCCCTATTAAAAACCATTAACCACTTTTATAACTGGGGGTCCGCCTCGAGGCTGGGACAGCTTTAAAAAAAAAAAAAAAAAAAAATTGCTCAAGATTTAAATTTGATCATGAACAATTTTTTGCTCGCTCAGCAAAAAAAAAAAAAGAAGCCGGAATTACCGACTGATAATTGTAATCAATAATGCTAATTCAACCCCCCCTCCTCACGCCCACCCTCACCACCAGATGCTCATTTACAAGTCATCGAACCCTAAACAGCTTCAGAAGAATCTCAGCGCCGACCTCCGACCCCGACACGACCTTCGCCCTCCAGGGACAGAGAGAGCGAGGTGCAAGGCGAGCACATCTGCTACCAAGACAGCTGTTACGTCTCCACATGCTGATCTGGAAGGTCCTCCGTCCCGGAGCAAATAAACCGAATTAGCCAGCAGGCAGAGAAAAACCTCTTAGTGTTCGCTACTCCATCAACCTTGACGCCACATATCGCGGTAATCAGACGTGAGTGAAAAGGCTTTTTTTGTTTCTCTAATTCCTCTTGTTCGGAGCCTCTTGACGAATAAAGATGAGGCGTTTGAATCAAACCAGAGCCACGTTTTATCTACTTTATTACCGGCGTTCATGTTTTTTTCTTACTTCCCGAGTTAATTAATCTAATGCTTTACCCCCCCCACCCACCCACCCCCCGATCCTTCCAAAGACCATCGGACCACTATTACGGAATTGGCCCCAGAACCGCTGAGCGAAGGAGGATCCGCTCCACTTTCCGCCGGATAAACAAAGTCATTTTAGTGATTTATCGAGAGGATCAAGAATGATTTGTGGAATAAATAAAATAAAAAAACAGTAAACACGAACGCTTTTAACCGTTACTTTGAATATTTTATGAGCTGCGAGTCAAAACACGACTTTGTTAAGCATGTTCAGTGGTTAGCGTTAGCATCTGGCGGCGAAAAAGGTTGCCGGTTCACTTCCAAATGGACGACAATAGGCGTCCTTTCTGTGTAGAAATGGTTGCACTAAGACGGTGCATACCACTGCCAAGGGGCGAAAATCAAGCATGAAATGTCTCAGGCTTCAAGTAGTGATATAGAAAATTATGATAAAGGGGCAGAAATTCTTCTTCTCTCTGCTCCTTTAATAATAATAATAAAACATATTGTTTGACTCGCTGAAAAGTACTGTTGTAAATAGTTTAATTAAGTAAGTAAGTAAGTAAGTAATATTTATTTATATAGCGCTTTTCCAGACCAGGGTCACAAAGCGCTTTAACAATCAAAACAATACTCAAAAAAGTATATACTGTACTTTAAAGATGAAGATAATACTGAGAACAACACAGGAATTCCAGAAAATCAAGGAAAAGCCTGAACAAATAGAAACGTCTTAAGATGTTTCTTAAAGGAGTCAGTAGATCCATCAAGCATACATATAAAGATAGTTTTACTACAGTTGAAAAAATATTTGGTCGTGGTGGAAAATTCTGTGATTGTACTTCTATGATGACGACAAAAAACAAACGTGTAACAATGTGTTATTATTAATAGAAAAATGTGAAACAAATTAAATCAATAAAAATGACTACAAATGAAGGTGAAACAACAAAAGACGACCTTGAAATAAGTACTAGTAGGTCAGTGATGCAACAATTATCTTCTTTAAGTCTTTTAGAGATGATATGAGAAGCTCAGTCAACTTGATAGACGTGGATCATAAAAATAAATACATAGATATATAGTACAAGGTTAAAGGATTAAATACTTTAGAACCTGAGGACCTACGAATTAGCAGATTGAGCTTCTGTTTTTTTTGACACAATTTCTCCAATTTTTCCATTCGATTATCAATAAAATGGTCTCCACCTTATTTTGAAGGTTGTATCCAGAGGACCCCAAATTTCAAATAGTGTATCAAGATGCTTAATGCTAACCAAAGCTAATAGTTTACATTCTGGTCTACAACTATCTTTTAGCTTTAACTACACAAACTGATATCTTCAGCTGTAGTAACTATTTTCAACTCATTTTATATGTTTAGCAGCAAGTAGATCTTACATATCTCTCCAGACTTTAAGGCGAGCTAAGTCGCTAGTACATTGGACGAAAGCGTGTCATGCTATATATCGCTAATCTGTTGAAAAATGCGACATAATTTACCGTAAAAAGCAAGATGGAGGATTATTTTCTTGTTTTCTAAGGGACTATTTCTTGTAGAATATATGTATAATATATTAGGATAATTATCATTAGTATTAATATTTCTTTAATATTGATTTGGAGAAGGTTTGGTGTGTAAATAATTCTAAAAAAACAACAATATATTTTTTTCTAGTGCCTGCAAAAAAGAATTTCGAAAATAGTCGCAGTATTTCTACTCAAGGTCTCTGATGGTTGATACGAGGATAAGGTAAGGTAAAACTTTATTGATCCCTCAGGAGGTCTCCTTCGGGAAATTGTTTATTGTTTTGGATGACTTGTGTGCAACCAATTTTTTAACAAACCTCTTAACTAGGAAAAACTCGGTGGTCTCAGTGGGTTTTTTTTTAAATTTCATATAGAGCGTGTGAAAAAATGTTGGTAATTACCATTTTTCTTGTTTTTCTAAATAAGTAGCTGAATAAAAATCAAGACTGTATGTATTTTTAATTTTTTTTTATATTCTACATCTACCTATGTTTTCTCTAAGAAAGGTCTAGTTAGAAAAAATTTAGGGCCTAAAAATTTTGATATCTTTTTGTGCTATTGTTTATTTAATAAAAAGTCTTATTATTTATTTTCAGATGTTTTTCTTTGACGAATCTAGAGCGAGGCAGTGATTTGATCATCATTGATTTCATCAATAGTTTTATTATATACAGTATTTCCTGACTTTTTTTCATGTCGTCACTTTTTTCTGTTACAAACTGACCCGGGGCCCCCCATCAGGGACGAGAAGAGTCATGTGGCCCTCAAAATAATAAGAAGTTTGGGGACCCCCCCCCCCCCCCACGCTCTATATGATTAGTTTTTACCGTTTTTATCTAAAGGTCTGTCAAGAAAAGTCATCATCAAAGTAGGATTTAACTATTTTCTCTCCTTATTATTTCATCGTTTCTCAGCCGAAGAAATGCCGATGAAAAGACCGAGCAGTTATTGATTGATTGATCGGTCGGACGTCACGCAGACGGAAGATTTAAGAGCCGCCACACTTCCCCTCGCCTGCGTCGCACGCCTGGCCGAGTCCGGCGTCGTTGTCACTCACTAACCCGGATTTATGGAAATTCCGCTTGCTGCCGTCGCACTAAACACATGCAGATGTATGCATATAACGTCCTTTTTCCTCGCGGTGCTCCACGCCACACTCTTCTGAGAGGAAATGACTGAAAACGCCTGTCACTGCTACCCCCCTTCCCATCCCACCATCACCCTCCTCGAAGGTCCCTGAGGGTTCCAGCACCCCAAAATCAATTGAAAAAGAAAGAGGACCTCGGTGTGGTCGTCCCCCCCCCCCCCCCCACCCCCCTACATCTGTCGGGGAGGGGACGGGGAAAAAGGAGGGGCTGCACTCACAGGTCCTACCAGGGACAATATCACTCCATCTGTCATGAGCTGGTTTTCGTCTCCGATGGGGATGAAATACAAGGCTTACGAATACATCTATATATCGTTTACCCAACGCTCCATCTATTCCCTCAAGCATACCAAGTGGCTTTTTTTTTTGTGTGTGTGTGTGTGTGTGTGTGTCTCTGATTGCCTCCCGCCCACCAGACAGCACTTTGCAACCACCTCGCAAATGATGCTTTTAAGCCAAACAACACATTAAGATGAATAATTCCTGTAAAAAAAAAAAAGAAGAAAAATGGGTGTGAAAACTAGCCTCGATAATGTACAACGGCTTGGAGGAGGAGAAAAAAAAGGTAAGATGCGATGACTAGACGGCTCTTTCATATTCAGATGGGGCTGCTGAGTTGGCAGGATGGGTGTGGCGCCGGCGATCATTCTTTCAGCCGTCGCAGCTTTGTGACGTTTTTTTTTTTTAGTTTTTTCCCTTTTTTTTTTTTTTCACGATCCAATTAATCGAAAACGAAAAGCCGCGTCCGGAGGGATGGAGCGACGACGCCCCTAACAACGGTGATTGAAAGTCCACCTTCTCGCCACCATATATATAAGAGCACAAAATGGTTGGATGGAGGATGGAGGGAGGAGGGAGGGAGGGGAAAAAAGGAAACCAAAAAAAAAAAGAAACCCCAGAGGACCATCATGCATCAGTCTCAGCAGCAGGTATAGCTGCAATCTCAGTCATTCATATTTAATTCAGCAAGAGTTTCCGGCCAGACTAATGTGCTATTGATTTCAATTCTCCTATTACAGAGGCGAGGGAGAGAGAGAGAGAGAGAGAGAGAGGGGGGGTGCAGAGGGAGGTGGAAACAGGAGAGGAGCAAGATGGAAGAAAATCTGGGTACCAAAAAAAAAAATCGACTTGGGCGAGTATGGATGAAAAGATGAAAAAGGAGAGAAACATTAGAATAACAAACAGCTAAACAGACATGTTTGTCTCCCGGTGTCTGTTACTTTGTCGACGGCAGAAAAGAAGGAGGGAGAGAGAGAGAGAGAGAGAGAGGATGAGGGGAAAAAAAAACAAAGGGAATGTCTGAGGGTGTGTGTATTTAAGGTCGTTCCCTGGATACCGGCTGAGACAGGACAAGATGAAAGATTAATAAGCCAGGTTTTATATATATATATTTATATTTTAAAAAAGGGTTCAATCTGGTTTCTTCGCCCACCGTCGGCGATAATTCTTCCCCTTAAGAAAAGGGCGAAAGGAAAAACACAAACAAGCCACAGGGTCAGCGAGAGTGGGGGGGTGGGGGGGGGGGCAGAATATAAAGCATAAACAACAACAAAAAAAAAAACAACATGACAAGAGCATCTACTTCAGAGGCTTCCTCCCACCAGCCTGTCGACTCTAATAATAGCCCAGAGACAAGACGTCCAGACAGACAAGAAATAGACGAGAGAAATCCAGAGAAAGATCACCAGAGAGAGGATAAACCAAGGCCTTCGACTAACTGCTTTTCTTGAGAGAGAGAGAGAGAGAGAGAGAGAGAAAAAAGGAGGCTAATTTAATTTGGGATTCCTCCTAAAAGCAATGACTTCCTTCTTTTTTCGCTGCCGCACACGAGCCTTAAATTGCCAAAAGGAAAAAGGCCTGGCGCAGAGAGCGCTGAATGAAGCAGACCTGAGGCTGAATCATCCTCCCCATCCCCCAAGTACACTGTCATCATAGTGTCACTCTCTCGCCTCCCATCCCTGCCACACACACACACACACACACACACACACACACACGACCGCTACATCACCACAAGGCAACAGGCACGCCACTTGATACAACACGGAGGAAATCATGGGAGGAGATCAAGCGAGAAACGAGAAGAATTCAGCGAAGCGTCGACGGCGTTTTAGGAAAATTAGCGAAGAAAGGATCACGTTTGGATGATCAGGGAGTAGAAATTGCAACCACTGGTGACCATCTTCAAAGACATATAATTATTTAATTTATGTTCCATTGATTATCTCCATACAAATGGGTTGTACTTGAAAAAAAATATGGTATTTCCTTCTGTAACATTAACCAGTGACTCATTTCGTTCAATTTCTCCTCAAAAAAACAACCTTTAAACCAGTGAAAATAGTTAAACACAAACTCTATATGATTTATGTTTTACTGTTTCATCTAAAGGTCAGTCAATATGACATTAAGCCTGTGTGTAGTACAAAAAAAAAGGGTTATACGCACAAATTCCAAACACTAATATTACTCAGAATTTCCACTTTAAAAAATAAACATTTCACTACTAAATGGGAACGTAAATCAAGGCACAAAAAGAAAGGCGACATCGTTTTTCACAATGACAGCTCTTTACTTTTCGCATGAACCACTAAGTATAAATCTGTACCTTTGCTTGGGAAAAAAATAAATGTAATTATGGGAAAAATTTTGTTTGGATCTTTAGTTGAAACTTATTTTTCAAGACTGGCGCAGCTAAAGTGCTGAACCGTCCGTCTCTGGCTCGTGATATAAAGCTACATAATCTCGTTTTGATTCATTATTTCTATAAATATTAATTGAAATAAACCTTGCAGCATCTTAAATGCACTTGTTATACCAGTGTTTATGGTGTTACTTCTTTTTTCTTCCCCATGACTAAAATGATAACGTTAAAGAACCATCCTTCTTGTATTGGGTCGGGTGGATTTACTATAAATACAATTAGACTATGTTTTTTAGTATTATTATTGTGAGAAGCAAATATTAATCTCTATCAACAACTTTTTTTAGAATTTCAAGTTCTTCAGGTACAAACTATCGTTCAAACCTGCGCGCAGAAGTCTGAACAGAAGCGTTGCAAACCTTTGTTATTGAACAAAAACATTAGATGTTATTCTATTTATCCTTCTTTTGTCTCATTTAAATACCATTTTTGTGGAGATGGGTCAAGTTTAATAGAAGAAATCTGCATAAATAAAAGCTAAACCAATTATATTCTAACTTAATCCATCATTAATTCAATTATATTGACTAACAACTATAATAATTTTCTCTTTAATTCACTTTTATTTTGTCGTTGAGTTGCTCTACAAGTATATTGAGGTGGCATCTATTTTTTTTCTCTCTGAGGCAGAAACCTCAAGAGAACTGGACTCCTGTGGAGCTTTAAATTGAAAGTTTGCAACCATTAGATTGAAACTATTAATTGCTACATCCTTGGGTTTTATAAGGTATTATACTTTTAAAGTATATACTTTGTTGAATATTGTTTTGATTGTTTAAGCGCTTTGTGACCCTGGTCTGGAAAAGCGCTATATAAATAAAAATTACTTACTTACTTACTTATGTATCTTTAATATCCAAGACTGAAAGCTTGAAATTACTACAATTGTCAATTCAATCCTAATTAAAAACAGTACAGGAAAGTTGATAATGTGTTTTTAAAAATCTAACTGGAGAGTTTTAGTTAATACAATCAGTTTTATCTTGATCTTTAAAGTATATACTTTATTGAATATTGTTTTGATTGTTTAAGCGCTTTGTGACCCTGGTCTGGAAAAGCGCTATACAAATAATAATTACTTACTTACTTACTTACTTACAACTGTTCATTATCGATACATTTCTTTTTTGTTTTACCCAGAAATTGCGTTCGTTTGATCGTAAATACACCGGCGTTGGGTCTTAAAAGCGTTTAGTTGCTGCTGAAATCCAACGTTCAGATCTGGATCCAACACCGACTGCTGGATCAACCACTGGTGGTCGCTCATGAAATATAGACGCAAACATTTCACCTCCAAAGGCTTCTGACTGAAGGGCAAACATTTCCTCCCCACTTCCATAACAGCTCTCATGTATATGTAATGTAAATCCGTGCTGACGGCTGTGAAAGCCGAGCTCTAATTTCTCCCAAAATACTCCATGTTGGCAGCGGAGCATTCCGAGGAGAAAAAAAGTGCCAGCTCAGCTGAAAACACTGCTCATCAGCGCTGGCGGAACAATGAGGAAAAAAAAATCATCAGTGAAGTAACAAAAAAAAAAAAGAAAGCTTTTAACTAGTCGCAATACTTGATCCTTTTTGATATAATCACGTGAAATGGGTGCTTGAAATACCCTCTTGGGCGACAGGGAGGATTCAGCTGCCGGGGGGGAGGGAGGGGGGGGTCTTTAATGAGGGGTCCGCAATTAAGCCCATTTATCGGCATTAAGTGTGAACCGTAAGTGGGGTCGAGTCAGTGGACGGACCTGCGCCGCTTTTGTGTCACGAGAGCCGCATTTACCCGAACAACAAAGAGGGGAAAAAAAACACAAGCACCTAATGACAGAGACCGACACACAACCACCATCACCACCACCTCCTCCTCGTCCTCCAGAAAACAAACGCCTGCCGAGGCTCGGTTTGGAGTCACGGCTTCGCAGAAGGCAAGGGGGGCGGAGCTAAGGGAAAGGCTGACATCGGGGCACCATCTCTCCATCCTCTTATTAACGCTTAACGAGTGCTTTGCTCATGCAATATTCATCCGGGCTAATATCAGCCGAGCTCCAGGCTCAGCCTTATGTAAGGCAATTACGGGAAAAAACCATCAGAGAAGGCCCGAGTCCAGGATCTGGCCGTTGGGGAGAGAGTGAAGGGACGCTCGGATGTACACGTTGTCTAAATGATGATATTTAGAGACAGAATCTGTGGCAACATGTTCACGGGAAATATCCATCCATCTGAATAGACACCTCATACACGTGCAGCCCTCGGACTACATTGACGTGGCCCCTCAATAGTTCGGAGTGAAACGATATCATGTTTTTAGAGTAGAAAAAAAGTTGATTTTACTCTTGAAACTGTTTTTAATGACAAGTTAAATCCAAAGTAGAACTTGTTCATAGACGTATGTGCTGGTTTACAGTACACTTACAGTACAGTGTGCAGATTTACATCAGGGTAGTACTGTCTTAAATCAAACTCTAGTGCAACTTCTTCTTCTACTACTTTTTTTTATCGCTGATCGCAACCAGTCGTTGGAACACTATCGCCGACACTTGACAGCGTTTTTCGCCAATTGAAACAACTTATTAAGTTGTGTTTTATTGTGTTATTACAGTTGTTGTGTTGTTTTGTAGTGTTTTCTGGAGACATTTACACCAGAATCTACTCTGAAGACTTCGGTTTAGCGTCATCGACGTCACTAAAATGGCGGCGGTTAAGGGTGGAAAGTGTCCATTGATGCACACTCAATTTTTTCTGGCCATTTGAGCGCTCATTGCACACTACATTTTCACACACTGCTCATCGGGACACACTCAAAATTTTAAGTGCAGTGAACTTTTTTGGCACACACCCTTAATCACAGTATTTCATATCCCTTAAATTGTTTTGTCCAGACCTTTGTGATTTATACTCAAATAAAATGTGTCTAAAATAAACAGGAATAAACACTTTGGCTTCTTTAAAAAAAAAATTAAAAAAGTAATAATAATGTCTAATATCGTTACTTTATAATTAAGATTTTTCTTTGTTGTTACATCAGTTTTTGCCAACATATTAAAATTACTTTTTCTAAAATTAAATGTTTTTTTTTATCATTATAAACATGTAAAACTATAAATTAAACAGTTCTTTCAGCTTTAAGATGCAGCTTATAACAGAGTAAAAACAACATGTTTTGTCATAATAGTTTAAAAGTGGCTGCATTCATGTTGCGCTCATGAGCTGAGAGTAAAACAACAGTTTTAGACGACAGAAAAACTGTTTTTATTCTAGTACAAGTTAAAGTAGAACTTCTATCTTCTACATTTCTTCACAACTGTTTCGTTCAAAATTTTTACAAATTACATTTTTTTCAAGTCCTTGTAACATGAGTTTTCAAATCATATAGATATTATTATCCAAAGAAGAATTCACAAGGTCAGTGTCAACTGTAAAAAGGCTGAATAAACGACAGTTAGTCCATTTTGGAACAAGACTAGTACTTTATAAAATAATTATTTAGAAAATGTTATTAAAAAAAAAGTTGAATTATTTTGATATTTGCTATTAAGTAAAATTAAGTTAGTAAATCTTGCTTTTTTTTCAGGAAATACATATTAAATCAGCCAATTTTAGACAAGTTTATCATAGTGTTCGTACCATTATAACGTGGCACGTTGGAACAAAATACAGACTCTTGAGATCCTACATCTTTAGTCTAAGTATTTATCTAAGTATTTTCTTCACTGGTTCTTTTGTCAAGAGTTAAGTGAGTCAAATAAAGAAGACCAGGTCCAGGAATCAACAGCAGAGGCTACAGTAGCACATGCTTGTGAAAAAGATTGATTTCATCGCACACGGCTAGTTTTATGGCAACGACTGGCTCTTCTTCAGGTGCCATTATGACAGCATCTTCTTCCACAACTGTACTTTCATTTAGTTTCAACTTATTAACTTATTAATCTAAATTAAAAGCTTAAAATTAAAACAACGAAAATATAAACTGCAATATTTCAATGATGCTTAGTAAAAAATATAACTGTATTTGGTTTTGGGTCAATATTTAAAGAACAAAAATAACTTTATATATTCTATCATGGTTTGTGCTTAAGAAAATGAATGATTAAAATGTTTTAAAGGTATTTCATTTATTGTAGTTGATAGACGGAAAAGGAAAAATAAAAAAAAAGGGGAACAAAAATACTGATGTGAGGCAAAATAAGTTAAAAAAAAAGATTGGATTAATGCATAAATGATAAGTTCAAAGGGCAGCACTACTAGAAAAAAAGTTGAAGAGGCATTGGTTGAACGAATGAAAACACAAAACAAAACAAAAACTCAAAATACTAATCCAAGAAAAACATTTTCTTTCGCTTGTTCAATACCTAGAATACAAATATATACAATGTATCCAATCATTTTAAATACGTTTTCAATGCATTTTGACAATAATAAAACGGTTACACACCAACTTTGTTATAAAATGTTATTTAACTAACCCATCGTTGTTATTTGCTGCATTTGCTTTTATAATAAAAGAGTGAAAAGGTTATTTAAAGTTCTCATCCATCCAGCTAAAGCCCCTGTAAGTCAATACGTTTCCGATTATGTTCCCAGCGATATCATGGAATCGGGTGATAGGAAGCGTGCGACCGCGGATCAATAAAACGACAAGGAGCCGGTGTCAATAATAAAAAAAAAACAAACTATTTCCTCCCTCGCAGTATCTCTCCGTCTCCGCGGCCATCTAAAGGTCAGCGGGAAGATGACGAACGTCGACGGTCTCGTCAACAGACAATATTGCGGTCTAACTCTTGTGATCCGGTCCACACGTCAGTAGACGAGCGCTTCCAAAAAAAAGACTAAGCAAACACTGATTTACGCACCCACGCACCAACATCCCCCCCTCCAGGTTAAGGCCCTTTGGGGGTCTGAGCAGAAATAGGTCATTTGTCACACATGA
This sequence comes from Callionymus lyra, assembly GCF_982586985.1. Lineage (NCBI taxonomy): Eukaryota > Metazoa > Chordata > Actinopteri > Syngnathiformes > Callionymidae > Callionymus > Callionymus lyra. The sequence continues at coordinate 11,647,561 of NC_141832.1, read as the reverse complement.
ATGTCCCGGGGCAGGGAATGCATTATAGATGAGTCCAAACAGCATGTCTCAGTGAGCACTCAGCACAGTCAGGGACCCAGGAGGAGGTGGGCCGAGGCAGGAGGAGGATCAACTCCTCAGGACCGAGGATATGCCCGGATGGATGTGATAGTCCACAACAGAACCGACCAGTGCCGGACACTTTCAGAAGAACACACACTTGATTGACTGAAGAGTTTGTTTTTGGACAAGTCATGAAAACTTCAGTTTCAGCCACTGAAATACTGATACTTTTCAAAGCAAAAACTTTGACTTTCTCTTTAGAACTTCTTCGATTTGAATTATCGACACGAGCTTTATTCACAAGTCAAGACGTTGTTTATGACAACGTGGTCGAAAAAGTTATTCGTCCAAATCGGTGATTCTGGGTAAAAAAAGGATGACATTATTGCTTCCAACGTAAGAGTCGTTACGTAAAAACAAGATATTTCGATTTGAATGAATCAATACTTGTAGGGTTTCATTATTTCTACTTAATGTCTTTTCCTGCCTTTTTGTTGGTTTATTTATATATACATTTTTTTAAGATTATATTCCTTTTTCTCCCTATTATTATTTCCACCAACACTCTTTTTATATAAAAAATTAAAAATGTTTGTTGCATTTCATTTGAGTCGTTCAAATGTATCCATGATGCTATAACATTAATAAAAAATAAAAAAAACCAACAACAAACATGTTGTAATTGCGACTGTCGCTACTTTAAAACATTTTTTTTAAATACATAAGAAAACTATCCTGAAACTCTCATATCTTAAGCGGTTTTAGTTAAATATGATACAACTAAAATACAATTTCATCGTCAGACCAAGACAACGTCTTCGTTTCCGTAGCGTTTCTATCAACGATTGTGTACGATATTGAAGTAGTATCTGTGAAGATATTTCGCAGATTTCGGTCAAGAGGCGGAATTCAGGTGGGAATATCATTTTCTGGAAGTGTGTGTCTGAATATATGTGGATTTATGTTTTTGTAAGCTGTAAGTCATGTTTTTAATTGGGTGTGTAAATGACTTCCTGTCTCTCTGGAGCCAGCCCCTAGTGGACACTTGATGAACTGCGTTTTTTTCACCCCTTGGTAACCCATATTTGAATCGTTCCCATTTAAAACATCCCCCCAAATGTGTGCGAGAAATACTCAGAATACTGATACATAAGTTTGATTTTGTGTGACCTTTGAAGTCATGATACACAAAACCCTTTTCCTTTAATAAAAAAAAAAATGTCTCAAGTCTCAATTATCCGGAAGTATTAGTGAAGTAATATAACCAGTCAAAGGTCAAATGATGGCTAAAGTCATGTCGTTCGCTGTGTCGGATCTCATCTTCATCATCGTCGTACACAATAGATAAAACGGTCCGTGATAAGAGGCCGGCTGACATTAATGTCAATCACTTTGTATGAAAGCGCAAAAGTAAAAAAAGCAGCTAAAAGCCTGGATTTCATTGGATGAAACGTCACAAACACAAGAGAGAAATGTGTGTCAAAAGTGAAGGTTAATTGATATTTAATGAAGCAAATACAATAATGAGGAAGGAGTGACGAGATCCTCGGTCTGCAGTTTCATCTGGAATGTTTTCATTAACTATGTATGGTGAGTGATGTGTTGTTTAAAAGTTAAATTAAAATAGTTTAAAGACACTATTTAGACTTTAATTCTTAAATCTCTGAAAGAAAATATCATGATGGAGAGAAACTTTAGGAAAACAACTCCAGAAAATGTGATAAAGAATTGATAGAAAAAAAGACAAGAGGTCTCACATAATAAATGTTGTGAGGGTCCATCAAGACAAATGGAAGAAAGCACAAAGAAAAAATATTGAATAAATATGCTGGAAAAAATTAAAAACATTTACCACAAAAACCAAAAAAAGGCCAAAAATCAACGTCTAGAAAAAATGGTAAATAATGTCGGAAAACTAAAGTATGACATCCGACGGGACAATGTGAACGCAAATAATTGTTGCCCAAGTGTTTAAAACTTTATTGGAGGCTAAAAAAAAAAGTAGAAATCAACCTATTTTTACCACAAAAACTTGTAAAAAAGGCCAAAAATCAACGTCTCTGAAAATAAAAATATAATAACATGCAAATATGGAATTACATTTTAAAATGAAGACTTAATAGTAACTGATTAATGACTAATAAATGTATGTATTTATACTGTGTATATATTTAATAGTCTGTCAGGGACCAAATGGACAAAAGAAGGACAAGGGAGGGGAAAACAAAGACGTTCAAGAAGTTATTGAATAATACTTAATAAAAAATGTTGGTAGTTAGTTGTAGTTAAATTGTAAGTTGGTCGACATGATTCCACATGATTCTCTTTTTTTTAATTCACCTCTTGCCTTACATGGGCCAACAAAATACAGTTTAAAAAAAACTACGTGAAGGACCTAGGGGCCCCAATTCCAGAATTGAAATGAACATTCTAAAGAATAAACCAGCAAGTAAGTACGTTGATAAATATTTAAAACTCCTGGTACAAATCTCGACTGTTGTTTTCCTGTAACTGTACTGTAGATGAAAACACATATATTTTTTGGAGTCGGTCCACGGACATGTGGACCTATGATACAGAGCGAGACATAAATAATTTCACTCCCAGTCTAATTTGTTATTCCCGTGTCTGCACCTGACCCTGCATCTCACCATCTGCCCGACTCGGGGAAGAGGTGCTCGCAGCAGCATCCTCCTCGCTCCGGTGACGGAAGCAAAAAAAAAAAAGCCTTTTGTTCTCCAGGAACTCTGAATCTAATGATGATTCTCTCGTGACGCTTGCTTTTTTTTTTCTTCTATTTGACAAAGACAAGGGGCTGGAGGATCGAAAAATGTGTTTTTAAACCAGAGAAGAAGAAGAGGGGCCGAGAGAGAACCAAGCGTAGGGGAGTCGGAGACGACGAGTCAGCCGTCTTCTGCTGCACCCATCTGTTCTGAAAGTGCAGGTGGAGTTCTATTCACTGCTCATGTGAGGAGGAGGGTTGGGTGGGGGGGGCAGGAAGAAAGGAAGGGCAGCAAGGAGGGAGTGGAGAGATGGAAGGGCAGGGATATGAGAGGGGGAGAGGGGAGAGACGGAGGAGGAGGAGGGGGCTCTCGGTGATCTCTCCTGAAGGGGATAATGGGAGAAGAGCGCATTGCAATGGCTGCCATGTAGTACCCTCCCTGCACAATTAGCCAATCAGCAGCTCGCTCCGGCAGCAGGAGGACACATAAAAGAAGAACATTGCAGCAGAGGCACAGAAGGAGCCTGAGAGAGGAGTCGGGATATTATCCACACACACACCGCACCACACCACACACACTCCGAAAACACAGCAGAGTCAGAACTCCCCTCCCCCGGACACACCCTTGCTGAGGATCACTGCTTCGTCTCTCTCTTTTTTTTTTTTTTTTTTTTTTCAACTTTAGAAAACCCATCGCCCACGTCGCTTTTTCGGAGACGACGACGCTCTCCCCTCATCATCGTCGACCTTTTTTTCGCCGCCGTCGCCGCCGCCATCCAGAAGAAGAAGCCCCCCCCCTCCCCTGTATCCACATTTTCATCCTTTAGAGGACTCCTACCATCTCGGCGGGCTGAGATCCCTTGGCGAAGAGCAGATTTTTTCCTTTTTTTTTCCCTTTTTTTGATTTTTTTGGGGGGTGCTGGACGTTGTTCCGCGCCTGCTAAAGACTCAAGAGGAAGGAAGGACCTAGAAATCTGTCAGTGCACGTCGAGAATGGTTACTGTACGTATGATTTTTGATTCTTCCTTTAGCCCCGTAGCTAACTGTCAACACATGTGACGCTTTTTCGAGAGGAAAACGCGGAGGGTCGTCCGGGCGTCGTATCAGCAGCGATGGAGGCTTTTTTTATTATTATTATTAGGGGGACGCGATGGCGGAAGTGCTTCTTTAAAAAGAAAATGTCGCAGCTAAGAAAAGCGGTGACGGTCTCGGGATCCCTTCGCGGTCGAGGGGTGATGTTGGATAGTGATGAGAGAGCGGCGTGGGGGGAGGAGGAGGAGGAAGGGCTGCCTCTCCTGGCGCATGGAAGGATGCTGGAGACAAAACACGATGCCTCCGAGGCTCAGCATCCATCCAGCAAGACGAGAGAGAGAGAGAGAGGCATAGAGAGACAGGAAAAAAAGGGTCGAGTCACTCAGGGAGGGGAAGGGGGGGAGGATGAGGAAGAGGAAGAGGAAGGGGGGGCGCATTACGCGTGCGTTGGTTTGCATTGAATCAGACAAAGTCTAAATTCCTCAGGGTTGCGGTGATGATGAGGGCGAGTAAATGGGCTGGAAACCTCCGAGGCCGCGCACGGACATTTTATTTCCGACTTCTCTCGCTCGCTCTCTCTCTCTCTCGCATCAGGACCGACAAGATGGCCATGAGCTCGCGTCCCTTTCGGGAAAATAGTAGAAGCCGTGGGTCGTTTAAAAAAAAGAAAAGCCCACGGCGGAGTTGGGGCGTGTCTCTGACGGACAAGGCCCCGAAAGCCTTTTTTTCGGTTTCAACAACACACACACACACACACACAGACACACACGAGAGAATCGCCACCGGCTTCAATTGAACAAGATGAATCGACAACAACAAAAATGTAGCTTAATGTGTTGAAAATATCAATTTTAAAAATATCGAGGTGACGCTTTCAAATCTCAGAGCTCATCCTGTTATTCACGCTCCAGCTGACAAATGTTGGTTAAATAACTCTCCCATTGTCCCTGGCAGGCCAACTCTCTCTCACACACTCTCTCGCACACACACTGAGCCACCACATGGTCCGCAGTCCTCCACGGTCGGTACCGCAGTGCCAACAAATAAAAAAAAAAAAGAAAAAGAAAAAAGGCTTGAGTCAGACAACCTTACACGATTCCAAGGACAAAACAGGCCAGGGGTTATTATCAGCAACTAAACCCTGTAAATAAACGTTACATAATCCATTCTTTCAATTATTTACAAGGCAGAATTCATCAATTTAATTGAACAAGATTCTCCCTCCGTGTGTGTGTGTGTGTTTTTTGGGACGACACAAAATAGAAAGATGCTGTGATAGTAAGCGTGTGATGGCGACTGTAGCAGTCATTGTTCCCGTAGAGAGAGTCCTGCAGCCTGTGGCCACGACACAAAGCGCCACTGTGGACATTAATATTCATAGTGCTGTCGTCTTTGCCTCTGCGAGCGAGAAGAGGAGGAACGGGTGGCTCTTTTGTTTGTCCCTCTCAATACGTTTATTCAGCAAAAACAGCTTCACACATGCCAGCAGAGCCTTTTTAAAAAAAAGACACATTTAAAGCCCAAGAAAACGTGAATTTAAGGGGCCTTTTAATTTAAACAACGTTGATTTATTTTATTAAAATAAAATAAAAAGATGGACTTGTTGTCTGTGGTGCGTTCAAGGCCCAGTCCGAAGGCCACTCCCTGTTTTCAGCACTGGACAGTTCCCGTGGCACAAGACACACAAGTCTGCTCCCTTTCAACACAAAGATAAAAACCTTTCTTTCTTTCTTTTTTTTTTTTCTTTTTTGTTTAAATCTCAGTCCGGGCTGTGACAGGAGCCGTGACTCCTGTCGTCCTGTTGTTTTACAGCTGCCACTGTGATCCTTTAAGCTGCGGAGAGTGTGCCTAATGCCCTTTGTTTGGGATAATCCCCTAATCGCTGTTATTTAGAAGGCTCATTTGCACTTCAGACCGAAGCCTCCTGCAAACTTCATATATATATATATATATATATATATATATATACGTTGAAATGTGAGGGAGATATTTTGTAGAAACACTCGCGATGTAACCTTGTAAATCTCCTGTACAATACAGCCTCCAGCACGGAACTGTATTTAGAGCAGAATATAATTGGGATCCCGGGCGTAGTTACTCGCTATATATCTATATATATATATGTATAAAAGAGCAGGCTATATACGAAAGTGTCATTTGTGTTTTGTAATGCACGGCGTAGGTGGTGCATGTGCTTGGCAGAGGAGGCAGGACTCCAGTTTGCGTGCGAGTCTGGGTTCATGTGCTCAAGCTGAGGCGGTTGGCGTGCTAAGTCGGCGACCACGTAGGCGCTGCTGATGATGCAGTGCATTAAATATTAAGAAAGATCTCACAAGATTCCCCCAAAAATAGAAGGAAATGTCAGGGTACGGCACAGCTTGATCCACTAGAAACTGCTCTTTGTTCCAAAACACATCTTTCATGTTGATGAAGAGCTGGGGGCTTATTTAGATTCCAGCTTCCACTTGGATGTGTACAATTCCTCTCTTATTAATATGTAAATCGTACTTTGGTTGCAGCTTGTGTCAGCAGCGGCCGGTTCTTTTTATTTTTTTGCAAATTATATAATTTCACACTATTCACCAGTGGGATGTGCGTCTCTCTTATCTCAGCTGGCGAGTCAAATTCGTCCTAATACGTCCTTCTTCTGCTTTCAAAATGATTTCTGCCATATTGGGGACACGTCTCTCTCTTAGTGGGACGCGTCACGTAATATCTTCTTTTGTCAACAATCACGATTTGTGAACGCCGAGCTCTTATCTCAAGATCTTTATGTGACAGATTGTGTTTTTGCGTACACGCCCGTTTGAAGTATCTTTTATTTTTAGACCCTCTTAACTCTCGTCTCGCTGCTCCATTTTTTTTCCCCAGTTGCCGTCTTCAATTTGACTTACTGATATCGCAGAGCCATACTACATCAATCCAGGCAGGGAGTCTGACCTCCATATCTGCTGCTAATGCACACAGACACGCGGTGCTTTAAGTAGCAGGGCTGTGCAGCCATTAGAAACAATGCAGTCTTTGGGGTACTGTTGCCTCGGCAACCAGGGTGGAGGTGAGGCTCAGAGCAAGACAGGCAGGTTACTGATGCGGGGAAGAGGCAGGTCAGACAGACCTATTCCGAGCTCAGGATATGACACACGGAGATGAAGCCGAAGTCGTCTCGTTGATTTTTTTTTCCGCCCTTGCGTGTCTAAATAAAACCGCGTATGTACTTAATATGGAAATGTATTTGTTTTGCTGAACTGCCACGTAAAACCCAGGGGCTTTAAGGGAGGCTCGTTTAGCCTTGTTGACACAGATCACACCCACCAGTCTCCAGTGCTTTTCAACCAGTGAAAAACATTAACGCAAATACGTATTTTATGACGCGATTCATCCACTGAAACGCCATTTTCTGAGAAGGTGTTGAGCATGATATAGAATAAGATTGATTTCCCCCAAATAGATTTAACAGTTTTCTTATACAAAGTAGTAGTTGTTGAGTGAATGATGGTGAACGTTTGATGGATTATTTCATTTTTATGAGTGAAAATAAGGTGTTATAAACAAACAAACTTCTAACTAGAATGAATATACAAACTGATCCGTCCATTGGTCCAGAAAACTCCAGTCCATCAAGAGGGACGTATGACAAAGAAAAGCTAAAGCCACGTCTTCATATCCAAACAAACCCTCAAAGGCTCTTTAACAAAGTCCCTCAACAAACACCTACAACGTGATAATCTTCCTTTTCTTATTGACGCACTTTCACTATTACTCGCCTCGCTGACCCCTGCCACGTCGCCATGATCCAGGACTCTGTCGTGATGTAATGGTGTTTGACCCTGGAAGAGGGGAGGGGGACGGAGGGGGGAGGGGAACAAGGAAAAAAGGGACCGTGACATCTGCAGGACCAGAGGCAGCTCGGAGGGAGGAGGGAAGATGCTGCTGATGTGGGGGGAGGGCGGGTGATAAATTAGACTGTCTATCCGTCTCTGTTTGAAATGCTGCTTCCTGACCTTTTGATTCTGGCAGCCGCGCCACGACGGAAAAAACAAAAACGCAGACTGCATTTTTTTTTTTTTTGGAATCAGCAAACGTTCATGAATCTAATCCCGGCATCTTCCTCAGCAGATAATCAGCACCATGGAAACCCAGGTGTCCAACGGTCCGAGCGGAACAAGCCTGCCCAACGGTCCAGTCATTAGCACCAATGGCTCCACGGACGACAGCAAAACCAACCTGATAGTCAACTACCTGCCTCAGAACATGACCCAGGAGGAGTTCAAGAGCCTGTTCGGCAGCATCGGCGAGATCGAGTCCTGCAAGCTGGTCCGGGACAAAATCACAGGTGGATATTCATCGTGAACGAAAAAAAAAAAAGAAAAGTTTCTTAACATCTTAAACTTAAAAAAGTGAATCCATCTCCAGGTCAGAGTTTGGGGTACGGTTTCGTGAACTACGTGGATCCCAACGACGCGGACAAGGCCATCAACACGCTCAATGGTCTGAAACTGCAGACGAAAACAATCAAGGTAAGAACACCTTCATCCCGAACAAAAGGGAAAAGGAAGTGGATTTTTTTTTTTTTTATCTTCTCAATAAGACGGAGCTCGTTGACAGACTTGAAAAATAGGGTAGGGGGGAGGAAACAGAAGGGAGAGGCAGACCTTAACAAAAGGCGTTGGAGAGAAAAAGGGGTGAAAGGAGTCGGGGAGTGTGGAGGTCAGAAAGCAAGGGGCGGACAGCATGCAGAGGTTTTTTGTGATGGAAATGTAATTAGGGATGCCTGACTGTGGTGCACGGGGGGTCAGCCCAGGTTAGCCCATCTGCTTACGGCCCTGGCTAATTAGGGGGGTCTCCTTTTGTCGTGACGAGAGTTTGGAGAGTTCTGACTTATGACTGATAACGCTCAGGATTATTGATCAAAAGGTGTCAAACTATATTTATATATTTTTTGGTGATGCATTTTAAGACATGAGGACTATACAAAGTATATACTTAATGTGATGTGGCTGATAAATATGAAAGTACAGAGGGGTGAGGGCTTCATTATTGGGGGGGTAGGGGGGGTACAAGGGACAGTGGGCGGCTCACTGATGGGATTAGAGGCCATATGGGCCTCGATCACCATCTGTACTGTGGGAGCGACAGGGAGAGGGTTAATTATAGGGCAGCCTCTGCTCCCCAAACGTCGCACCCCCCCCCCCTCCCTCCGTGGACCAGAAGCCCCTAATCACAGACGCACACACGGTCCTTCTGTGTAGACACACACACACAAAAAAAAAAAAGGTCCGACACAATCACGACACCTGTATTCGTCTGGAAAAGAAAAAAACGAGGCGATCGAAAGCCAGATTATTCATTTTTACCATCACAGGATTTACTTCTTTTCCTGGCGCAAGTCGTCGAGGTTGAGCGAGTCTCGTGATGAATCTTCTCGCCGTTTGCCAGCCGAGCCGTGACCTCCGGGAGGATGCAAACAAAGGAGCGAGGCAAGAGGAGAGAGAAAAAACAGTTGAGCCTATCTCAGACAACACTCACTCTGTCTCTCCGCCGCACAACAATACGCTCGCTCGGACTATCTCTGTTTACGAGCTCCTGCAGACGCACAAAAGAATCAAAAGAATCTTATATTTGGTCAGCCCGCTGATAACACGTGTGGGAGGAGGCGTGAATAAAAAAGATTGAAATAAAAGGAGTTAGATATGTGATGTGGAAGGTCTTTTTTTAAAATTCTAGAATTGTAGTTAGGTTAGGTAGAACTTTATTGATCCCTCAGGGAAATTGTTGTTTTTTCCAATTTGACACAGCAATACAGCAATTATTCATAAAAGTAAAAATAAAGATAAGAACAAGAACAAAGTAAGTAAGTAAGTAATTTTTATTTGTATAGCGCTTTCCAAGACCAGGGTCACAAAGCGCTTAAACAATCAAAACAATATTCAATAAAGTTTATACTTTAAAGGTCAAGATAAAACTGATAACACAACAGGAGTTCCAGAAAATCAAGGAAAAGCCTGAACAAAAAGAAACGTCTTAAGATGTTTCTTAAAGGAGTCAGTAGATCCATCAAGCGCAAAGAGAGAAGAAGATCGTTCCAAAGCTTAGAGAAATAAAGAGAAAGAACAACAACAAGAACAACAAAGGAGTAAAGATCTCTGTTATTATATTCTTACATTAATTTACAATTTTTGCATACCGACATCATTGTATTTATTAGTCTTAAAGGTAAAAAATTATTCAAGTAAATCAATTTACTTTGAAGTTAAGAGTGTTTTTTTTTTCTTCGTTCCAGGTATCGTACGCTCGGCCAAGTTCGGCCTCCATCCGAGACGCTAACCTTTACGTCAGCGGACTACCGAAGACCATGAGCCAGAAGGACATGGAGCAGCTCTTCTCTCAGTACGGACGCATCATCACATCCCGCATCCTGGTGGATCAAGTCACAGGTATAGCCTTAATTCAGATCAGCACCATCGTCCAGGATGATGGCCCCTCTGAACTAGCTATATATATACACGGCGAAGACCGCGGTGCCATCGACGCCAAGGTAGTAACATTGGTCTGTATTCTCAATCGGAGCAGGCATATCACGAGGAGTGGGCTTCATCCGGTTTGACAAGCGAAACGAGGCGGAGGAAGCCATCAAGGGGCTGAACGGACAGAAGCCTCTGGGCGCCGCCGAGCCCATCACGGTCAAGTTCGCCAACAACCCCAGCCAAAAGACGGGCCAGGCCTTGCTGACTCAGCTGTACCAGACCGCCGCCCGCCGCTACACGGGCCCCCTCCACCATCAGACGCAGCGTTTCAGGTACACACCCTTGACCTTGGCTTCAAGTTCCCCCTTTTTTTAACCTCAAGTCCTGAACCGAGACGCTAGAAGACAATCACAGGTTCTTTGCTGCCTCCTTTTGTCCGCCTAAAGGGGAACTCCATCGATCGTATATATATATATATATATAACAACCGATCGGACCTCTATTCCAGCGATAACTGGGGCTTCACTTTTTAACAAGTACAAGCAATGTTCCACCCACAAGCACATAGTTTCAAGATCAATTGTTGGTGGATAAATTGGTGGAGAACTCCTTTAGCAAAATGTTGGCATTAGAAAAAAAAAAGTGCTAACGTCTTTTTTTTAACGTGGCTTTAAGTTCCATAAGTCGATTGTACTGTTCCATCATTAACAATAACAGAGCTACCACCCGATGCCGAGTAAACGACAAGAATTGGCACCATGGCTCTATTCCCCACCCACCCCTCTCTCTCTCACTCTTTCTCTCTGACTTTCTTTTAAACTGCAGCGTGATCCCTTCACTCGGAAAGGGACCAGATCCAAATAACAGCTCAAAACCAATGTAAGGAAAACCAGATTTTTACCAGTACGATCAAATATTTTTCAAAGCCTCATAATTCTTGGTTCAAGAATTATCATCCATGCATTAAGAGGCATCGCAACATTCAAGCAACTGGACTGAAAGAAAAAAAACTCCTTCAGTTTATGAAGATAAAACTCTTAAGACAAGAAGATATTTCTTTAAAGTGATGCAACGCCCAAATTAGTATGTCATGGGAATAGAAGATTTGAGTTAAAAAACAAAAAAAAACAACAACAAAAACGCATCTTTTCCCCAACCGTCTTTGGTTGGGTGTTGGTTTTGGCACTATGTTGCAATGAAGGATGCCCTCTAGAGGCCGGCAGGTGACGGAGCTACATGTGAAATGAAAAGCCCCCCGTTTTGCTCGTATAGATCACAATCACTAACTTCTGCATCCCCTTCATTCTCTTTCTTGCGTTGCAGACTCGACAATTTACTAAACGCCAGCTACGGAGTCAAGAGGTAAATGCAAAAAAAAAGGTGTATTCTCAAAAAGCATCCATCCAAAAAAAAAAAAGCCTCAAACAAAGTGCCCGGAATACCGACTGCTGATTAAAAAAAAACAAAAAAAGTAACAAAAGCATCCTTAAGAATAATAACAAGCAGGGTATTCTGGCATGGCTTTGTTTAACCTTTTATTCTTTTTATTAAGAATTGTATGTATTTGTTTATGAACTAACATTGTCAGTTTCAGTTGCTTTAATGTCCCCTTTTTTTCACCAGCATGGACATTCCAGATTCCGTTTGCGTCTCCTCTGTTTGCTCTATGATTTGATTCCGAAAAAAATTTGCTTTCTAGGTTTCTGTGTTTGTTCAATACCTTTGAGTTGAACATCATGTGATTCTTGCAGAGACTTTTGGGTCGGCAGAAAGATGTGTGTGTGTGTGTCATTAGGTAGTCTGTACGGAGGCTGGCGCCCCCCCCTCGTACAGCTACGATCATTTTTTTTCTCACATCCCAGTCTAGACTAGTGGATGTTAAAACCAGTTGAACTTCAGAATGACACCCATGGTAGCTCTCCCTCTCTCTTCCCCAGGTTCTCCCCCATCACCATCGACAGCATGACCAGCCTGGCCGGCGTCAACCTCACCGGTCCCACCGGCGCCGGCTGGTGCATCTTCGTCTACAACTTGTCCCCCGAGGCGGACGAGAGCGTCCTGTGGCAGCTCTTCGGGCCTTTCGGCGCCGTCACCAACGTCAAGGTGATCCGTGACTTCACCACCAACAAATGCAAGGGCTTCGGCTTCGTCACCATGACCAACTACGACGAGGCGGCCATGGCGATCGCCAGCCTAAACGGCTACCGCCTGGGCGACCGCGTGCTGCAGGTCTCCTTCAAGACCAGCAAGCAGCACAAAGCCTGAGAGAGAGAGCGAGCGACGGACGGCTAATGCTTCTTCGACCTTGCGCGAGAGCGACCTGAGCTCCCTCTGCGCCATCACTCTATGGGCCTGGACTTTCTCTCTGATGCATTCTCACACACCCAAAATACAAACACACACATAAGCATCCACACAAGTCAGATATCCAGAACACACACTAGCAACGTTTTCTTCTTTTCTCTTTACACGACATGCTAGTCCTTCCCTTATATTTGCCTGGATTGAATTAGAAGGGGGGGGGGGGGGGCGTGTCAGGGGGCGGGGGTAAGAGCTATCTATTTAGGAGACAGTCTAACGAATGTGATAGAGAATGTTTTGTGATTGAATTCAGGCAAATAGTTCAACAAAAAAAAAAGGCGATCAAAAATTAATATGTGCAATTTTACCCAAAAACTCTTAAAACCCAACCACCTCTCCCGTGACCTCGCTGGGGAGGATGTAGTCACTTTTTTTACACTCGGGCATTTTGAATCAGCGATTTTTTTAAGATCAAAGAAAATTAAAAAACAGTGTTCTCTTATATACATCTATTAAAATATAACTATATATTCAATATATGAGGTGGTTATAATAGCCGAATATGTAAGCATTTTCTAGAAACTTTGACTACTGTTTCCTGACCTGCATTAGGTGGTGCCTAAGTGTGTCACGACAGTTTCTCTACCCGGAACGTTAGCTCAGACCCATCCTTATCTAGCCGATCTCATCAATACTGGTCCGCCGAGGCCGTACAAAGCAGCCTCTCTCGCTTCTGGCAGCCTTACACCGCTAACGGCTAAACCGTCACGAGCCACAGCGGACTTCAATGTTTCCGAAACAGATCGCATGATCTCTAAACACATGCAACAATAGTCCAGTCGCACCAAACTAGTCTCCCTACTATGATGTCACTTTACGTTGAGTTCGCTTCTTCAAGCCATTATTTATCGCGAGATGACCTGAAAGCGTGACGATTGTACATGTTTGTTTCTGGCTCCACCAAGTGTTAGAACGGTGTAATTGCAACGTTGCAAAAACAAAAAAAACAAACAAAAAAGAACTACCACAGCTCGTAATGGGCGTTTTTATCTTTAAAACGATAAAAAAGGGTTCTTGTTTGGGTCAGTTTTTCATCCTGGAAACTTCGGAAAGTCTCCTATGTACTCTAGGCATTATGGGAAGGGACTCAAAAGCGGTTTGACGGTCACGTGGGTAGCTGGTCGCAGTGACGAGAGGTCATGACTGTTCATATCACAGAAAATATAAATTATAATAACAATAATTGGAGATTGTTACTTGGTGCGGCTTTAATATTTTGCCGGCAGTTGTCTTTTCTAGACTCCATTTTGGACAAAGTGTATCGATACAAAACACGATGATTATAAACAATAGACAACCCAGAATTATTGAACTTCTCTCTCGAAGAAAACGGCAACTATTTGTTCGCTCCTCAGATCGGTTAACTGATAAAGAAAATATATCTAAGATCAATATTTATAGCCCTTTTGATTAAGGTCTGTGGACTGACGCTACACCGTAGGGAGAGCTAATGTCTGTCAACATCTGCACCTTATAATGGATAACCAGTCAACTTTATTCAATATGTATTTGCCTTTTCTAAACGACGCTGTGTTCACCAAAGAGGAACGACCTCTTTGAAAGGATTACATTAGAAAATCTATTTTTATACATACAACGGAACAAGAACCTTGTGCTGAATTTTTACAGACTCTTTAGCTTGGAAAACGATTGGGACATGGCATGGCTTCACCTGAAAAAACAAAACAAAGAAACTCTTGGATCTTTGTAGAGCAAGAGCGTGGATTGGGCATGCGGTGTAAAGGGTGGGGGATTTAGAAAAGGGGACCCAGGAGCTGAAAAAAAAACTAGTTGAAAGATTCAATTGCAAAAATATCATCTTTAGTCTAGTGTTGTGAACTCAATTAGTCGTTTAAAAAAGATGTGCTGGTGGAGTGCTTGCACACGCTCCGGACACTAGACGGCTTCATGCTAAACAACTAAAACATGATCAAAATAGGCGTTGCAGCAAATAAAAAAAAAAGCATGATTCTACGTACAAATTAGATTTTCTCTTTTTTTGCCAAAGAATCGCTTTGTGGTGACTTATACATATTGTTATTCCCGGAGTAACTGCTGTATGAAGTTATTTATTGAATATGGACCCTCTGACATTTTCTTTTTGTTTAACTATATAAGTTGCGCATATACATTCGCATTTGTTAGTATTTAATCCTCGACACCAAATGCTGAAGATTGCGAGCAAATTTTAGCCGCACATATCTCGTGTAGAAATGTACTAAAAAAATGAGCATATCATAGAAAATATTTATCTTCCAAAACATTTATATCAACCCCCCCCCCCCCTTTCCCTCCCTCTATTTTGTTTCACGGCCAATTAAAAGAAACATTGCATTACTTAAATGACTTCATCGTTTCATCCGCTAACAGCTGGTCACACAGAAATAAAAACTCATCCTGGTATTTTAGGTCGGTAAAAGAAGTGCACACTCTACACCTACAGTCTAGACTCAGTAGAGAACCGCGGACCATGGCAGGAAACAGTACCACTGCACTGCTTGAGCAACAATAATCATTTTAAAAATACAAAAAAAAAAAATACTTTCCTATGGAACAGTGAGTGCAATGTGCTTCGTTTTTATATTGACTGAGAACAAATGATATATATTTTTAAAGAAAAGTAATTAAACGTCACACTGAAAAGGTTAGCGGAACAGTGAAAGGAACAAAAGCTCATTGGGAAGAGGTGAAGCGATAAGAGCAATGATCGATCAATATCCAGAATTACTTCCTTAGCCCCTTATAATAATAATAAAAAAAAAAGAAGTGCTCGAGCCGGAGTGAACAAACTACATATCTGGCACAACAGAGGAATTCTTTGAATGGAATACTGTCGACGATATCATCAGTTTCAGCCCATGTCAAGTTCAGATATCATTTTTCTTTTTCTGTAATTTATTGCTTTCATTGACATATCAGGACTCACATGTTGAATTAGCGTGTTTGTGTTGTTGATGTTGCCATAGAGAACACACATGGGTCAAGATTATGTTCGGTTGCATCGATTGGGTACAGTTTGTTCTTCTTTTCTTTCATTATCTAATTAGTTGCAGTTTTTTACGGTGTATGCAGATTTTAGACTTAGTTAGATCTTTTGATTTCAATCAAACTGTGTTCGATTGTGTTTGTAAAAGTCTGTGGTAGCTTTTGTTGCAACATAAAAATAATTTAAACAGAAAAAATTCAAAATAGCGCCGACAAACTTGTATTATTTGGGCGACTTTAAGCTTGTAGTTTTAACTTATTGTTAACTTAAAAACTATTTATTATGATTATTATTATTGCCTCGTATAAAGTATGTTTTGTGTATATTTATGGTTTATTTCCTTATATTTGCAAGTTTAAAAAGATTTTTAAGTTTGCCAAAATTGTGGTTACACCAGTTCTTTTCTTAAAAAGGGGGACAAATAGAAAAAAACAGCTTTAGAAGTACGATTTGGAAATGTTCTCCATAGTCAAAGAATGCACTGCTATATTTAACTAATTGAAGTGTATAAACATACATGCTGTGTGCTAGATGTTATGCCTTTACTGCCTGTGTTCTGTTTGTCTTGTTATATGAATATCTTTTAATTATTTAATATAATCACAGTCTTGTTTTCTCAAACCACTCGGTGAACCCCAAGATGCAGGACACACACCCCCCCCCCTCCCCGAGTGGATCAAGGACCAATTGCGGATCCTGAGTTAGGCGGCAAGATGCTTTTCCTGTTCTAGTCACACACCAATGTTCTGTCTCTCCAAGAACATTACGATGTCAATTTGTGCAATTGGGACACAACCATGACAAAAAAAAAGAAAAAAAATGGGAGTCAGCCAATCAACAGGAAAGCGTTCTTGAAGAGTCTCTGTGCTTGTCGAAGGGGCCCCGAGTGGTCTTTCTGTTTCTCAACCAACTGTATTTTGTGTCTATTTATTTAGAAGAGGGGACGCAGTAACTTAGTGATGTTTTTCTTACATTTTCCTGGAATGGTTGAACAAATCAATGAGGTGAAAAATGATCAAAACAGATCTGCCGACACAGACGTCGGCAGCAAAAGACAAAATCTTACACTTCCAAAACATGACCAAACGATCAAATTACTACACAAATAGTGAAAAAAAATAAAAAAAACCTTTCAGTTTAGTCTAGGATATTTACTACTGGGATTTCAGCTGAAGACGCTTGAAGACTTTTTCATGGAATTGTTTAATTATTTGTACTTTACATGCCAGAAAAAATAAAAGTTACAAATATGAAATAACTTGTTTCTTCTTACTTCTGCAATGTTGCACATGTTGTGGTCGAACGCATAATTGTGATTTCATGTACACTAGTGAAGTGTGAAAGTATTTTTTTGTATTGTATTAGAATTGTATTGTTGTGCAACAAATGTGGTTCATACGTGTTAAATTTACATAAAGAGTAGGAGTGACTAGGAAGATGATAGAAGAGCAACAGGGAGAGAACAATGAGAAAGATTTAAAAAAAAGAGAAACAAGAAGAAAAATAAAGACAGCGAAAAATAGGAAAGGAATAAGAAATGGAACAAGAAGAGAATCAAGATTAAGAGAAACAGGAGGAAGACAAACAAGGAGGATCATAGTAAAAAACAATGAGAGGAAGAATCATAAAGAGGAAACAAAGACATATTTAGATTAGTAGGAACAGGATAAATAAAAGGAAGAATAATAGTAAAGGTAAGAGTATACATTACAAGAGTAAAAGAGGATTAAGAATTGGATTAAAATCGGTAGGAAAAGGATTAAGAAAAGGAAGAAAATGAAGGAGTGTAGAAGAGGACGAATAATAAAGATAAGAGGAAAAGTAAAAAGAAAGGATGAGGAAGAGGAATAAGAAGACATTTGAGATTATGAGGAACAGGAGGGAAAAAGAGGAATAATAGCAGAAAAAATAAGAGGAAAAGGTAAAAACTGAGAGATAAATAGTGATATAGGACGAAGAAAAAAAAAGTAAAAATAAGAGGAAGATTGAGATTATAAAGGAATAAGGAATGAAAGGAAGAAGAGAAATAATAACAGTAAAAATAAAATGAACAAGAGAAAGAGGAAGGATGAGGACGGTAATGTAAAAGAAAATGTAAGAAGAAAGGATAAAGAGGAAGAAGAGAAGGAAGAAAAAGTAGAGTAGGAAGGAATCTTTTAACAAAACAGGCTGAATATAATTTTACTAAACCCTGCTCAGGGTTAAAAGAAAAGAAATAGGAAGAAGAAAAGGAAGAGTAAAATAAGAATAAACGGAGGAGGAAGAGGGTGAAGCAAGTTCAATAGTTGAATCAGGTCCAATGCGTCCAAAACTAATCACTCCAGACATAATAAACGATCACAGATTAATAGATCAAGGTCCATCACACAAACTCAGCTATGAAATGATAACAATTTGTCGTCAGGGTTTAAAAGACATTTATTTGAAAACAGTGGAATGATTAGTCAACAGTAAAACAACAACACACACTCCTTGGAACTTCCACGGGTTGTCGGGGTGACAGATGGAAAAGTGCGGCAGCTGCTGCGTGACAAGTGCTGGTTGCCGCGGAGACGGTGGTCCCCGAAGATCGGCCTGCAAGAGCGAGAGCAAACGCCTTAATATCGCCGACTTGTTGAGTCACGACTCCCCTGCCGTTACGAGGACGAGTCATCTAGTAACAAGTGATCCCAGAGGAGCCCTCGTCCCTGCAGGCTCCGCTAATGTTGATGAGGCTAAACAAGGACAACATCCTCCTCGGTTTAAATCTCAGAACCTTGGAATTAAAAAAAACGACTCATCGTATGGGATTTAAGTATTTCCTATACATGACCCATGGATAACTTAATACTTTGACGGAACAAAACAACCCGAACACACTGATCAGTCGCCAGAAGCGACGTCTTTAACAAAGATACAAAAACGGCACGTTGATAAGAACATTTAAAGTCCAGAGAGACGAATATTATGTCCAATGAATGTCTTTACATTTTCAATAATTGACAGTAGCTTTAAATATTTCTACGGTCAATCATCAAAATAACAGTTGATTACAGATGAATTTTATCGATAAAAATGTGCATAAGTTTGACATGAAAGACAGAACACTAAGTCTGGTTAAAAGGTAATGCAATTAACTCATCTTAAGCACAGAATAACACAAAGAAACCCAATTTTATCTCAAAAGGTGGATGTGCTTCGTTTGCCACAAGTAGAGCACAGACCACCTGCATAGTTGTAGGGATAGGCTGTCAAACGAAATCACAAAAGTGGTCAAAATCTTTTAGTCATCGAATTTTAAATTTACAGAGCCGTCTGTAAAAGTTAGTACGATTTTCAATATATTTTTCTCCATTTTGGAGGATGAATAAAAGTCTCAAAGTGTAATTGTTGACATTAATAATCTCTGTTCCTTAGCTTATCTTAAATGACGATCCCTAGAAACTTTCAATTTCTTCAAATGAGGTATTGGAATAGTTTCACTGACCAAGATAGTGCATAAGACTTCATAATGTACTCTACAAAGAAAAAAAAAAACTATCACAAAACTAAAAATTGTTGACATTAATAATCTCTGTTCCTTAGCTTATCTTAAACACCGTCATCGTGACCCTGGTCTAATAAGGCGCTTTAGAAATAACTATTACTAACATATTTAAAAGGCGATCAATAACACATGAATTCATATATAGTCTAGTGTTTTTTGAGTCAAAGTGCAAATTAAACGTGATTTAAAAGCATTTTAATTGTGAATAATCTCAATTAATTGGCAGCAAACCTTATGATTAAACTGTAAATGTCAATAAAAATGTCATTTATCAGTCAAGACTCCCAACAGTTTAAATAATGTATAAAGATATCGTTGAGCCATTGAAAAGACAATTAGTCTTGAAGGAATAATGGTGCGATAAATATCAGCAGAAGGATTTTGAACATTATTGCATTTGTACATTCCAGAGACTCTCGGTTGTCGACTATAACCGTAATGAAGGATGTTACCTTGTTGCTGCTGCCGTCCTACTCTTCCTCTAAAATGAAGCTGTGACCTCGGAATCAAATCTTCTCGGGAACAAACGACTGACGTGATCCGCTTTAAAGTTCTGGACCGTCTCTGACCACCTACGCATTCATTTGCACTGGAGACATTTCCCAGACACTAGGCTCTTCACGGGAAGTGTGGAGGACTTTGAGTCACAAACCTCGCCGTCCTACAGCTCCGTGTGGACGTCGGAGAACGAGTCCAGGCTGGACGGCTCCTGGCAGACGGCAGGAGTGATGAACTCCATCAGGTACTCGCAGCGGCTTGGCTCGGATGTCGACACCACGACAGTCTCTTTGCCGCATGTTAGCTTGATCTGAGAAAAGACAATTCCAGTTAGATACATTTTTAAGTCTTTTTTTTTTTTTGGGTCGAAAAGATTCAAAGTACGACGAACCGTTGTGGATCTGTTTGGACCTTGCCAGCAGCTGGTGCCATGCTCGTACTTCATGACTGAGTGGACATCGTTTTCAGGTCCGGCCCATTTTCCCCATGAACTAGTGAGAGAAAACACATTAGCATTGCATGGCTAGCAACGAGAAGCAACTCATGTATAGTTTTATTTTTTAACCATTGTGTAATGTCAGGGTCATTGAATTAGAAGCCTTGTTTTTTTTAATATATCGAACAAAATAATGGGCGTTTTATTAAAATGTAAATAATCCACTTTCCGCCTCTGTAAATGCAGTATTGTTATTAATAACCGTGTATGTAAAATATAAACATTTACACCGAAGCACATCTGAACTCATTTACAATAGTGTGATTCATGTCAGACATGTTTAAAATGATCAAATGTAAACTGTTAGTTTGAATTCCTATTTTAATTTGTTTTTGTTTTTTCATGATCAAAGAAATGGAGAGATTTAAGTCTTGTGCAAACGAAACATGATGGACATATTGAAATGGAGGCATGGAAAGGGATGAACCCGTCTGAATTCTTTGTTGATTTTGACATGGAAAAAGGCTCGAATTCGTGTCAAGCACAGATTCTTACATCTGAATATTTTTTGTGCACCGTTGGGGTTCAAATGAATGACCATTTTTAGTATGTCAGGGTCAAGGTGACCCCAAAGGACCATAAACAAATGCATTTGTTTTAACCCTTGTGTTTTAACCACTGCATATGCATTTATGGAAGCCAGGGAGGTCGTTCACCTTGACCCAGGGACAAAACAAGGGATACAACAACCACTGAAATGTACTGTTGGTGAGAATAGAACTAAGCAAAAATGTGTACCATTTATGGAAGTATCAGTGCCATCAAAATATTACAATGGTTTTATTAGGAAATATATTTTGATTTTAATTGTTTTTAAGAGTATTTCCATATTGTTTTGAATTCGTTTTAAATTGAATAAGGGGTTTATAATAATTTCTGAAGGTAGAATATAAGTAATTGTTGTTTACACAGTTTTATATTCCATGTTCTAAATTCAATATCAGTTATTTTGTAGCCTTCAACAATGTTTAAAGGCTATAAATAGAATATATTAATATATCATTTTATTTGAAAAAGATTATCAAACTACGAGTAGAAAAACCCCATCAATATAGAGAATATTTTATTTAATTAAATTATTCTTAAAATACATGGGAAAAACTCAACCTTTAAATATACAAAATATTTCACTCCAATCTTTACATAATAAAAAAAAAGTAATCTCTGAATATTATACAATTATTTAAAGAATGATTTAATAATTAACATTTTGACGTTAACATTCAATATTTTGTTGGAACTTCTACACTTGCATACGCAGTATATTAGACACTGATCCTTGTATTCAAAAGTGTCATTAAATCATTCTTGACATACCCCAAGTTGGTCTCTGAGCCCCCATATTTGGGTTTCTGCGAGACCCTGTTGAAGGGGCAGAGCCTGTAGACGTACCTGAGGGAAAAATATACAGATAAGCCTAAAAGGGGCAAAGTATAAAAACGATTCAAGTCATCCAGTACATACTCGCTTGTCGACAACTCGTAACACTGGCTGTAGAGATACCCGAACTCAGCATTGGGTCCAAAATCGAAGGTCACTTCCTTCTCCAGGTTACTGTGGACAGAAGCAACAAATTAAATCCTCAGCAAGTGAAGCCGAAATGCAATGGGCTGTGGCTTTTAGGGCTCGGGTCGTGACACAACACTAAAATGCATCAGCGGAAAAAAAAGAAAGAGCTCCATCATAGTCAGAGCGATTACTTACTTGATTTGATCATCCATTTCCCGGAGAGCTCGCTCGGCCTCATCAAATTCACTCCTGGATTTCTGAGCAGCTGCGGAGCAAATGTACCATCACGGTCAACGCGGTGAACACAAACACCCATTTTCTTTGCACATGTAATGACATCCCAGAAAAAAACAAAACATTGTGCTCCGCGTCCCATTTGTGTCCCACATTCTAATGTGACTCAACAAACATGCGGCAAAAATTGGTGTGTTATTACAAGTTAATTGCAGCTCATGAGGAGGCTCTCAAGCGAACAATTGAAATGACAAAAGTATGATAGAACATGAACAGTGGGAGGCTGTAACTTTTATAATTAATCTGATTTATTTGAACCTACTGACAATTAGAAACTTTCAATTACTTCAAATGAGGTATTGGAATAGTTAATAAAAGACTGCATAATGTACTCTACAAAGAAAAAAAAAACTATCACAAAACTAAAAGGAAATTAGCTGTATATTTATAAATACAAATTGTCTTGAGAATTTTAATCACTGAATAGGCCACAGCATGTGTTGCACGACCTACGAGACTTTGCGATGGGTGTGGTGGAGATTACAGACACAAACATTGCTCACTCAGCAAACCTCTCATAAACAACGCCACTGTTTTTACTGTTTTTAAGGGCACAATAGCACCACCTACTGGCCATAGAGTATATTGACACAGCAAACAAAAGACGTTTTAAGAGGGGATGTGTGTGTGTGTGTGTGTGTGTATATATTTATATATATATATATATATATATATATATTCCTAACCCTTTTAATAAAGCAGATTCAATACATTTTCAAATGCAATCTGAAGAGAAACCTCTCGTTGCTAATGCAGACAGATTACTGAAAATGGATAACATCAGGATGTAAGTAAGTAAGTAATTTTTATTTGTATAGCGCTTTTCCAGACCAGGGTCACAAAGCGCTTAAACAATCAAAACACTTTAAATACTTTAAAGATCAAGATAAAACTGATAACACAACAGGAGTTCCAGAAAATCAAGGAAAAGCCTGAACAAATAAAGCCGTCTTAAGATGTTTCTTAAAGGTGTCAGTAGATCCATCAAGCGCAAAGAGAGATGTATAGATTAAGTCTCTATCAAGACTCAGTCAGGACTTTAATGAATCTGTGGTAAAGTCAAAGCTTAGTATTGTGGTTTGGAGAGTCGCAGGCAAATTGGCCAATCACAGTTTGGTTATAAAGAAAGTGCTTGCATACTTCCTGAAGTCTGACCAATGCATCATAGTGATTAGAGGGGGGGGGGGGGGATTAAATGGCAGAAAACAAGAGTTATGTTTTGTCTAGCTTGCTAGTGTTGCCGTCCTCCTGCCAAAAAAAAACTACAAATGATTAAAAAAGGAGAGACCCACTATAGATGTTTAATTAAAAGATTAAGCCAAAATTAAAAAGTTGAAAGGATTTGTTAAGTTATCAGCACTTTGATGTAGAGAGGGTTCAACTTTGCAGCCTGAATAAAGCTATATATGTAGGTTTCTTGTTGTTAAAAGCTTTATTGGAGCTTGTTTTTGGCAATGATGGGTGAAGGCTACAGAGCTCATTCTTCACCACGTTTCACTGATAACAAGCATTTATTTTTGTCACCAGGATTACATGGGTAGAATGCCAAATCATTTTTGCCTTCTATAAATCTGCACTTACTATCAATGAGGAGCTGTGTATCCTCATCGTATGGTGGCATGGTACCTTCATCGTCGTCCTTCTTCTCCGGGGTCTGAACTGCAGGGGGGGGCTGTGAAGCAATAATGTGACAATCAGTAACTTGGATTTGTATCCAACTGGGATGTTCCTTATCAACCAAGTCACATTACCTTGTAGTCTCCCATGTCAGGGTCCTCATCCTCATCCTCCTCATCCTCTTCGTCTTCATCCTCGGGGATGTCGTCTTCAGGGTACTGCTCAGAGTCGCTGTCAGTGACTGGCTCTTGTATGTCTTCTTGAGCGGTTTCCTCTGGCACTGCATCTTTGACCTGCTCGGGGAAAAAGAGAGTCAAACATAGGAGCATAAACGCAGCAGGAGTTTACCAAAGAGAGAAAATACTCTTACCTCAGAAACATATTTATCTTTAATGCTGCTCCAAATGGCCTCAAAAGCAACTGGATCTACTTGGTCGACTCCACCAAGGATTGTCTGTGCAGAGATCAATACTTCAGTAGCGCTTATACAGGCAAACTTGAATTAAAAAAGATGACATTCTCACCTGAGCTTCCAGCTCTGTAAAAGATCCATCTGAAGTTTCGGGATCCAGCTCAGGGTGAGATTGAAGATTTGCTGCAGTAATACTTTAAAAAGTGAAGAAAAAAACAAAACAAATGAAAAATATTTTAATTTCACAATTAATTCCTCCAAGATCAACAAGAAAATTGGCATTTTTTAAATTCATAAAAGTGAATGTATCATGTTTTCACACACGTTTAATCAATTTGTGCTTCTATATTCAAGTACAGCTTCTTTTGTCTTTTTATTTCAGATGTGTGAACCATGAGAAGATGACAACTGGTGATACTCACAAGCCATCGGCATCATCGTCCAGTTCCAGAAACGCCTCCGCCATCCTGACCTTGTCCTTTTCTTTACGAATAACCTCCTTTTGCTCTGGAATAAAACAAAGTCAGGCTCTCTGTTATGCGTTTGATTCACCAATCTATGCGTTCATTTACCTTCCCAGGCCTTAAGATGGCGCTCTTTCGCTTCTTTTTCTGGCTCTTCAGCGGATTCTTTTACAGTTCGCTTGGCCTCCAGCTTCTCTTCTAGATCGTTCTTTTGAACCTGAAGTTCGGATATTTTGGCCTGGAACACAAATA
This sequence comes from Callionymus lyra, assembly GCF_982586985.1. Taxonomy (NCBI): domain Eukaryota; kingdom Metazoa; phylum Chordata; class Actinopteri; order Syngnathiformes; family Callionymidae; genus Callionymus; species Callionymus lyra. Next base: position 11,622,886 of record NC_141832.1, on the reverse strand, counting down.
TTGCAATACATTTGAAACAACTTAAATATATTGATGCCTGATACATTTCAGAGTGTGTGACTGTACCACACCTTTTTGTCCTCCAGTCCTCTTTTAGCCTCTTGAATGAGCTGCTGTTTAAGCATGAAGCCCTCCTTTGCGATTTCTGCCAAATGATGAAGCTTTGCCTTTTCTTGTCGCCCCAATTCTCTGCCAGACAATTCAAAAATAAAGGTCATATTTGTCCCAGAACTTAACAGATTACATGACCATATTAGCCCAGTCTAATTTAGGTAATTTCATTTAGAAAAGGTACACATAATATACCCACTTGCATGTGTTTTGACAGGTGGCTCCACTGTTGTACTCATCAGTTGTATCGCAGCAGTCTTGAAAGTAAACAAACAAACATCAATTCTATTTCTGTTTCAATCAACAAACCAAGAATTGCTCTCAATTCTTACCACAAATCCCATCGTTAATGCGAGAGGAAGGGATAAAGCCTGGTCGGAATCCTGCATTGGTGCAATGGAAGCTGCCATTGGGACAAGCAGAAGTGCCTGCGAGTATAAATAAACATTATGCAGGTTTATTTTTAGTAGCTTTACGTTTAGCTATGACAAGTAGAAAAAAAGTAGGCCAGACTGATATTGTACATCTATTGAGATATTTAAATTGAAGATATCATCATCACAAAACGAACCATATCGCTTAATATCCCTGCATATTCCTGTATGTAAACCCAAGCAGTCACAAAGTTGCATCCGCCGTTCCAGCTTACGACAAACTGCCTTTGCGGTTGATTGACAGCTGAAGCCAGCCAAGTGCAAACATCCTGAAGGGCGGTGTGCACTGTCTCAGTGTAAGCACAGACTAGAAATGTTATTCTTTAGAGTTGTGTCACATTGAACATGAAAACCCTTTCGAGGACTATAATATATAGCACCGTTGTTTCACTTTAAACAAGTTATAGTATAGTAAACATAAACTAACTAAAATGATTTCTATTTCATTTATTTGTGAGTTCATACCAGAGTTTTTTACCGACAGTAAATAATAATAAATAAACCAGCGCTTTCTACATCCTCGTATTTTCATAATGTCTGGACTTGTCTGATAAATATCTAAAATAAGATAAGATAATATGGAAAAAAGATTGCATCATTTCTACAAGATATTTTTATATCATTCATCCCTAGAAAAAAGTATATCAAACTGCTGAATATGTAAAACTGTGACTTGAGAATTAAATTAGGAAGAACATGTATGCTAACTGTATTCTAAACTCTACAGACATAAACAGTAAGAGACTATTCTTTAGTCTGTTCCTCTCTCTGACATTGACTGAAAACACTGGCACCTGAAGTTAAACGCTCATGTATACCTGGCTCGTCCGACCCATCTCGACAGTCGCAGTAGTCATCGTTCACTCGGTCGAAGGGAACAGTCTGGGATCCATCCAAGCAGGTAAAAGGTTTGCCTTCTTCATAAAACTGTCTCTCTGTCAAAAAAGACATTCAACCGACACTTTGAAATCACAAATAAACGGTTTGATTAAAGTAAACTTTTGTTTTATTTCTTAGATGTGGAAGAAAAACAAAAAGAAAAAAAAAATGAAATTGACATTTTTAGTTTAAAACTGAATGTCCATTGTTGTTCATAGTAACTACATTTTGACATTATTGCAGGTATGTGTGTATTTGCTGCTTCTGAATCTGAATAGCTGCCTGACTGCTGTATTCTCTGTTTAACTACATTTATTTTTCGTCACCAACACTGATGACGTAGCACACACGTCCTAGTTAATAAAGCACATTTAAATTTACAGTTTAACCAAGTACAGCACCACAAAACTCAGACAACTTTGTCTGGACAAAACTACCTCACAAAGAATCTTAAGTAAGTCAAATCGTCTTTAGAATCTCAATTAGAATAACACTTTACACATTTATCCGTGAGCTCTGCCATTTTTTTTTGTGAATTCATTCACAGACTGATTTTTTTTTTTAAACCACCAACTGCCTGGTCAAGTTTTAACTTATAT